>NC_142044.1:27463185-27767685 GCF_982192425.1 Myodes glareolus
TAGATATAGAGTGTTAAAATAATTTATTTTAAGTGTGTGTGTGTGTGTGTGTGTGTGTGTGTGTGTGTAACACACTGAACAGCTTTCGGTTTTTATCCTTAGGTATTGCCTACATTTTTTTTTTTTTGGCAGGGTCTTTAAAACTAGCCAGGAAGTTACCAGGTAGGCTAGTGAACCCCAGTGAACCCTGGGGATCTACCATCTCCACCTCCCCTACCACTGACCTTCTAAGTGCTTTCCACTTAAACCTATCCTTTTAAACATAGGTTCTGGGTTTGAATTCAGAATCTTGTGCTTGAAAGCCAAGCACTTTAATGACTGAGCTGTTTCTCCAGCTGCCTGGACACGGTCCAAGAACGGAGTCATTCGAGGAGAATTCTGAATGCTTGTGAGAAAACTCCAAGAAGACAAGGTTTCTTGTAACCTCAGTTTCTTCAAAAACACAGAATTGTTCCTGGAATGTGCTTTTGGGCCCCTCAGGGTTAGGAGTGAGATTACTCTTAGTATTTACAGCTGGCTGTTATTTGTTTCTATGCTTCTGGGGAAAAGCATGCTTTTGCCACGTGTGCGGCTTGTCCTTGTGATATACACTCTACTCACGTGACTGTACCTATCCCCTGGAATCTAAGTTGTCTGATCCTCTGTCTGTTGCATGAGACTCGAGTCTGCCTCATCCATTAGCTCCATCCTCCCAGGTCGCACCACCATTCAGCTCCCCCTTTTCTCTTTAGAAAGTTACTCAGGCATTTCATTACAGTGCCAAAAATGGACTCATCCAGGCAATGTGGCATGAAGTCTTTCCAGGACACTTTTTTTTTTTTAAATGAGAGAATTACCCTTCTGTGGGACTAACACAAGCTGGTAGGGAACTGGAAAAAAAAATCTTCAAGTAGTAAGCAACTTAACATGGAAGGAAAGGAGAAAATCCAGATTTAACCTCAGGGTTGGAAAACACATGATTATGTAGGTTAACATTTGGAAAGGACAAGGACTGGATTTTTTTTGTTGTTGTTGTTTAATAAATAAAAGCAACTGCCATCTTGTTTCCACTGTACATGACTGGTGTCATTTTCCTGAGCTGGAGACACAGTTAAATTCCAGTATGACCCTGGGCAATAATTTACTAAAGAATTGGAGAGACATGTCAGTGTTGTGGGAAGATGTTCCAAACCCTTTAACAAGGTTCTAGACCTGCGGCAAGCTTCCCACACAAGGTGTCCGTGGGGTCATCATTACTATGTTGAACTTAGTTGCATCCTGCAGGCTTTTGTTTCGCATCCGTCTCCCCTCCTTACCAAGACACTCCGTCACCATGAGAACCGCAGTGAGTCAGGTGAGCAGGCACCCAGTTGGAGGAAACAGCTGGGAGGGGGTGGCGCGGGGGTGGCGCCTACACCGGGACACAATCTGTAGCCTTCCTAAAAGCGACTTTCCCGGGAGAAAGTTACCAGCCACCACCGCTATTTTACATATGCTGCTAATTTTTCCAGGTGAGAGCGCCATAAATGGAATGTTAAGTTCTTAATTTGGGGTGTTTGTTGGGAGAGCGTGTTCAGTTTCATTAGTCAGTATTCCAGGCATTGGAAGGAGAAAGAGGTTTTGGTATTAAGGGAAGGAGCTAGCTTAAGGGGGTTATACTTTTTTTTTTGAATGCTCTTGCCCCTCATTAGAGGTCAGCGGGCTGTTGTTGGGTTGAGAGGTGTTTACGCTGCACTGTTGCGGATGAAGGCAGGCGGAAGTGAGGGCGGAGGATATGCGCACTAGGCCATCACTACAACTTCTCGCTGGTCTGATTACACTTAATTTCTACACAGCCCATTCTTCTAGTGGTGGTGGCCAGTAATCCTCCGAGAACAGATGTTGACACTGATCTCAGCAACGCAAATTTCTTTTCCATTAAGTGAAATCACATTTCTTCATGCAAAGTCTGGGCTGCTTGCCTCTGTACCTTCCCGTGCATGCCTATGGCTGCTCTCTCTCTCTCTCTCTCTCTCTCTCTCTCTCTCTCTCTCTCTCTCTCTCTCTCTCTCTCTCTCTCTCCCCCCTCCATGTTCCAGCCACTGTGGTCTCTCTTCAGTACTGGGACCAATATAATCTTATTCCAGTGCCTTTGATGTCCCCTCTCAACATTAATTTCCTGCTGTCAGGTCTGAGTTGAAATCATCTGTCTAAAAAAGATTTTCCCTGTTTACCTCCTCAGGAGTAGGCTGTCTCTTTACTTTTTTATCTCAGTAGCCAGTATTTTTCTCCTAAATTGGTGGCAAGGACTTGAAAGGGCAATCATTAAGTGGTATTCTGTGTCACTGTGCTATTTTCTGTAAGTTCATCACACGTGTGTTGTTATGGCCCAAGGACAGAGATTCTAGCGTCAAATTCTGGGTCAACTCAAGTTCTGTTAGCTGCTAGCTATGAACTCAATCTTGGGGTAAGTTACAAAATATTTCATCATCTATAAAGTGAGAAATAAACTCTTTTTAATTTTGGGGAAAAAATCATAATGAAGAAAGAGACAAAGGATATTCATTTTAAAGCAGTTTAAACTTAGGAAAGAGGAAAGCAGATTTGAGGAGCATTTGTTTCTAGATCACAAAATTGTCCCAGGTCCCTGGATGTGTAACTAGAGAGCTCCAGAAAACTCAAATGCCAGCGATGAATTACATTAGTGCCTGTAGCGTACAATAGACGCCTCACCCATTGTCCTGTGGCCTATTCATAAGTTCATTCGTGAAGCCACTCCGGAATCATTTTTTGTTCTCTCTTATGTACTGGATGCTGTGTGCCCATTGACTGAACACATTCCTTGTCCTGTGGTATTGGTCTTCTCTCTGAAAAAATAGGATTGGGGTCCCTTCCTGGTCTGAAGCTCAGTTAGGGAAACTACTTTACTAGTATTAGTGAAGTTTTCCTGGACACCAAATCAAAGATCAGAATATGGCGTTCTGTCTTCCTAATAAGACATACAGCTCTAGGAGTGGAGGAATGAGACTAGGAATAGTCATTTGCCATCGCTTCCGGCGACCCAGGTGGAGATCCTAAGTCTGCAGCTCTGGGCTTGGTGTGTTCCTTTAATTTCCTGATGCTTTCGCCAACTGGTAGAGCAGGAACCCTTTGACCCTTACAACTAAAGGATGCTCTCTTCAGGTTTATCATCACAAGCAGGCAAAGGAAGGATTTACTCCACCAGTGGCTAATGACTGACTCTAGAATGTGGTATTCTGTTCATCTTCTGTGGCAAATCTTGGTACTTTCCTTTTTAACTTTGACGATTGATTGGTAGAGGAGACAAAGCCTGGGATTCGTGGTGACCAGCATTCAAATACTGAACTGACTCCAAGGGCAGCACTAACCAACAGCAGAGAATTTGAAATGGGTAGAAGATAAGATAGTGTCTATCAATTCTACCGCTAGGATCATCTGTGGCGGTGGGTGTTATGGCTAACCCTGCTGATCCCTCCTCTTTATAAATTTTCTTGGGAGATGAGACAAGCCAGAATTAAGGAAGAAACACTGCAAATCGGGTTGAGTTTAGTATAAACTCAAATAAACACAAGCGACGGAGGAGACTAGTATGGTGGAACCTGTATCTCCCTGCCTAGGTGAGGTATTCCTTCAGCTGCCACACATAGTCGGGGCGGCTAGCACAAATGAGCCTCCATAAAGACACTGAGTTTTAGCTGGATGAGAACTGCTGTGTCCACGGTCTCTTCCTTTGTATCCAATAACTGATGGATGCAGAGAAATAGCGACACAACCCCCGTTGGCCCCATCATTTTCTGTGGGATCGTTCAGGTCCTGTGTACTATCTATGCCACAGTTTACTGCCTTCTGGCCCATTCAGTTTCCCCATTTTCTTACTACTTTTGTTCTGGAATGCATTTACGTATACTCTTGTTTGTGAAAAATCTTCATCTCAGGGTCAGTGTTTAAGGAACCTTGGCCCAAGAAAATGGGGCTTACATCAGACGGCTGGGAATGGTCTTATTTTGGGTTCAGAACGATCAGAAAATGGGTAGCTAGAAAGATGACTCCATGAGAAACTTCTTGAAACAAGTAGAATTTAAGTTCAAAGTTAAACTAAAGTAACTCAAAATTAAGAAAACCAAATAGTAAGCACCATAATAAACATTACATTAAATTGGGCCGGGGTGGTGGCTCCATCAGTGAATGAGGAATGAGTTTAAATCTCCAGCATCCATGTAAAGACTGGACAAAGAAATCATTCTGCAATCCCAGTGTGAGAATATGGAGCCAGGTAGGTCCTTGGTGCTCAGTGGCTAGTCAGTTTAAATGAATTGATGAACTCCATGTCCATGGAGAGACTGACTTTAAAAATAAGGTAGAGAGTAATTGAGAAAGACACTTGATGTTGACCTCTGGCCTCCGCATGCATGTTCACATGTGCATGTACTCATGTATACATCTACATGAACATATACATACATCCCCCCAAACTTCCTTAAATTATTAAATTAAAACAACATATTGGTTGAGGGTGTAGCTCTGGAGTATATTTACCCAGCATGCACAATGTCCTGGGTTTGATTGCTAGCACTGCAAAAACAAATCAATACAACAAAAAATCAGAAGGTAAAATTAAAAGATACAGTAAATTAAATAATGGGTCTTTCCTTCTTATCCATTCACATAAGCATGCTATGCAAAACCTCACAATCTTACTTCTTGTGAGGGTCAGTGGGGTTTGAAGGTGAAAGTCTGGATTTGGACTGAGCTGGTCTTTTTGCTAAGTGTGTAATCTGGATCAAGTCCTTGATCTCTTTTTGCTTTAGATTTTGTAGCTATGAAGTGAGAGCAATAGCTGTGTGGAGGGCCACATCTGAAGTGCTGTTTGGTGACAAGTGTGAACATGTTGACTGACTGCAGGTTGAATAGCCATCTCTGGAGTCAACCTTTTTCCTCAACCTTTTTTTTTTTTTTTAAAATCTGATCATGTTGATCTCCTCCTTTCTTGTTTACCCCTACACAAATATTGGTTGCTATAGTAATTTATACTGTGCATTGCAGATGTTTGACATTCCCCACCCTCATTTTATTTTAGCAAGACTGCATTTGCAACTCTATTTTGCTAAGGAAGTAAACCAGTCAGGTGTTGATACAGAATAGCATCTTCCTAAGGATTTGCAGATTCAAAATGAACCCACATAGACCTTAGCAGCTAATGCCGGAAAGAAGATATAGAAGATTAAGGTAAAAATATATATAACACTTCTTAGAGGTGTAACATATTTCATATTCCTTTAAGGCAAACCCACTCATACTCTTGGATTTTTAAGTTGATATTATCCATCAGAAAAGTAAATGATTCTGATTCTAAACGTTAACCTACGTTTTAAGTTGAAAATAAACCATCATGGGAAACAGCACTTTCTCATGGTCTCATCTAGTAGTTGAGTTTTGTAATTCCAGGGCTGTCCTATTCATGGAACATGCTCAGTTCCCTTCTGCAATGACCTCAAGGAAAAGCAAGAAGCTAACACGACTGATGAGATTATAATCTGATATCCACTGGTCTTTGATATTTAGACTAGGGGCATTGCATTGAAAATGAAGGTGGTGGTGGTGGTGCCCCTAGTATGTGATAATGCTGAGAAGTGTATGGGAAGGACCCATACCGACAACTGAAGACTGAGAAAACCTTCCAATGTCATCTCAGTAAAATGACTGTACATGATTTATTTTCTCTAACTTTGGAACACATTTCTTTGGTATACTGTCAAGCAAAACCTTCAGAGGTCATGTGGTACACTATGTTCTTTGACGCTATTCCTTGGGAGAGTTAAACAAAAATCTGCTCACCCCAGATAGGGAACCAACAAAAGACCAAAGTAAGGGTATAGTCCAACTTGGTGAACCAATGAGTTATTGCGGAATTATTTACAGGAACAGAAATGAGTTGAGGACAGTGGAATCACTATAGCCTACCCCAGCATGGATGACAGCTCCCCAAACCTGGAAACCTGGAGTGCCCCACACAACCTACCAGCAGCTTAAGGGGTTGAACAGTGTCTATTCCAAGTAGCTCAGTTACTCAGAATCTCTTCCAGGCAACTCGTGTTATCTCTGATTTTTACAGGCAGCTCAATATGTCTGAAAAGAGCTCTCAGCTGTCCTTGCCACTTATATATGTTTGTGGAGGGAGACTGAGTCTGGTCAGTTTCATAGACTTCCTCAAACTATTGAGCTGTTTATTTCCTGAGTCTAGGAGCTTCGTTGTAGGACGAAAAGTGTCATCTCCCCTTGGAATAGTCTGTGGTTTCACCTTCCTTTTAGCATCCTTTATCTTTTTGTTTTGTTTTGGTTTTTTCGAGACAAGGTTTCTCTGTAGCTTTGCAGCTTGTCCTGGAACTTGCTCTGCAGACCAGGCTGGCCTCAAACTAACAAAGATCCTCCTGCCTCTGCCTCCTGAGTGCTGGGATTAAAGACGTTCACCACCACTGCTCAGCTCTATGCCTTTTTTTAATTTTAAGTTTTTTACTCATTTTACATGCCTGCCACAGTTCCCCCTCTCTCCCCTCCTCCCGTCTCCCACCTTTCCCCATCCCCATCCACTCCTCAGAGAAGATAAACCTTCCCATGGGGAGTCAACTAAGCCTGGCATATCAAGTTGAGGCAAGACCAAGTCCCTTGCCACTGCATCAAAGCTGAGTAAGGGATACCACCATAGGGAATGATCTCCCAAAAGCTCCCAAAAGCCAGACATGTACCAGGGATAAATCCTGGTCTAACTGCCAGGGGTCCCACAAACAGACCAAGTCACACAACTGTCACTCACATTCAGAGGTCTTAAGTTTGTCCCATGCAGGCTCCCCAGCTGTCAGTTCAAGTCTATATGCTCCCACTATCTTGGCTCAGCTGTCTCTGTGGGTTTTTCCATCATGATCTTGATTCCCCTTGTTCATATAATCCTTCCTCCCTCTCTTTGACTGGACTCCAGGAGCTTGACCTGGTGCTTGGCTATGGATATCTGCATCTGCTTCCATCAGTTACTGGATGAAGCTTCTATAATGACAATTAGGGTGGTCACCAATCTGATTACAGGAGAAGGCAAGTTTAGGCAACCTACCCACTGTTGCTAGCAGTCTTAGTTGGGGTTATCCTTGTGGATTCCTGGGAATTTCCCTAGCATCAGGTTTGTGTACTCACTCATAAGTGGATATTAGATGTAAAGCAAAGGATAACCAGGTTAGAACCCACAGCATCAGAGAAGCTCAGTAACAAGGAGGACCCTAAGAGGGACGCACATGAATTGCCCTCGGAATGGGAAACAGATAAGGTCTCCTAGGTTAACTGGGGTGGGGGTGGGGAGAAGAAGAGAGGGGACAGGGGCTGAAAACATGAGGTAACGGGATGGTCAAATTAGGGGAGGGAGAGCTGTGGTGAGGAGGGCTGCTTGTTTGTTTCCCGACAGCTCAGACCCGAAAATAATTACACAGAAACTATATTATTTAATCACTACTTGGCCCATTAGCTCTAGCTTCTTATTGGCTAACTCTTACATCTTAATTTAACCCATTTCTATTAATCTGTGTATCGCCACGTGGCTGTGCCTTACGGGCTAAAGTTCTGGTACCTGTTTCCTGCAGGGCTACTTGGCTTCTCCCTAACTCTGCCTCCTTTCGCCCAGCATTCAGTTTAGTTTTCCCTGCCTAAGTTCTGTCCTCTCAACAGGCCAAGGCAGTTTCTTTATTCACCAATGGTATTCACAGCATACAGAGGGGAATCCCACATCAGAGAGCAATGAAAGAGATATCTTGATAGAGAGAGCCATTGTGGCGTTAGGGAATATTCTATGTTTTAAGGAACTTTCCTACAGATGGATGGTTTTGTCTCAGAGGAAACTGCTACACAACAGCCTTTTATAAAAATTGCCAATCCATCTGCCATGGGGTCAAAAGGTCATGCTGGTAAGAGCGGGTGGATCTGAGACCTAGTGTAAAAGTAGCAAGTTAGTGTCCCCTTTCATCAAGGGTATCTTTTGTATTGATGGGCACACAGTGGTAGAATTTCTCTTACACTTTACTCTCTTTGCTGCAATCCATTAGTTGAATGTGCCTGAATCAAATGAAGTAGCATCCCATCACAGCATTTATAATACACTTAGAATATTGCAGACACTTGACAACCACTCGCTGTCTTGATAATGTGTCTCTCACAGGCAACTGCTGACATGGAACTCCACTGTGAGGAAGGTAGAATTGATTGAATCTGTCTCCTCTGTGCAGATGAAGTTAATAAATTTCTCTGTTGACATCTCTAAGCAGACAACAACAGATAATTTAATGGTGGAACCAGTGGCTTAAAATTACCCGATATATTTTTAACATAGGAGACAGAGTGCTCCTTCATGAGAGAAAAGATCTACATTTTCTTCTGTCAGTGACTGCTGCTGATTTGCCAGAACTTGGATGTCATTCATTTGATTGAAGAGTGATAAGGAGTGAACATTTTATAAAAGGAATTTGCGGTTGTAAAATTAATGAAAGTACTTCAGAGCCCACAAGTTCCTGTTGAGAGTCTAAACTATGTGGAAAGAAACATGAATCCATTAGTGAAATTTTCCCAGAACATTTTATTGTTTTTCTTCAACACCGACTTGTTTGTGGAACTGATAGAAAGATGTTCAATAAGGAAAGGGCCATGACCTGAAGACTGGGCCAGCGACCTGAGGGGACTGACCGCGAGTTCAATCCATGCATGAATGGGACCAGTGTTTTACTTTTATAGGTGCCACATAATGAAGAAAATTGATTCTGTCTAAGAAGATAGAGGGCTAGATCGATGCTCTGTCAGTTCCAATGAAAACACTCTGCACTTGAAGTTTTAAAGAAATATATGTTTTGTTTCTGTTATTTTTTTAACACCACCCTTTCTTCATTTTCTTCCTTTCTTGACCTTGAGCTATTTTGTGATTGTTGTATCTGGAGTTGTTGGCAGAGCCAACTCTCGGGTTAGACTATTGGTTTCAATCCATCCTAAGGGAGTAGAGGGTATCAGGGCTGAAAGAAAGCATCTTGGTCACAGCTGTCAGTCTCTAATTAAGGAAACTGAGGACCACAGAGGTTAGAGGGTAGCTCAAGTCCTATGGAGTCAGTAGGAGAGCAGTCAGGATTAAAAATATAAACTTCTGATGTGATCTCACCTGTCTCTGTCTGCTCTTTCTCTTTAATGAGACAAGCTTCTAGAAGTATAGAACCTAGCTACTGTCCCTACTGTTACAAAGACATAGAAATCAATTCCAGTAGAAACTAGATGGAAGGCATAGATATCTTTAGAACTTCCACTCAGCATGCTGTACCCACACCCTTTTTATACTTCTTCTTTACTTCATGGTTGGTGATCTCAGGTCTTTTGTGGAGCATATGCCATAAGGTTGTCTCTGGATGGTGGTCTATTGGTTTGTTCTTATTAAGGTCTATCAGAATAAGATTAGAGTTTTTATTATTTACTCTTTCTTTCTTTCTTTCTTTCTTTCTTTCTTTCTTTCTTTCTTCTTAACAGAAAACAAAACAAAAGCAACAAAATATTCAGGCCTCATCCTCCTTCCATGTGACGATACAGTGTGAAGGTGCTTTATGTGAACTTGAAAAACATCTACTAGCAACTTACTCCAGTTTCTAACTGTACAGAACTGTGGGAAATAAATTTCTCTTGTTTCTAGGCTACTCTCATCAGACTTTTGTTATAGAAATCCAAAGGCACTCAGATTCTTGGTGTGTTGTAATTAAGTAAGAACCTGGATAATATTAATGGAATATTTGAGCCTATTGACTTCCTGAATCTACAAGCTTTGAGACAGCCTTGTAAAGCAACACTGTGCTGACCCAGCTGACAGGTGAGAAACTAAGGCAGAGATCTGAATAAGTGCCTAGACTATAAATAAAGAATCCAGAATGTGAGTTATCTGTTATCACTGCTGTTTTACAAGGGTTGATTGACACTGTTATTTTGCCCAATCAGGAGTTGAAGGGGATCTGTGTAGAGCAAGCAAAGTGGTCCATTCATTCTCTGTTTAACAGGAGCCACTTCAACATGTATAAACATTTACACAGTCTCTGAAGCAGGATAGTGCTCAAGGGACAGGTTTCTTGCTTTGTTCTCTCTCTCTCTCTCTCTCTCTCTCTCTCTCTCTCTCTCTCCTTCCTTTCCTTCCTCCTTTCCCCTCCCTTCCTTTCTTCCTTCCTTTCTTCCTTCTGTTGTGGGGGGAGACTGCTTGTTAGTTCCCAGTTGCCCAATCTGAAATAATCACACAAAACTATATTATTTAAAACACAGCTTGGCCTATTAGCTCTAGCTTCTTATTGGCTAACTTTTACATATTATCTTAACCCATTTCTATTAAATCTGTGTATCACTACATGGCTGTGGCTTACCGGCTAAAGTTCCAGCATCTGTCTCTGGTGGGCTACATGGCTTCTCCCCGACTCTGTCTCCTTTCTCCCAGCATTCATTTTAGTTTTTTCTCCACCTATCTCTGTTCTCCTATAGCTCTGCTATAGACCCAAAGCAGTTCCTTTATTAACCAATGATATTCACAGCATAAGAGGGGAAGCCCACATTATTATTTCCTTTCCTTTTCTCCCCCACCTCCCTCCATCCCTCCCTCTTTCCCTCCCCTTCCTCCCTCCCTCCTTTCTTTCCTTCTTTCCTTCTTTCCTTCCTTCCTTCCTTTGAGACAGGGTCTCTATGTAGTCCTGGAACTCACTACATAGAGGAGATTGGCCATGAACTCACTGAGATCCTCTTGCCTCTGTCTCCATGGTGCTTGGATCAAAGGCATGTACTACCATGTCCCACTTGCTTTCTTTTTAAATTAAAATACATTATTATTGTGGTTGTTGCTGTAAATATGTGCATGTGTGTTTGTGATGTGTGTGTGAATAAGAACACAAGCATGTCACAGTATGCATGTGGAGGTCATAGGACAACTATTCTCTCTCCTGCTGTGGGTTCTGAGAGTTGAGCTCAGGTTATTAGTTTTGCATGACAAGTACTTATACTGCTAAACCATCTTGCTGGCTCACTTTCTTAAGTTTAATAATTAACATTGTACAATTATATAAAAACTAAAGGCAACATGGAATACTTTTATTAACACCCAAATAAAACTAAAGTAGATCAAAACACAGAACCAGAGCTTTGGAGACATTGCTGAGAATAGGAACAATTAGCTATGGTTTATATATTAGATAACACTATCTTATCCATTTCCCAAGTGTATTAACTGTGCTATATTTATGCCAGAGAATCCCATATTTAGAAAAACTCAGGGGTGAAGGGCCACAGTGTCAAATGTGGATAAGTAGGTACAATTATTGACCAACTGGAGGATATTCAGGCATTCTTTCTACTTTTCATGTACATTTGAATTTTCCGTAAGAAAGAGATTTTTAAAATATCAAATTTTATAATGATCACAAAAGCTATTCAACTTTCCATTGTTAAAAATATTTTAGACAAATGTTAGGTTCCTACCAAAATGGAGCAGAAAGTAAAGAATTCTCATAAAACTGTGTCCCCCACATGCAGGTTTTTCATTATCGATGTCTCCTACTAGAGCAGTGCATTGCTCCAGCTGCTGGACCTGCACTGACCTGTTATCTACTGGACTGCACATCTCACAAAGACCTGGTCACCTCTAAATGTCAACAGTGTTCATGGACTCCATGGAGTCAAGTCCTTCCCTCTTCACGTGGCACCATCAAACCATCAACTAGTACATCCCCCAGATCAAATGTATGTTCCCTTCACGATGGAATACAATTTGGTGATTTCCAAAGAACTTGGAGTGCACGTTGGATAGTCAAGAGCACGAAAGCTAAGGGGGTGCCTGGCTCTTGGTGCCCTCATGCTGCTCAGAGCTGCTCAATGCTCTTGAGATTTCCAGCATCAAGATAGGGTAGCAGGCTGTGGTTACATAAATGCTGTTTGGTAAATATGGGACAGTGACTGATTTCAACTCCGAAGACCTGAGACTGGCTGAAGCATGGGGAAACTTATTTTGATTTTTTTTCCCAATTTGTCTGAAGAAGCTAATTTAGCCTCTTGCTCTTCTGTCACAGTGGGAGGCATCTCATTTTGTTATAATTGTATGGATTTCCTGTTAACGTGTAATTTTTGGAAGTTTATTTTTTTCTCCTCTGTATTCTTAAAACTTTTCACTGAGTCAATGTGTTTTTGTAATGTGAATGAATGGGTGAATAAAGCCAGAATGTGATGACAAACTCCAACACAGCCACCGTAGGGTGGCTAGCATCACCCATGGAAAGAGGGGGAGGAACCCAAAGCAATACCAGGAGTAAAGACCCTGAAGCTGAGTGCCATTCCCAGTTCCATGCCCCTCACATGTCCTTTATGCCTGTTCTAGAGAAACACTGGCTGGACACTGAGTCTCCATAAGAAAATGCTGGCTGCAGCTCTTGCTTCCTCTGTCTTTGTCCTGCTTTCTCTGGACACAGGCTAGGATGCTGGTGGTGAGCAAAAAACTATACTGATTGGTAAATAATGTCTTAAACAATAGCACACACAGAGACAGAAACACACACACACACACACAGAGAAAGAGAGAAACACATATACACACCCAAATACAAACCCAGACATACCACATACACACACACACACACACACACACACACACACACACACACACACACACACACAGGCTTGTGGGTACATGTACACAAACATGCATATACATACAGAGACTGTGAGTATATGCATGCTCCCATACACGAACAATATAGTTACCATAATAAAGCTACAATTAGCATAATTTTGCCTTTTCTAAAGAACATTTGAACTGCTGGTTATGTTGGTTTAAAGAGAAGAATTAATGATCTTGACTCAAAACAAGAACAAAACTGGATGAAAATAATCCAAAAAGCTATTTCAGGACTCTGAAAAATGAGCAGAGGCAGACAAGGGATAAGCAGAATTAGGTCAGAAGACAACATGTGGGAGTCAGTTTTCTCCTTGTACTGTATGGGACCTGTGTTTGAACTCAGGTCCACAGGCTTAGGGAAAATGCCCGTACTTCTGAGCTATCTATCCTGCTTGATAAGCATTGATTTTTTTCTGTCTATCATCCATCCATCCATCTATCCACCCATCCATCCGTCAGTCTGTATGTCTATCTACTATCTAATTTATTTATCTATCTGTCTGTCTGTCTGTCTATCTATCTATCTATCCATCCATCTCTCTATCTTCTGTCTATTTGACACATCTTGCCATCTAGAGCAGTCTGGCCTTGACTTTGCCCTTATCTCCCCAGTGTTAGGAGTACAGGCATGCACCATTGTGTCTTGTTTGAGAAACTTTTTTAAAATATATTTTTGGATGTTATTTATTTAGCATGAAATTGTCCTTCCAAAGCAAATGGTTCAGTGATTTTTGGTGTGTGTTCACTGAGTTATGCAAGAGAAATATTTGTTTTGAAAATCTGTGCAGTCAAGGAGAGAAACAAGAGTCTTTAGCTGTCCTTCCCGGAGCCATAGCTTCATTTCTGCATGGGTCAGTCTTTAAACACCCATGATTTTGCTGAAAGAAAGAGCCTCTTGTTTCTGGGAAGGGTCTGAATGACTACAGTGCTAGCAAATTGGTAAACTGGTAGGGAAAGCAGCAGCATTATTTTATAAACCACAAACAAAAAGGCTGCTAACTAGTGATACTAACGTATTTGTGGAATGTGCTTCAGTTCCAGAGATTTGAAATGTTTCATGGTAAGATGAATGTGCTAAGTAGTAAAACATGTCTGTGGTCAAGAACAATTGACTGATGGGACAGAAACACTACTACCCTTCCCCCAAAGGACCAGGGACCATGACGACAGAGGGCGGAAACCTTGTAAGAGCCAGAGGCCAGGGAGGGCTAGAGCATAACAGTGTCTTCTGGACATCACAGAACTGATGCACTCAGGAACTCACAGAGGCTATGGCTGCCTGGCCAAGATTGAGCCAGTCAGCATTTCAACTTAGGATGAGAATGGGCTCATAGGTTCCACCCCACTCAATGCGTTGTTGAGTGATTGACAGTAGATGACCTGTTGGGGGAGGGCTAGTCAGCTTTCTTAAAGGGTATGAGCCCTAGTAGCTTGACCACATTACTGTGACTGACTCTGCACTCAGAAATATTTGGGCGGCACAGACTGGAATCAGTGGGCTACAAAAAAAAAAAATCAAAACAGAAAGCAAGAAGTTGGCAGGAGGTAAGGGGGATTTTTTGGAGGACTTAGGAGGAAGGATTGGATGAATATGATTAAAATACATTGAATGAAATTCTCAAGGAATTATTGAAGTATAAATATGAAAATATCTAAATCTCATTATTAATTCTTGCTTGGCATTAATGTGCACACTCATTTGAATATTTGCAAAATAAACATTTATTATTACTTGGAGTTAATATTCTAAATAAAAAGAATACACTCAGTGGAGAGGAAAGATCAACTTTGTGGGAAAGAGGGTTGTTGATGTTAAGGGAGAGGTTTGAGTCCAAAAGAGAATAGGAGAGAATTCTGCAGAAGACGGCACTTCTCAACTGCCCATTCTGAGATATGGGACTGCAATGTCTCTAGGACTCTGGTCAGGAGGAGGTGAGGACAGAAGTCAGTGTTCCAAACTATGGGGGGCACAGAAGGTGTGTGTGTGTGTGTGTGTGTGGTGTAGAGCAACAGCAACAGGAACAAAGACAGAGAAGCGTCTGAAAAGTTACTAAACAGGACACCTCATCAGCATGGTTTTCTTGGTGTTGTTCTTTCAGGGTTGCTGATGGGGTAGAAGATGGGAAGGGCAGTCGTCTACACAGACTAATCATGGGGACAATTTACAGTGCTGAAGGATCTGAGGATGGGATGAGGCAGCCGTGCTGGGAGCATCCAGACCTGCATCTCTAATAAGCGGGAGAGAGCATTCAAACCTTCGAGAGCCAGAAGGTCTGAGGTTGTCTCACCATGGGTAGGGTGGCTGGAGTGTGATGATCACTCAGATAGGTTGTGACCACAATTCCTAGCACTATGACCACGTTTGCTATGCACTTGACAAATGGTGCTTGTGAATAAGTAGACCACGAATAAAAGGCATCTTTCGCTCACTTCGCAGCTGAACAGAGACAGTGTTTTTCTCCAGGCTATGACGTCCGAGTGATAAGGCTGAGGTCTGACATGGTGTCTCCATGGTCCTGGTCCAGGGCTTGTGTCTTTTAGTGTGTTGATGCTTTCTTAGATTTTGGTCATCTGTGCCGTCTCATTCAGACCTCCTGACTGACTTACCGAAAGCCAAGAGGGCACCATGAAAAGGCAGGTCTTAGTTTAAGTTTGTCATTTCCACTTCTAAGATGTGTGGTCTGGAAAATATCTTACCTGTTTAAACCTGATCCCCTGCTCTGTCAGGTGGGAATGACAGATTCCTCCCTTGAAGAGCTTGTATAATCTTCCGGAGGGCAGGATTTTCTTCCTGAGAGCTTCTGCTATGATCTCCAGACTGCTATTTACCAGTGTGACCACAGGATGGCAGCAAAGGAAAGCCTGTGTCTATAAAGCCAATCCAAATCCAAAGCTCTCCAGTGGGCTCAGAGCTGCAGAGTTCCTGGGTCCGAAGTGGGGTGTTTCACTGTAACCTCCCTGCCTGCTGACTTGCCTCTACTTCCTGGGTAAGCATCCTCACCGGGACATTCAGAAGTTGACACTGTACTGATCACACCTTCATTTGGGGGTCTCTTCGGCCATCTTGGTGTCTGTGAGCTCTTGGAGAGAACCCCCTGAGTGACTGCGAGGTAGCAGAAACACACATGGGGATTTGGTGGATTGAGCAGAGAGGTAGAAGGTCATAGGTGTCTAGGTGACAGTGCTCAGCAGCCCCTGGAGGTGTCTCTGGGCCACTGCATTCTGGAGGGCAGTACTGCCTTGAAATCTTATTGCCACAGGCTTAGTCTTATGAGGGCCATCAGGAGTTGGATACGGTTTTGTGGAGAATCCTAATGAAGTAGCCTCTAAGTAGCTGCAATCTACTTTGTGTGAGCTATTTTCAAAACGATCGGGGGTATGACAATTGAAGTTTTGGCACGTGTGAGCTGTTAAGCTAATGGATCTCAGCCTCCAGCAAAGAAATAAACTGCCGGAGCCCAGTGTGCAGAGACCGTGTGGGGCTCATTTATAATCACCAGGGAAACCTCTGTCACAGAGCTGGAAGGCTGGAGAGGAGAGGCTGCCCGAAGCAAGGGCAGCTAACTATATTCCCCTTGGATGAACACTTCCAACTTGGCATTCACAGCAGCCTCCAGGTGAACATCTAGCAGTTGTTCCCTGGACCCCACACTCCCAGTCCAGAGATCTTCATGGTCTAGGAACAGTTTCTAGAATCCAGCTCTGGGACGTGCCGGGGCCAGCTATTGTACCTTTCACATCTTCGCTAGTCCAACAGCAATCATGTATGTTTTGTAGGAGTCATGTAACATGGGGTACAAAGGACCACCCCTCTGTTTGACAAAAGACAGATGCAATCAGCAATATTTCTTTTTTTTCTTCTTCTGGGTCTTGGAAGTGTCTGGTGGGCCAGTGAATGAATGGAAGAGGTAAACAACAACACAGGGCAAGCTCTTCCGTGGCTAATGAGGCAGCTTTTCATTTGACGGGGGCCAAGGCCGGTACTTTGCCTAGCAAAGAGAAGGCTGAATTAAAGGGATAAGGGAATAAGGATAAGAGAATAATATGTGGCTGTGTCTGTGTGTCTCTTTGCTGCTAACATGTGATGCAAGGAGCAGAGCAGGAACTCCATAATCTCCCAGTGCACTGAGGTTACTTAGCTTGCTGGAGACCTTGGCAGATGCCAGAAGGAGTAAGCGCCCACGGTGTGTTCAATTATTGCTACAAAGATCTCGAGATAGGAAAGGTCAGAACCACTGGAGTATCTCTTGTGCTGCCTGGTGGTCTGTGAGCTGTGGTTTCATCTTTAGAAAAAGCGAGAGGGAAGTGCTCATGCGTGAGAAAGATATTAACGCAATTAATCAGCAGTCTCTGCTGGGGAGCCTCCTCCTCCGACCCCAACTTTTGCTGAACTCTGCGGAAGGTTTCCTCACCCAAGCCCTGAGGACCTGATTATGGGCCGAGCAGAGTTCTTCCCCCAGAAGTGGTGAGCAGTGAGTAATGAGTACATTAGCTCTTGTTTATTGAGCCTTTGTCCCATACAAGGACACGGCGGACTCTTTTTGCACAACGGGTCTCGGTTCTCAGTATGGTGACAAGTTCCGGTGTAAATAGGATCACAGGTGAGACTATGTCACTCAGTCCCCTGGCCTCATGCTCCTCATTCAGGAAGGGGAGAGTTTGGATTGCACTCAACTAATCGGGCATGCTCTTTTAAAAGTGGACTAAGCTTCTTCCCTCTGGGTGGGATTTGGTGATTTGTCTGTAAACACTGTACTGCAGTGGAAGTAAAGGTGTGTGTCTAAATTACATAAAGGCAACATGGTTTCTTAACTGAATTATTTATTCAGGGAGAAATCAGTTGCCATGCTGTGAGGTGGGTTCAGGTCCAGGTCCAGGTCCATGTGGCAGGGAACAGAGACTCTGCCAATAGCCAGCAAAAAACTGTCTGTCAGTTTTTCCTCCCAAGTGGAGGAGTTAGCTTAGAAGTAGATTTCTCAGTCCGGTCAAACCTAACTGGATGCTAGCCTTGGATGAGGTCTTGACCATGACCTCATGATAGACCCTAAGCTAGAACAGCTCATCTGAGCCCCTTATAAGTTTCTGACTCATGGAAACTGTGAGGTAATAAAGTCTCTATTTCTGGTCACTCAAGTCTAAGGATCTGTTGCACAGGAACACATAATATATTGGGTCCATTACTGAAGAATCCACTTCCACGATGCAGGATGGAGAGAGGGAAAGATGAGTTGCTGTGAGGTACAACTTGACATTTCCTTCCAACTTCTATTGGGCAGAGCTGGGTATATTCTTTGATTCCCTTGGCGTTTGTCATCTCAAAGGTGGGGAAATGGGAACAAGAAACAGACTCCACCACAACTTGGATGTGCTTTGTGTTTCCTTAAACAGAGGGTTTTGTTGGATACAAAGCCCCTCTCGACCATTTGTTCATGGATGGATCGGTCCTTTTCCCCCCAAGAAGATTGGAGCATTCAAATGAAAAGTTCTTGCCTTTGTTTCGAGGAGAGAAATATCTTTTCCTTTCAGAGGCTGGTAGTGGAAAAATCATTTCGTTAGCTTCCTGACAAAGACTTGGGTTGGTTTCAAATGCAGCACCCCCATGATGAGGGCTCACAACTGGCTCACAACTGCCTGTAGCTCCAGCTCTGGTCACCTAAAGACCTCTTCTGGTCTTCAGTGGCACCAGTATGTAGGTGGTTCGCACACACACACACACACACACACACACACAAAACAAAAACAAAAACAAACAAACAAAAAACAACCCACAAAAAAAGATGTCTGGTGCAGGAGAATTGTCTGTATTCTGTCAATCATGTTTTGAATAAACGCTGATTGGCCAGGTAGGAAGTATAGGCAGGTCAACCAGACAGGAAGTAGAGGCAGGGCAATGAGAACAGGAGAATTATGGGAAGCAGGAAGCTCCCTCCACAGTTCTGCCCAGATCAAAGAAGAAGCAAGATGCGAGCTGCTCCGCTGAGAAAGGTACCAAGCCATGTGCCTAACATAGATAAGAATAATGGGTTAATATAAGCTACAAGAGCTAATAAGTGGCCTGAACTAATGGGCCAATCAGTTTTATAACCTATGGAGACCTCTGTGTAATTTTCTTTGGGGCTTGCTGGTTGTGGAGAACTGGGCAGGACATAAACCCCAACAAGCAGCCCAGCCCTCATGTTATAGGTGTCTACAGGGTAAAACCGAAGAGAGAAAATGTATTTATATTGATTTTTATCTGCTGTGGGGATTTGAGAAAAGAGCCTCCCTTGTGCCAGCCACTATTGGAAGATTCTGTCTTTGCCCATCTCTGTTTCTCCATCAATCAAATCTAAAATCTCAGAACTACACAGTCCCATGAAACAGCTGTACCGTCTCTATAGTCACGAAGACAGACACATCAATGTGCAGAGAAGTTTGGCAGCTGTGCATGATTGAACACGCTTGCAGTTCCAGAACTTTGGAGGCTGAGGCAGAAGGATTTTGAGTTTGAGGTTTGCCTGACTACAACATAGAAACTGTTTCCAAAAATAGACAAACTGCTCAAGATAAGAAAGTGCATATGTACATTCCAATCCAGAACCCATACAGTTAACCCACAGATGGTGAAGTCTTGTGGGATTTCAGAGAGGTAGACAGGTAGACTGTTGATGTAGGGGGAGAAACAAGGTCTTAAAACTAGTGATGTGTGTGTATGTGCATATATGTGTGTCTATCAAAAATCTACCAAAACAAACAAACAAACAAACAAAAAACCACATTGGAGACACCGAGAAGAGAGGTCACATGTGCTGTAGTTGTCAGGGTCACAGGGGCGGGGCTGCGAGAGGCTGTTGGAACTCACATTGTGTATCTGGAATGTTCCATATATAGCTGTATGGCTTACTGTTTGAATGGGTTTAGATCCTGCTTTGCTCCCCTCTTTCCTTGCCATCCTCTCATTCTTCCGATTTGGAATGGGATTGTTTACTTTGTGCTATTGTAGGTTGGAGTTTTGAAACTTCCTTTTTGATTTTACAGAAGCAAGTAAGATGCTGCCGTGGGTTTTAAAAGATTTATTGAACTTTGGGGTTTTGAACAGTGTTTGGATTGTGGAAATAATGAGGCTTTAAAAATGAATTAGATTTCTTTTGTATTATGAGATGGTGTGAACCTTTAGGAGACAGGAATGTTATAGGTAGAATGTGGAGCCCTCAAAGTTTCATGTTTAAATGCTTCTTCTTCTTCAACAGGTGGTGCTGTTTGAGGTTGTGGAAAGTTCAGGAATTGGTGCTGACAGTCATAATTTTATTTTATTTTATCAAAGCAACATAAAAGTAAGTAATTACCTTTGCTGTTTGCATATTTGCTGGAGGTTTTCTGACCTGGTCAGTCTCTGTCACCAAGGGAGGAGATTTCCCTCACAGCTAGTGTCCAGAGGATGGTCTCTCAAGGGCCCCTAAGCTGACAGCTTCAAAGTTTTGTTTGGTCATTTTTGCTGGGTGGTAAGCTGTCTGTAAAAAAGAGTGGCGGGCTGCATTCCCACCCAGCTCGCACACAGCTAGCTTTACACCCGAAATAACAACACATAAATTGTATTCTTTTAAATATTGCTTGGCCTATTAGTTCCAGCCTCTTGGCTAACTCTCACATCTCGCTTTAACCCATATTTAGTAATCTGTGTAGCACCACGAGGTGGTTGCTTACTGGGGAAGATCCTAACCTGTGTCTGTCGCGGAGAGGAGAGTCATGGCGATTGCCTCATTGCCTTCTTCCCAGCATTTTATTCTGTCTACTCCACCCATCTAAGGGCTGGCCTATTAGAAAGGGGTTAACTTCTATGTAGAACTAGCCAGTAAGGAGCTCGAACCATCAGCCAAACAGATTGTATTTAATATTAAGTCTCAGAATGGTCATTTGGTAACTGACAGTGAGAAACCTCCCGTTACAGTTAGGAACTGACTGAGGTCTGCTCCTGTGAGTGGTAATCACTATTGACCTCAGAAACAGGTGTAAGAGAGAAAGGTGGAGAACACTTAGAGAGATTTTTTCCAGAGATCAATGATCTCTATTTCTCTTCTGTTGCTAAAATGTTAAGATTGTGAACCACTGCCGAATAAGCATTATCTGTGAAGTAGAGTAAGTGCTCACTAATTATTGAATGACTGTAAGAAAGTTTAATCTGATTTGTATGAGAAAATGAGAATTTGCTTCTCCTCTAGAAAAGCATAGGAAAAGGAAAAGGAAGAGAGAAGGGAATATTGAATCAAGCAAAATGACGAAGGCCTCGGGTGCAGGGGACTCTGTAGCACTTAACTGAGTCCTGCTTTTGTATTGCTCGGGTAACACAGCTACCTCTTGTGTTCCACTACTAGCCATGTTTTCTCCTTCCCCTAAGGACCCAAGGGCAAACTGAGGCACTCTCTGCGCACTGCTCACTGGGGGAACCAAAGAGTCTATTGGACTTCCTTTCAGAACATAGGTGAGGGGTACTCGCAGGGTGTGGGTGCTTCTCCCCTGAACAGACCACACCTGGAAGGCCTTTACCCACCGGGGATGAGGTCTTCCCTAAGGCTGCATAGATGGGATTCCCTCCCACAGCTCCCCTCAAATATACTATGGTCCCTCCCTGAATTAAGGAATGTGTAACTAAGAAAGAATTGGATTCAACAGGTGGTAGGGATCAGCTGGGTACTCAGGAGAGGGCCTGTGACCATCCTTGTGTCTACATGGAAGGGGTGTGTGCAGTCGACAAGCCCAGTTGGGATGATCCTTTTGCAAGTGGGTCAAGCTGAGCTCCCCAAGATGGCAGATGTTTGGTGTAGAGGATAGCCAAGCACAGCTCGCCCCTCTATCTAAATTGTCAATAGAGTCTAATTATGAAGATGGATGCTTTGTGCAAGTGGTATGTCTGTACATTTGTGTGGATGTGCAAGTGTATGAGTGTGCATCTACAAACATGGGACCGTGAGTATGTGTGTGTATTTGAATGAGAGAGGTGTAGTGTGTATGCATAAGAAATGTATGTGAGGGAGCAGAAATGTGTATGGGTATAAGAAAATGTGTTGGTTATTGTCAATTGCCAATGTACAATGTACATGTACATGAGAGTTTTCTTAGTTATGTTAATCAGGTGAGAACTGTCTACTGTGGGTGGCATCATTCCTTAGGCAGGGGTTACAGGACTCTATAAAAATAAAACGGTCTGGGAACCAGCATTTATGCATCCGTTGCTGTCTTATAATCGTGAATATAATGTGGTTACATGCTTTAAGTTCCTGTTGTTTTGACTTTCCCATCATGATGGGCTGTAACCCAGAACGCTGGCCTAAGTTAACCCTTTCTCTCGTAAGATGCTTTTAACAGAGAATCCTATCATAACCACAGAAAAGAAATGAAGTCAGCAAGCATTCAGGAGTATGTGTGTGAGATAATAGACACACATGCGTATGAATTCAGGTCCCTCTGAGTCTTTATTGAGTGGGGCTGAATTTTGGGTGGTAGGGCGTGACGGAAGTGGGTATAAAGCTATGGGTATGGGCAGGATCCTGTCAAGAGGCCAGAGCTGGCAGGTCTCTCACCAGTCTCACTGAGACCACAGAGGGCTGGTCACATGACTGTTCATTCATAGTACACAGAGGAAAAGAGATCAGAGCAGGCAGCGTGGAGTCCAAATGCAGCAAGGGATCAAGTTATCTGTGGTCTAACCTTCAACAGAGTCTTGGAAAACCAAGCCTTTGGGGCCCTACATGATTCTTAAGCTTGTCTCAGCTTTACGAATTCGTGTGTAGACAGAGTTTATTTTATTATTTTTTTATGAGCTCCAGTTGCCTGGAAAATTGACACAATAATGTGTTATTATGAAAATCAGTCGGAACGGAACTTTGAAAACGGGCAGTTTGTAAGACACTCAAAAAACGTTTGATCATGGTGCTCTGATAATGTCAGTGCCATCAGAGGGGCCAGGCTAGTGTGTGATGAGGAGATTGTGAGTGAAAGCAATCGCTTCCAAACAGAAGCACACTGCTTCTGAGGCCAGCTTGTTCTTTACAAAAGGCAAAGCAAAAGTCATGGAGTTGACTTGGACAGCCTGATGCCCACTGAGGAATGGCAACCTGATCTTCCAGGTTGGTAGATGGAAATGCATGGCTGCGAGGCAATCAATAATTCAAATTGGCACATGGTGTTACCTTCAGGGCATTCTGCCACCTGGTAACTCATCAATAAAATATCGGGTACAGCCGGAGCCCACAGTTAATCTGAGAGCAGCATTCTCACTTGGAAATGCTGGCTAGACCCAGGCTGCAGACAGCAGAAAAGTCTGTGGTCTGGAAGTAAAATTTCAGGCAAGGGAGTGAGCGTTGACACCCTGCTCTGGCTGTACACAGAAGGGCAGGTTCTGGTCCTGGAATCTGGGTCGGTAGTGGTAACTGTCCTGAGGAAGCTCTCTTTTTCCACCCACTGCAGAGCTCTATGTGTGTGTTGTGGGCCAGGCCTCTCTGCAGAGTGTCTAATTCATCCTGGAAGCAATCCAGGCCCTGGACTCAGGGTTGGTTAGCCAAGGGTCAAGCCAAACTTCTAAAGCCTTTTCGGTGAACTCACAACTCTTACGGTATCAATTTTGCACGACTAAAGTAACTCAGACATAGAAAAGTTTGCAGATACAGACCAGTAAAAAGAAAGTCCTAGACATGGGAAGATTCCAGACTCACCATTCCAACAGAGACATTGCGCTTCCTAACGGCAGTAAGGATGAGCCTCTATGGATTGCAGTGCAGGATTTCCTGTCGCCCTTACTACAGCCTCATGTGGTCCTGTGGCTTGCATCCGTAAGTCTCAAGCTCAAACCACTCTTTGTCAATGTCCACCATACATTAACTTGGGACCAAAACATGATCAGAATAGAGCTGAGTGTACTTAGAGATTTAGAGATTTTTTTTCCACACCAATTGGTATGACTATTTGTGTCTGGCTGTTTGGAATGGGGTTAGTTACTTCATCCCTGTTGCTGTGGCAAAATACTCTGACCAGAAGCAGCTTAGGGAAGAAAAGGGTTACTGTTTTATTCTAACCTGTAAACCCCATTTATTTCTGGTTACAGGCTAGAGTCCATCGCTGAAGGAAGTCAGGGCAGGAACTTGAGAAAGGCCTGCTTGCGATACATGCAGCCCTATCTCTTACCAGAGAAGGAAGTTCAGCAGAAACCATGGAGGGTCATTGCTCTGAGGCTCAGTGATTGGCTCAAGCTCAGAGACCTTTCTTCTCCAGCCCAGATTCATCTGTCCAGGGAATGCCCACAATGATCTGGCTCCCCTACATCAGTTAACAATCAAGACCTCTCCAATAAATTCACAGACACACCTGTATCTGATTGGGACAATCCCTGAATTAAGATTCCTTTCCTAGATGACCATAGGTTGTAAGTTAAACAGGATGGTTCAGAACATGGCCACAGTATCGTGTCGGGCTTTTTGATATTGTTGATATCTTCCTTACATTTAAAAACTTCAGAATTCTAAATCACCACAGCTTCCTTTGTGATCGCAGGTGTGCAGAGTTTGTGCCACACGCTTGGCACATACTTGGAAGAGATAGAGGCAAGATTCAGTTCGTGGAATTGCCTTTGGACTCAGTTAATTCCATTCCTACATCCCCCAGAACCACAGAACACAAAGCAAATGGTAGCAGTTGTTTTGACCCCATAGGGGAGAGAATGAAGACCTCTGGGTCCCTTATGGGGCGGCATTCAGTGTTTTGAGATTGAATGATGGATCGCATGCCAGATGTCTACCTAATAGAGTTCTTGGAGACTCAGTGTCTTGCTTCTGTGTTTGATGGAGTCCTGAATGAAGCCAAACCCCACAGACCCCAGTTGGAGTGTTTGTTTCTCTGACTGTTTTAGCTCTGGGTCTGGCATCGCTGAATCATGAGCATAGTCTGGATAAAATCTTCCAGCTACAACAAATCAATCTTCTATTGGTGCTCGTTAGTTACAGCCGTGAGTGCTTATTGATTCATATGGTTCTGAAGCTGTTTCTTTAACAAACTAGGTGAACTATCAAAGCCTTTGGCATTTTTCAGCTTTCTCATTTGTGTGACACTTTCCTTGCAACCTGTGTTCAGGAGGGAAGAGGACGTGAAGCAGTCTCCCCAGGAAACCAGCTTCTAAACCCACCAGCTGGCTTTCTAATTGTTCCTCCAAGTCAAACCCACCCCAGGGAGCTGGCGCTCGAAGGCCCATTGGTTCACATCCCTTCTGTCACTTCACATCGCCTCCACTGTCCCAGATTGAGAGTTAATATTCAACATCATATCCTCAAAGGGCTATCGCTGGTACTCAGTTCAATCCCTGACCCCCAATAACTTCAAACATTTTTAGGTGTTTGCAATGGTGTCTGTGTGAGAGTGTGGCCTGTGTGTATAGGTGCCCATGGAAGCCAGAAGAGGGGCGATATCCCCTGGAGCTGGAGTTATAGGCAGTTGTGAGCTACCTGACATGGTGTTGGGAACAGAGGTTGGGTCCTCTGGAAGAGCAGGAGGCCTTCTTAACCACACAACCTCCCTTCTAGCCCCACATTTAACCTTTTCATTGCTTCCATGCCCATCTGAAAGTAGGTTGTGTATTGCTTTAATAACATGTCTGTTGTTCCCATGCAGAATGTTCACTCCATGAGGAAAATACTTTCGCCAGAATTTCTCTGGGACACAGGACAGCTTAGGCATAGTGCAGGGGCTCAACAAATATCAACTGAGGAATGTGTAGATATTGTAAGGGTTATGAGGCCCTTGTGTTAGAACTTGACATAGTACTTGACCTAATACAAGGTTAGATTTCAAAAAAATGTAAGTTGTTATTAGGCCCCCAATAACATCAAGGCTCTATTTACAAACCCCCTTTTCTAGTTTAGGTGGGAAGAATTTTGGTCTCTTGCATATAAGAAGTGATTAGGAAGAGGGCGGTGAATGAGGAGAACCTCAAGTTGTGTAGTTGATCTGGTGTAGTCAAAGACCAATGAAATCATCCTTGTTCTAAAAAAAATTAAACCTTTTTATTAGTATATTTATTTTATATATAAAAGAAATACAAAAAAAGAGAAAGAAACACAAAGAAAACGCTTTTATGGCAAATCGGATTTGTCGGTGCCTTCAGCTTGCGCTCCAGGCTCCGGTCCGCTGGGTGTTAACAAAGTCCGCCGGTTGTAATGGCCTTTGATGATGCCCGTGTTGCTGTTCTCATTGAGTAGTTGCTTCTGCCTTTGCCGGTTGAGAGACTGGACAAGGCCAAGGACAACTGCAGCCAGAGAGTATTGCCCGGGCAGTCTTCTTGGGGGCAAGATGAATGGGTTGGGTTGGACTCTTCCAAGGAGAAAGTACGTTTTGATTTTTCCTTCTTGCTCACTGATGCCCTTCACATAGATCTCTCCTCGATAATCAAAGGCAAAGCCCTGGTCCTTCAGGATAAGATAAGTCTCCTCTGGAACTTGGATCCGGCCACTCACCCCCGTGCTGTCCATTCGACTTGCCAAGTTCACAGTTTTACCCCAAATGTCATACTGTGGTTTCTTAGCTCCAATCACACCCGCTACCACTGAGCCATGGCTGATGCCTATAAAAGAACCCAAAAAGAGCAAGAAGTAAGGTAGAGGAAGGGCAGTTAGGTGTCTGGACATACCAGGAAGTGATAGGTATGTCACATGGGGGAACAGCATAGTCCAGCTCCTACCTCAGTGAGTCACCTGGGTGAGTTGTTTAACTTATGTGAACCTCATGTTATGTATCTATGGGTTGGAATATGAAATGAAGTTCATGTAAAGAAATATAAGCAAATCCACTGCCAGAGAGTGATCAACAGAAGAAGCTTTACCCCACACGCACATAGACTTATCTTGGATGTGAGATGATCAAAGTTCTGACCAGGACTCAGGGTCCCTGGGATCGTTTGTTGCTTACACGGTGCTCTGAGAGCTTGCAGACCATTTCTTTCTCTGTTTTTGCCTAGGTCTCCAGCACTATTCTCTCAATCTGTGGCAATGTCTCCTGTCTACCTCTTGTCCTCCTGAAGCCTACTTTCCCCACTGTTACAGGAAGGGAAAGGATAAAACCCATGCTCTTTAGGATTATAATCCTTAGCTTCTTTAGACTTTGGACTTCTTTTTCCTGGCTTGACAGCCCATTTCATGCTCTTTCCTCCATCTCTACCAGGCCACACTGAACTGCTAATTTCCTCACCTGGTAACCGTGTTCACCTTGGTACCGTAGTCTTGTTTTTTGGTTCTGTTTGAGCTCTTTGTGCCCTGCTTCAATCCCCTTCTTCATTTGGAAATGTTTTGAATGATTTTAATGGTAGCCTCAATGCTTATTCCTTCGGGAAATCTAGATGACACTTCTAGAAATGACAGCATTTCACTAAATGTGCACTGTGCACATCTTTCTCTTCTAAGAAAGAATTTCCTAATTCTATAAACATTGGCTGGGCATCTGATATGTGAGATACTGGTGGATCAGGGGAGGCAAGAAGACATAGGCTTGTCTCCTACTGGAGAGACAGAAAGTAATTTTAAAAGCAGGTAATATAATATTAGCAGATAATGGAAACAAAATCTATCAGTGTGCAGAACTAGGAGACCAGAGACATTATACGCTTGAGTAGAGCACTTTGGAAAGACCTTCTGGCCAGAGGCCTGAGGAAAGAGATAGGACAGGACTAGCCTTATAGATAGCTGTGTAAGGACATTCCAGGCAGAAGGAAGAATAAAACACATGTGTACACAGGCACTACATGCTATACTCCACATACACGCATATACTATGTACCATACTATACATGCATACATATACACTACACACTGTACATTATACCATACAATCATATACACACACTATATATACTACATTATACATACACACATACACTATCTAGGGCACTACACTATACTCTGTCTACTACACTATACACACAGACACATACACTGTGCATTATACCCAACACATTTATTCATACATTTAGACATTACACACTACACACAACACACACACCGGCTGTAGAAGATGCAGGAATCACAATGACAATTAGCTCTTTAAAACCTTGAGAGACCTTATGTCATTTGACTCTCATATGATTTCTCTAAGGTCACAGGCAGTGGGGGTGATCATGCAGGGTCTAGCCAGCACATGAGAAAGCTGAGGCTGAGAAAGTCGTGGCATTGTGTTCAAAGTCACAGAGTTGGCGATAACAGACATGGAACACAGACTGAGACGCTCAGTCCAGTGGGGATTTAAAGCTTCTCATTCTGAAGATCGATGAAGTGACATTGGCTGTTTAATATGTCACATCAAGGGGTAGCCCTGATCTCACCAATGTCTTTGGAATTTTCTTAGACCATTTCTCTTTTCAGGGCTAATATTCTTTTTTTTTTTTTGATTCTTGGTTCAGTTGTGAAGTCAATCATTTCAGAAAAGGACAAGAGATTGATGAGAACTCTGGGATCAAGCTTTCAAACATCCTATCCATAGATCAAAACCATAAATATAAATCCTTGTTTCAAAGAACAAAAACATGTGGCATTCCTCTGATCTGAGGAACAGATATTGATATTTCTTTAAACCTCCTCCTTTCTTTTCTTGCTGGCTGCTAAGGGAGAACCTAGGGAAATAAAGTGGCCCATCAGTTACAGCATGGGGACAAGAGCAAAAGTTGCTTTCAACTGTCATTGGGTAGCCTGAATGCCATTCATCTCAGAGTCAGGCTCATTGAAGCTGCTGCTGGCACGTCTGCATGGCTGTGTGATGTGATGTTAGGCTAGTGACTCTGTCTTAGGATCGAGTGTCTTCATCTACAAAATGCAAATGTGAGCTAGAGCTGGCGCTTTCAGGCTGGACTTCTGGAGGCTCCTGAAAGCCCAGAAGAGATGAAGGAGAAATGAACAAATTGTGCAAACATGGAGGATTAGTATTCAATCGTAGTGATTATTGTGTGGCTACTTTGATCAAGGAGTGTCTGTCCCTGCTGTGGCTGAGAAACTGCTCCTTTCTGCCTGTCTCTGGTGCAATACAGTGTGTGATAGTCTCAGAGGTAGAATCCTGCTGTTGTCTGAGGTGTTATCCAGAAGAAGCAGCGAGTAATACACTGACTACCAGCTTTGAGTAGCATGAAAAAGTCAGAATTATGTGATTCCTGGGTCATTATCTGCCTTTCTAAGCATGCCTTTGTATAGGTGGCGAGGGTGCTAGGCAGATATGTTGGGGGGAGAGGCCAGCCTAACGTTTGCTTTGTGCTTCTGCATGGACCAGAATCCTGCCTCGCTGCCAGCATCTGGGACGAGGAAGCCCAGAAAGGCCTGAGTTGACTCTGTTCCTGTCCTTGTCAGGGTCATACAGAGTCTCATGCATTTTGCAAGCAAAAGCTCTCCTGGCTGGATGCCCAGGACAGGGAGGGGCTGATGGAACAAAGACACTTGGCTCAGTGAGGCCTCCACCTCGAGCTGCAACTCACCAATTCGGAGTTCAAAATTGTTGAACGAATGCTTGTTGATCTCCTGTATGCTTTCGGCCAGGGCAAGAGAGAAGTCAGCCAGGGCACACAGGTGCCCCCATTTGTCGTCACATTGCTGGAGAAAATATGAGAGAAGGATTCATTCAGGGTTACAGACGTTTGATATCTCCAGCAAAGGTTTTGCAGTCTAACCCCAACTGCACACTCCTTTTGGAGGAAACAACCATGCAAGTGAGCCCCTAGACTCTCAAACCATCAGTATCCGAGAGGCACAGATCACAGGGGATTCTATTAACACTATAGGGTGTGGTCGTTATCACATCTTTCCTTCACATCAGAAGCTTGCTGCATTATGGATTCCTGAGTATGCACACTGCTGTGCATGTATTGGATCAGCGCCCATCTGGACGTGTTCCTATCCTTGTACATGGAGATTCTTCAGTTCCCAAACTGTGTCTGAAAGGCTTACAGCATCCGTTAAGGGACTTTGCTATGCATATTTGTGAAATTTCTGAGAGACATACAGAGCGAGCCTCTTTACCACTGTTTCCAAATCTGTAAAGTGAGGCGAAGCTTGTTGGTCCTGTCCACCTTTTCACAGTTGAATGAGATTGTGTGTGAGAGAATTTGGGACCCTACAGAGATTAGTAGTTCAGTCAAAGGCCAAGCATCAGATAAATCTGGTCCTTGTTGTATTCAACATTGTCGTTTTGGTTGTAAAGAAGCAAAAGATAAAATAGAAATAAATGGGAATGTTTGTGTACAATAAAACTTTATTTACAAACATTGGTAGTGGGTCGGATGTGACCTCGAGGCACTTGTTTTCTACCTCCTGGTATTGAGGGCCACACTTGTAATACCAGCGTGGGTTTCATCTCATGTAGCTGAGCTTAGAGTCTCTCCCTTTAATAAAAATATGCACAAGAAGCTTAAGTGCAATTATGACTTAATGAGAATTTTATCTTTCCTAGTGATTTTGACTCAAACTCATAATACCTGCTGAGTTCTTGCAAGATTACAGGCTTTATATGGGGAACATGAAAGCTATCTCAGATAACTAACCCATTAGCCCCGGAAGGTAGAAGTGAGTATCCTCATCAACACTGGTGCCCATAATTTACAAAGATACTGCCCAACTCCCCCAACTTGCACCATCACCTCTACCACCACCACCACCACTGCATAACAGCTTTTGAAGGTTAAAATGAAAGTAAGAATAGGGAAACAGATAGGTATTGGGGGTTTTTGTGATACCCACAGCTAAATCAGAGTCAAGGTATTTCTTTGCACAGATTTTTCTTCAAACGAACAGAGAAATTTAGAATGAAGCCTGGAAGATTTTTAACAGAATAGCAGCACCTCATTCAGCAAACCTCTTTACCCAAGAGTGATTGCACATCACGCAACCATGAGAGCCAAGTTTAGATTTCCTTACCGCTGCTCTTCAAGCCATCCTTAGCATAGGACAACAGTCAGGCACATGCACAGGTGTGGCGAAGTCCAAGGAGACCTTACCTGTTTCTCTGGTGACAGTCCTGAGACGGCCATGTATGTGCTACCAATGGTCTTGATCTTCTCTATGTCTTGAAACCGGTCCTCCCCAAGCAGCTGCAATGGATGCAGGTCATGGTGTTAGGCCTTGAGTTCACACAGGTGTGTGTGAACTCAAGGAGGCTCTCGTAGCCTGGAGCTCCTGAATATGGGCCCTGCACCCCCCATGGGGACAGACCTAACTAAAATGTTGAGTAGCTTTGATATGGCTTCTTTTCTCTCTGAGGGTCACACATTCAATCAGTCAATCCATGTTTATAAGCATTTACTAAGTGTCAGGCGGGTGTGTCTAAATTCTCTCGACTGTTTCAGTGAATCCTGGAATAACCAAGGGTTAAGCTTCAATAAGACATAAGCTTCAATAAGACATGAAAATGTTCCCCAATCAGTCAACAAGTCTTTTGGGGTTTACTTCCAAGCACGTACTTGGAATGTTACCACTCCGTCGTTTCCCTGGCAGGACCCTATCTAAGCCACGGGTCTAAGCCACTGTTAGCGTTCAGTTGTACCCGCTGCTATCCTTGCCTCCTCGCCCCCAGATAGAGGCCAGGTGATATTATTTATGAGTGAGTCAGAACATGCCCATGCTTGGTGCAAAACCCTTTAGAGCCTTCTAAATCTACTCACGATGTATTGTATTCCATCTTCAAGAGGTTACATTTTAAGTGTTTTTACTACAATGTGGGGGCAATAAATATGTTTATTGACTTAACTAGTTTACATTTTGTACATTTATCAAGACATCACTATATTCAGATGAAAATTGCAAAAGTCAAATAATCTAATACATGTTTGTGTTTGAAACATACCCTAGAGTTCTGATGCTTAGCTTTACCTCATCAAAGTCAGCGATGATCTCATTCAGCAAGCGCAGGCATTCCACTCCCTGGTTGTTCATTTCTGTCTGCGAGTAAAAGTCCGCAAATCCAGGAATGGAAGCAAACATCACTCCAACAGCATCATAGGATTGTGAATATAGCTCCTAGGGCAGAGAGGAGGTAGAAATGATCATCAGAACTCAAGTTCTGCAACGAGGCTACCTGTACATAAGGACCTGGCAGACAGGGATCCTGTGTCAGAACAGAAAAAAAATGAGAGTTCAGGCACAATCATTTAGCACTGTATGAGCTGCCATAACCAAATACATCAGTCTGGAATGATTATAAACCCCCAATTTATTTCTTGTATTCTGGATGCTTGTAAGTATCCGGCAGACTTAGTATATAATGAGGAACCACTTTCTGGTTCAAAGATGGTCCTTTCTAGCTGGGTCCACCTGTGCCAGAAGGAGCAAGGCAGTTCTCTTGGAACTCGTTAATAAGCACACTCATCCGGTTGTCATGGTTTGGACACAAAGGCTCTTCCAACAGCTTCACTGTTAAGTCCTTGGTCCACCACTCCCTGACTGGTGGATCTAGTCATTGAGAGGTACCCTGGATCATGGGGGGATCTGTTCTCATGAATTAACCCTTTTTGTATTGATAGGATGGTGTTATTGGGAGGTGAGGGAGAATAGAAGTTGGAACCTAGTTGGAGGAAGTAAGTTACTAGGGTATGCCCAGAAATATATACCTTAAAAAATTTGGAGGGATACAAATGTTCCAACCCTTGGTTCATTCTCACAGAAACATCACATGATTTATGATAATTAAAAAAAACATGTGTCCTTCAACCTCAGCTGAGCCAACACTTCTGAACATCATGCCTTTGTCCTTGACCAATTCTTCTGTTCTTCTCAATGGCCGGTCTAGAGTTTCATCATTCACCTTAACCCACCACATCACCCCTCTCTGAAGATGATCTTTCTCCCACCTTACTGAGAAAGCTGTGGTTGGGTGGTAACTCTCCCTGGCTTGAGTCCTCATGCACACACATACCTATGTAATCATCCTTTCCCCTTCAACACCAGCACCTTTACCACCCCTGGGTTATGCCTTACTTTTTTCTTATGACTTACTCCTGCCTTCTCCATGCTGGTCCCCACTCTCTGTCTTTTCTAAGAGAAAGAACAGCATGCCCTGGATCTTGCAGATACGTGTGTCTGTCAACCAGTCTTTCCTTATCCTGGCTTTGATATTTTTTAAGCCATCTTTCTCCTCTGTCTATTGCTATTCACATCTCAGGCTGGAATGAAACCAGTGGAGAGAGTCATTCAAATCGGGAAAATCAGGGTGTATGTGCCAGCTCCCATCTTCCTTGAGCATCCATGTAGCTCAGCATGCTGGCCACTCAGGACCTTGTGTCTGTTGACTTTCTGTGAAGTATCTCCTTTTCTTATGCCCATCCTGTTTAAGGATTTATTTTTGAAAAACCTTCTGTTATTTTAAGCAATTTTTTTAACAATTCACTGCGACTCAGTGAATGGTTCACCTTGGACGTCTTCACTTGACAGATCTCATTTCTGCTCAACCTCTCCACCACTCACACACAGCGGTTTCCAAGTTCACATTTCTAGATTAGTTCTTGGTCTTTGATCACCCTGGATTGTTCTCACACTCTGTAAACTCTGATGCTACACACTTAGTGATTTTCTCTTTAAAGCTTAGACTTCTGCTGTCCAGTTATTCTCTGTTATTAGACACACCAGAGCTGCAAAATCAACAAAAAAAGTGATTGTTATTTTTGACTCTTTCTTGGTCCTGTCCTGTTGACCTTCTTTTAGTGTTGTTGCTAATTTTAAAAGTAAGGCTCTTTCCAGTGTCTTACCTGACCACTAATAGGAAAGCTTCTTACTTGAGGGCCTCCCGCCTTGTTCTACTTGAAGGCATTCTCTGTATGCCACCTAGAGTGATCTTTTAAAAGGGAAATTATGATATCGGATACTGAGCACCCCCCTCCACTCTTCAAGCCCTCCAGTGACCCCAGAGTTGCCCTCAAGGTAGAGTTCTAACACCACATTGTGGCACATATTCATGGACGGACTACCTACCACCTCGCTCTTTAACCTACAAGGGTCTACAAGAAGTCCCCAATTCTTGGGGCTGCTAAAACACTAAAGCATTTCTACTTTTGTTTTTGTATTGGCTTTGAACTCAGAGCCCTGCATGTTTGTGATCTTCCACTGAGTTATATTGTCTGCTTTTCTACTTCCATATCCTGTTGTAGGTACGGTTACAGGTATCCTCCCTGAGATGTCTTACCCTACTTGTCCGTCAACACGTGTGAGTCTTGTGAATTCTCTCTCTTTGGCCACAAGAGGGCACTTTGCCCATGTTTCCAGTAGCTTTTAAGAGGCAGGGGATTAATATCCCTAAATCACAGGTCTCCACCAACAGCTGATGGGAAGTGGCGTTTTGCTTCCTTCTCCTTCGCCCCTAGAGTCTTGTAACTTTGAACTGCCAGATTCAGCTTCCATTGCCCACCTCGGTAGCTGATCTATCCAAAAATGCACCATCTATCAGTGTCTTCTTTCTCTTTCTTCCATTCTATTTCCTAGGATCTCTGTCAGTGAATTTACTACTTCTTAAGTTCTGGCTTTCAAGGTTTACTTCCAGAAGAAGCCAAATAAAGAGACAGACATTTTCCACATTACTATAAAATACATTCATTTCAACCACCAGTCCAATGATGGGAAATTTCCTTCTAGCCCGAGGTTAGCTGCTTAGCCAGGTACCTTCCTATTTTCTAACTCCACTAATTATGTAGAGATGTGTTTTGCAGAAACTTCTGGGCTCTTGAATGGAGGCAGGAGGCTGAGATTAACGCTCTCAAAGTGCTACAGGCAGCTCTGTAATACACTCCTTGCCCCAGCATCTAACATCTAAGTCTTCCTTTAAGCACGGATCCCATGAGGGCAAAGCAATATATACCACTCATCTTTGTGTGTCTTGTGTAGTCCTGCGACGTGATGCGTACCTTACACATACACTCACAACTAGTTGCTGAGTTAATGACTTCTTGGTCTTTTCGGGAAAACCTGAAAAGTACTCTCATATGACCCCGATGAGCTATAACAATCCAGCCAAGTTTTCTAATTATCTGCATCTCGCAGATGAGTGGAGTGAGACAAAGGAGTTATTGTTTTGGGTCACGTATCTAACAGTGTAAGAGACAGGGTAGAAGGTTCCAGGGTTCCTTCAGTCCACATATCCATGAGTTCTTCCCTTATCATGCCCTGTGTCTGAGAAAGATACTGTCGCCGATTCATGGTCACTCTTGAGTTTGAAGTGTGAATCAGTTTAGTTTTCACCGTGACAAAGGGACACAGGCAGCTGGTGACCGACTGTGCGGGGCTGCAGAGTACGGAAGAGCAGCAACGAATGGCTTCCTAAGGGGAGGCTGCTCGTGACTTCGTTTTAACACAGCCACCTCTTCCACGACAGCTGCCGTCTGATGTCCTTGGGGTTAGATTTTTACACATGAATTTTGAGGAAGCACAATTCAGCCCATACAATCTCTATTTCTATTTAAAGATAGAAAAGAGAAAATCTTGCCCTCTGAGATTAGCCAACTTTTTTTTTTTATTCCCTACATTGTAAATGCCTCCACTGTGCAAAATGACTGCCTACTAGGGCTTATTTTCATTTTTAACTTTTTTTTATTCATTTGTTGCGTCTTTGACATCATGCATCCCCATCACTATCCCTTCGTATCTGCCCTCTGTCCTTGCAATGCCCCCCCCCACAAATAAAATAAAATTTAAGAGAAAAAAGAAAAAAAATCTCATCATGGAAGTTGTAGTGTGACATAGTGAGGCACGCAGTAAACACTACATCCTTTTATCTTTGCTTGCAAGTGTTCATTTCAGAGTCATTGGTTTCGTTTCTCTACACTACCAGTGCTAGACCCTCACTGGGACTCCTCTTGGATATCCTGTTGATCTTTTAGAACTGGCCCCTTCATATACTCTCATACATTATAGGTGGGGTGGATGCTGGGGCAGGCCAACTCATAACCTTGGTTCTGGTTCTGGGTAATTGTGGGGTTGGTCAACCCACCAGTTCTCCCCTGTCCTGACCACCAGGGCGAACTCCCCAGCATTACCCTGGCTAGTTTACCCCTTGCAGTGACGTACAAGGGGGCAGAGCCAGTTCTCTTACTTTTGTGCCCTCAGAGTTGGCTCCCCCACACCTGCACCATCAGGGCCTGCTCTACATGTTGCCCAGGAGAGGAGCAGGGGCACCTCTCCAGAGTGCTGGAGTGCTGTAGCTGATGGAGGCGGGGACAGCTCTCCCACTCTTATGACCTCAGGGCCAGCTCTGTCACCTGCCACAGGCAGTGAGGGTGAGAAGGGGAGGGCATCTCTCTCCCACCCATACCACCATATGGCAGATGAGAGTCTGGGCCAGCTCTCCCATGCTCTCATTCTTGGGGTGGTTTGCCTGCACCCCTATCAATTGGGTTCGCTTCCTAAACAGTGCTTGCCCACTGGAGTTCAATTCTAATAAATCCTAGCCCCTCCCATACCCTTCTCTTTCTTTCCATTTCTCAGTCTTGCCAGCATTCAGAATGCTCTGATTTCTTGTTTTATTTCACATGTGTTTGTGTAGATGTGATGTGTGCTGATGTTTGCATGCATGCACATTTGTATGTATGAGTACATGCTTGCATGCTGTAGACACGGGGGGTGCAACACTTGTGTGGAGACATGAGGCTGATATTTGGAGTTTCTACCTTTTTCACTGAGCTTGGTTCTCTCAGTTGCACTGAGAGATCAACAATGTGTCTGGTCTAACCCATCAGGTTTCTCCAGGGATCCCCTCTCTCTGCTTTCCAACTGCTGGAATTATCATCATGCCTATCTGGCATTTAAGTGAGTACTAGTTATCCAAGATCTGTTCCTCACACTTGCATGGCAGGTATTTTACCTACTAAACATCCTTCTAGCCACTGCCCTCATTTCTTAAAAAATAAAATTATGGTGACACTGAGCACTTATATGCCAGGCACATCACAGAACACTTCCCTGATCATCCTATTTAAAGCTCACAATAACTGCTTGAGGCAGATATAATTAAAGTCTTTATTTTATCTATGGGAGGATGAGAGAGGTTGAGGTTAAGTATTTTGCTTAAAACTCATAGTGATTAATGGGTAGAGCAGAAATTTATAACTGGAGAGTCTGACTCCAGAGCCCAAGCTACTAAATAATACTAATGCGTTCATTTAGGAATTCTGGCAATACTAGCCATGATAAACATGAAGAAATATTACAACTGCTTAGCTCATTATTTGAATGGTAAGTTGATTTAACGTTGGGGGGATCCATGCTAGACAAAAAATACTGAACTTGAAGAAATATGGACTCAGTTCCGCTCTTGACTGTTGCGTCTACGGGAAGTGAGAAGAATGGGAAAAGGTGGGTGGGAGTCACATCTTCTCTTGGCTGGATGCCAAGTGGTGCAGAGAGTGTCCAGGAGACACTAATATACAGAAGACAAATCCACAAGCTCGGGCTCTCAGGTGATGATGGCTTAGATACACACGAGGCCAAAACGGTGTCCTTTGTTTCTTTTCAGGAATTAGAACCAGAATGGCTTGGTTTACCTACTCACTGGCTGACACAGAACACGGAGAGTGATGTGTCCCCATCTTCATGAGGGACAGGAAGGGGAACCCATACTCTTGGGCTTGCCACATGGGAGGAGAAATCTTCTTCGTCTCGGACACAAAGAGGTCCTTGGGGAGATAACATCAGCAACACCTGCCACTTCCACCGCGGTTCTTCTTGCCATATCCGCCACAATTAGATGAGGTGGAAGATTTTATAGGGATTTTCCCCAAGGAAATCAATGTGGAAAAAGAGATGATAACCCCTGAAGGTGTGGTCACAGGACCTTAGGCAGCAAGGTGAACTCTCTGGCCTTCATTCCTTCAAGTGCAAAAGGTTTCTGACTGTGTCTCTGCTTGGCACCTGGTCACAATGAAATGCTCCCCTCCAGTTGGCTATTTGTTTCAATGCACTGCAGCTGGCTGTGACTTTGTCACTGGTTCTGCTAAAGTGCTTTCGCCCACGTCCCTTTGGAGATTGGGTGGAAACAACTTTGCACAATTGCTGCCTATTGTGGTTTAAACTGAGCTGTCCATAATGGGCTCACGTCCTTAGCCAGCCAATAGGATTTTGGGAAGTGACTGGATGTGGAGGGTCCTAACCTAACTGATGGGTCTATACATTCATAGATTGACATTGCAGAAAGTAGGAAGTGGGTCACTGGGGATGTATCTAGACATGCATCTTATCCTTTGCTACCTACTTCTTGCTTTTTCTTAACTGCAGAAGTAAATAGCTCTGCTCTATCACGTGCCTCTATGATGGTCCTCTGCGTCTCCATAGGCCTGGAATTCATGGAGATGATCAGAATGGACTGAAAATCCTGAGGTTGGCAAAACAAGCATGTCCTTTCTTAACATGCTTTGTTGTGGGATTCCCCTCTGTATGCTGTGAATATCATTGGTTAATAACGGAATTGCTTTGGGCATATAGCAGAGCTAAAGGGGAACAGAGCCAGGAGGGGAAAACTAAACGGAATGCTGGGAGCCTGCTGGAGAAAGACGCTAAAACTTTACCCGGTAAGCCACAGCCATGTGGCGATACACAGATTAGTAAAAATGGGTTAAATTAATATGTAAGAGTTAGCCAATAAGAAGCTAGAGCTAATGGGCTAAGCAATAATTTAATACAGTTTCTGTGTTGTTATTTCGGAGCTGAGAGGCAGGGAACCAACAGGCGGGCCTCCTTCCTCCAAATTCTACTACAGTAGTGGAAACAAACAGACAAATAAACAAACAAAAAGCAACACACTGACCTAGGCAGTCTTGCTTTCTCTTTTCTGATCCCCGCTGTTTCTGTTAGAGACATAGACAAAGCAAGGTGGCACATGCAAGGTGAGATGACTCAAGCTAATACGTAATGGACTCAACTAAAAAGATAAATGGAGAATTAGGAGGCTCCAGTAAGCCTCCTGGGAACTAAGAAGAGCTACCATTTCTTTGGCTTAGAAGAAATGAGAACAACCCCAAATTGATTTCACTTGGGAACAGCACAGTAGCTTGGAGGAGGTCTGTGGAGGAATACAGCCAGCCTCATGGGATTCCCAGGAAATAGGTGTTCTGGCCTCACAGCTTCTTCTCACTCAGCTCTCCTAGTATCTCCCCTACACTGGCAACCTCCATCTGGGTGGCAGAGCCTATGGGAGGTTATTGATGCAATGCACCCAGTTTATCCCTAACTTCACTCTGGGAAAATGAGAAAAGAGAGTGAGGGAGCTTGGCGAGTCATATGAAATGGATTCATGCAACCTACCCACCACCTTTAGAGACGGTAGCTTTCTTTAACTCACTCTAATTAACTGTTTTCAGTGTGCCATCTGTTTCTTTCTATTCTGGGCTGGAAGAAGCTAAAACCACGCTGTAAACTGTAGACGGGTAGATGGATATAGAAAAGCTATAATTGTTTTGTTGTCGTCTTTCTCTGTGGGCTGGAAGGACAGGTTTGGACTGTGTAGAGGGTTCTGAACACTCACACCCACCCTCCTCCATTCTGCATGCGGACACGGGGAAGCTGATCTCCTCTTTTCTCAGGGAACTGTGTTGTCTCAGGGAACTGTAGTTTCTGTGCCCAGGCTGCTCATAACTAAGTCCTGTGCTTCTTATACCAAGTGAAAGCCAGGGGAGAAAGAATCTCTGAGACCTGAGAATCTTCCCTGTCAATATTCATAATCTCTGTTCAAATGTCACCTTCTCTTAGAGACTTTCTATGATCATACTCTGTGGGTTTTGGTACACACCACAGCTGAGGACCTAGAGTCCTGCACATCTCCAGGCCCTTTCTTTCCTTGCAGGATGATATCAGTCTCTCTTCTCTCTTTCCTAGGAGCTTCACTGTTTTGATGTTTTTGACTAAAAAGCAGCTTCCTATCATTGACTTGGGTTCCCCTCTGAGATTCCTGTGCTTCTGCCTCTCCATCTGGTGGCCATGACTGATATACGGCCATGTTCTCTCTGTTCTATCAGCTGCCAAATACTCTAGCAGCAAAGCCTCAAGAAAACCAGGCCTAAATACTACTCCAGAAAAAGCCACCTGTTAAGGATAGGTAGCTCTGATCTGTACCGGAGAGACCTTTCAGGAGCCATGTGCTTCCAGTTTGATATTTCAGTCATGCCTTATCTTTCCCTGTTTTGTTCTTCTGTGGCTCGGATGGGACTATCTCAGCTGTCATTTAAGGTCCCAAGGCAAAGGTCTACATCTTTGAGGGTCTCAAAGGTAAGGTGAAAGATAGGGTGTGACTGGGCCAATTGGCGACTCCGTTATGTTCTCAAAGGCTCCATACCCACAAATTAACATAAGCCAGCAATTCAGCAGCCAGTGGTCTCTGTCTCAGGTGGCTGATTCAGGCTTTTCTGAGAGATAGTCTGCAGTAACTGTAATCTAAGGGTTGCCAGCCCCTGGAGAGCAGATTGCAAACCTTGTCAGCCTGGACTTTTTGCCAGTGCGTGTTGCCTTTATACGGCCTTTCCAAGGATCAGCTGGTCTTGTTTGACTGCTTCAGCAAGGGATCAAGGGCCAGGCATGAAGCTCAGTGGTGACCAAAGATGGCCTAATCTGTATCCTTGAGTGCACCATCTTGTGAAAACGAAACAGCCGGATTATTTCACCATTGTGAGATTTCTTCTTGAGGCAGAGTCTGCAGATGGTCCCTGGAGGTCTGTCCATGGTGCTAAGTCTGTCTGAGTGTCTCACAGAGCAAGGCCAAGTACTCTCACACACTAAACACAGATGGTATTTGAAACACCATTCTGATTACTCTCGAGTAACGTTCCCTTTAAAGTCACAGGGCAAACACAATAGTGTCAGTGTTTTCATTTCTCATTGCTCATATCAGCACTGTTTTTGAGACCTTTAGTTTTACCTGCCGTAGATGGAGCTCCTCGTCTCTCTGTCTCCATCATCTTCTAGGCCTTCCATTAGGGTCTCACCTGAATTATCTTAGAGTCTGTGAACAGGTTTTATGGAGATTCATGTTCTAATCTATGCAGCTTCTGGGTTAGACTATGTGTGGAACTTTCCATCCCATTTCACTTAAAAATGTTTCAAAACCTTACCGTAGCCCACAAAGGCCTGACTGACAGGCCCTGGCCAGGTTCCTCTCTCTACTACTCAATAATATACTTCCATCCTTGTAGTGTGTGAGTAGTGTTCTCACCAAGTTTGTGTCCATTTGGGACATCAGATCTTATTTGGGAGTGATATATTTATAGATATAATTAACTAAGATGAGATCATTTCAGATTAGAGTGAATCCTAGATCTAAGGACTGATGTCTTTAGAGACTTATATCTTCACAAGAAGGGCTATGTGAAGATGCAGACACAGAATGGAGTGATGTTGCCACAGTCAAAGGAAGATTTGAGGGTCACCAGGTGATGTGAGATTCTCCTCTGTATCCTGTGACTACCATTGATTAATAAAGAAACTGCTTTGGACCTATAGCAGGGCAGAATAGAAGTAGGTGGGGAAAACTAAACTGAATGCTGGGGAAAAGAAGGTGGAGTCAAGAGATGCCAAGTAGCCCCTGGAAACAGACAAGCCACAGGAAAGCCACAGCCACGTGGTGATACACAGATTAATAGAAATGGGTTAAATAAGGATATAAGAGCAAGCCAATAAGAAGCTAGAGCTAATAGATTAAGCAGTAATTTAATTAATACAGTTTTTGTGTGGTTCTTTTGGGGTCGAGTAGCCTGGAACAAACAAGCAGGTTCCTACAACAACCTGAAGCTGGAAGAACATGTGGAGAAGGCAATAACCTCCTAGAACCTCGGTGGACAATTGTTGCTGTTTCCCTAAGTAGACTTTCAGCATGATCTTCTAAGGAAAAACCATTAATGAACACCTACCTCATGTGAAGCATTGTGCCAAGAATAATACATGCCTCCCCACATATACATCTACCCTCACACTTCTATACACATATGAATGCCATATATGTGTGTATGTCACATATACTTGTGTGAAAAATACATATATGATATAAATATTACTTCAAATTGTGGTGAATAAAATGTTTGTAGCACATACAACTTTCCTTCTATGTCCTGTAGTTATTAACTCAGTTGTATTAAGTACCCTCATTTTGTTTCATAACCATCACCATAGAATAGTCCTCAGCCTGAAAACCTGAGCTACAGCAACTCCCCGTTACACCCTCCTTCAATCCCTATGAACCATATTTCTGCTCTCTGTTTATGTATTGGCATCTATATGTGTCTACATTCCATATAAATGGAACCATACACCGTATGTGTTCTTCTGGTAAACTGGCTTATTTCTTTAGCATAAGGCTATGCTGTAATGTATTCTAGAACATCTTTTCTTATACATAAATAACATTTTCTTCCTCCCCCCTCTCTCTGTGTTTATAGGAAATATTCTTGTTCTATGCATCCATCAATGAATACTTGGACTGATGCTTCCACCCTCTGACTTTTGACTACTATAAATAAGGTGTAAACATCTCATATCCTTGAGACCCTGTTTTCAATTATTTCGCAGATACATTTAGAATTGTTGGAGCTCTCTCTTTCCATTCCAAGAGTATACATATGAAATATTATTATATTAAATCATATAGGTTTATATAAATTTTGATATATGCACACACGCATATAAAACCCTGAAATTCCAATCCAATCTTTAATAAGGGTCTTCTACTTATCTAACAGATGATGACAGAGGAGAGAGTGCGTAAATTTCATAGCATCTGACATGTTGGATTGCTAGGCACCATGTGGTAGGCATGGTCTTTTTTCTTACATCTCCCGAGTGTAACCGAGTTGTTGGTGTGGTCACCCGTTCTCCACTAGCTAGTCAGACTTGGGCTCACCTCATTGTCTCTGTCTTTCTCCAGGAAGTGACGGGCCACATGGCTGGGTAAGATATTGCGCAGCATGTTTTCATTGTGTTCCCTCAGCTCCTTCATCTCGTTGATCTCCTCTTTGGCCTGCACTCGCCACAGGAAATCCAAGCGGGCTGTGTATTCCAGCTATAGTTGACGGGAGACAAAGAGAAGCAGTAGGTTCAGATATGCACATCTAGACGGTGGTGGGGAAGGGTTCGCTGGGACTCTACACAGGCAGAATACAGCCTGATTTTCTCACTGAAGGCATAAGCTCTCTGAGGATGCTCAGAGCTCACAGGGTTGTGCATCTGTTCTCCCAGGTGCTATCTGCACATAGATCATCTTCTCCAGTGGGATTATCTGGCAATGCCCGTGTTCTCTTTGGACTGTAGGTGGTTCATGTCCAGGAAGTTTTCCATCTGCTTGATATTACATTCTTTCTGTCTTGAACTGAATGTGTGCCCTGCCCCCAGCAGTTCATATCTGGAAATATTAATTCTTAATTCTTTATGGCATGTCTTTGGCAATGGGACCTTTAGAAAGAAGTTAGGGTTCAATGAGACCTTGAGGGTGGGATGCTTGGGCTGAGATATCTGACCTTACGAGAGGAGACAGGAACAGTTTTGCTTTTCTTTCTTATGTGGACACATTGATTAAAGGCCATGTGAAGGACAGCAAGATGGCTCTCTGCAAACTAAACTATGCCATCATCAGCTACTAAACCCTGTTGACCTCAGTACTAAACTTTCCGGCCTCTAGAACTGTGATGGGATACATTTCTGGTGCCAGCCACCAAATCTGAAGCATTTTTTTTTTTTTTGTGAAGGTATCCCTCACAGGGCAGAAGCTTGTCAGCATTTGTTATCCCAACACATGAGAGTATTAAAGACACATGGCACTCAGGTGGCAGCCTGTGTGCCCTGCTCTGTTTGTTGCTCTATATAAATATTAAGACATTCGATCCAGACAGTATTTCTAATTATAAGGCAGTACTTTTAGTCTTTATTTCACAGGTGAGGAAATTACGACAAACACTGTTAAATCACTTGACCATGACAGCTACACCCAACTTAGGGGTGAAGCCACGTTTTATCCATATGTCCTAAAGTCAGCTCAAGAACCTGTTCTCTCCATGATTAGGCAATAAGGAATAAATGAATGGAGGGATACTGGGAAGACCTTGGGCTTCACAGCAGACAGCTAAGACTTAGAGCTCTTGGTCATAATCATATATGGTTACATGGGTTAAGAGGGGCTTAATCTAAGTTTTCTTGTCTCTGAATTAGAGGCGACTCTCACTGACCACAGAGAGCCGAGGAAAGATTACATAGGAGGTCTGATTCATCACACATTAGTTTCTTCTTGTTCCAACTTCCTTTCGAATTGGAGCTGGGCAGCTTCTCTTCCAAGGCAGCTCAGAAAATGTCTTTATATTAGCCTTGAGGATATTGTTGTTTTCAGGTCTGTAGCAATGAGCATGAGCAAGATGCTGCATGTCTGGGCACAGGGTTGGATGCCCCGAATCCAAAGACTTAAAACTTTGCTAGTTTCTGCCTTTTATTTTCAAGTCTCAGTGGAGGCACAAGGTCATTCATTCAGCTGCATTTATAATAGTAAAGACTGGAAATGATTCAAATGTTCATTCTGTTGGCTGAACAAAATGTAGTAATATACACAATGGAACTAATTATAGCTATAGAAAGATTTGAAAAATGTTCCTTTGTGCTCTGATGGCTTGGTCCCCAAGGGAAGGAAAATATATGCTGCACATCATATATCAATTACCTAAGAACCTAAGAGCACTCCCTCCTCCTTTACACATCTCTCCACTCCCACACCCATGACCTCCTTATGATAATCATACTGTGGGTGACAATATTTGGATTATTAGTCTAGACTATTACATGTGAATTTCATAAAAAAGCAAATGGGCAATCATGGTTTTGTCATTGAAAATAGAAATTTGTAGGAGGAGAAAAGCGTAAGACAGACACAGGGCTGCTGCAGTTATAAAAGCCTCTGGTCATGTCAAGCTTGGTGGCATACACCTGTAACGGTTGGCAGACAGGGTGAGGAGGATCAAGAGTTCAAGTCCATCAGCTACACAGTGAGTTGGAGGTCAGTTTGAGCTACATGAGAGGCTGTCCAAAAAGTGCCTAGGAATTTCAGTAAGAAATAGAAATGTCACTGTGAAGTCAGGGTGTATGCTTCTAGTTCCCCACTCTTAAGGCCTGAAAACAGTGAAAATCTCACACCAATATGCCAGTTCTCATAAATATAACCCATACTTTTACCAGAAACAGGTGAAGTTTAGAACAGAGAATTCATAAGCTTAAAGCATATATCTGAGATTCTATCTTATACCTGAAAGAATGGTCAAGATCAAAAACACTGATGACAACTTATGCTGGAGAGGCTGTGGGGTAAAGGGAATACTCCTGCATTGCCGGTGAGAGTGCAAGCTGGTACAGCCCCTTTGGATATCAGTACAGTGATTTCTCAGAGAATCAGGAAACAACCTTCCTCAAGACCCAGCAATACCACTTTTAGGTATATACACAAAGAATGCTCAATCGTACCACAAGGACATGTGCTCAACTATGTTCATAGCAGCATTGTTTGTCATAGCCAGAACCTGAAAATAACCTAAATGCCCCTCGACCAAAGAATGGATAAGAAAAAATGTGGTACATTTATATAATGAAGTGCTACACAGAAGAGAAAAACAATGACATCTTGAAATTTGTGGGAAAAATGGATGAAGCTAGAAAACATCATATTGAGCGAGATAACCTAGACCCAGAAAGACAAATATCATATGTACTCACTCATAAGTGGCCTTTAGACATAAAACAAAGAAAATCAGCCTACAAATCACAAACCCAGAGAACCTAGACAACAATGAGGATCCTAAGAGAGGCATACATGGATCTAATCTACATGGGAAGTAGAAAAAGACATGATCTCTTAAGTAAATTGGGAGCATGGGGACCATGGGAGAGAACTGAAAGGGAGGGGAGAGGCAGGGAGGTGAGCAGAGAAAAATGCATAGCTCAATAAAATCAATAAAAAATAAAAAAGCATATATTCACACCATAAACCAGTCTATCAGAGATCATTGGGTTATGTCAGAAGGACTAAAAAAACCAGCTTTAGTGGGCTTACGGTGGTCAAAAAATGTGACTCTTTAGACTGAGCTGGTGACCTAGACTGGAGCAGGCCTGAAATGGCGAGCTCCACAGGAGTGGGAGTGAGAGCAGACACAAACTAGGGACATTTGTGGAGGTAGGACTGAGCCAGCGACCTGGGCTGGAGCAGGCCTGGGACAGCGAACTCCACAGGAACAGGACTGAGCCAGCAACCTAGGCCAGAGCAGTCCTGAGACAGAGAATTCCATGCCAGTGGAACAAACACTGGGAACGCTGAGGGACTTCCAGGAACATAGAATTACCAACAGGGTGACTGGAACTGTTGTCCTGACTACACTAAGAGGAGCAACCATCTGAACTTTGGATCCACTGGTACCTGGAAGATTGATCAACAGAGTCACAGACAGCCCCAACTACACAAATTAGAGGAAAAGATGGGTAGACAAGGTAAGAACACACGCACTACCATAAAGAGCAACACAACACCAGTAAAATCTTGTGCCCCTACAATAGCAAGACTTGAACAACAAAATATAGATGAAGCAGAAGAAAATGACCTAAAAACACTTTAGGAGAATGTTTGAGGCCCTTAAAGAGGAAATGAAAAATCACCCAAGGAAGTTGGCTACTCAACAAAAATACAGACAATTGAAGATCTCACAGCAGCAAATCCCAAAGAAGGGAAAACACACAAATTAACACCACCAACAATGAAAACTAAATTACCAGGCAATAGCAATCACTGGTCATTAATATCCCTTAATATAAAAGGACTCAACTCACCTATAAAAAGACACAGGATAACAGATTGGATATGAGAACAGAATTTATCCTTCTGTTGCATACAAGAGATATACCTCAACCTCAAAGACAGACATCCCCTCATAGTAAAGGATTGGGAATAAATTTTCTAATCAAATGGACCTAGGAAACAAGCAGGTGTAGTTATCCCAATATCTAACAAATAGACTTCAAACTAAAATCAATCAAAAGAGACAAAGAAGGACATTTCATATTAGTCACAGGAAAAATTTATCAAAAGGAAATCTCAATACTGAACATCTATGCCCCAAATACAAAGGCACCCTCATATGTAAAAGAAACACTTCTAAATCTTGAATCATACATTAAACCCTACACACTAATAGTGGGAGACTTCAACACTCCATTCTTACCTGGACAGGTCAGGCAGACAAAAAATTAACAGAGAAATAAGGAAACTAACAGATGTTATGACTCAAATAAACTTAATAGACATCTATAGAATATTCCATCCAAACATAAAAGAATATACCTTCTTCTTAGCTCCTCATGGAACCTTCTCAAAAATTTACCACACACTCAGTAACAAAACAAACCTCAATAGATACAATAATTGGAATAACCTCATGTATCTTATTGGATCACCATGTCTTAAAACTAGAATTCAAAAACAACACTAATTCCAGAAAGCCCACAAACACATGGAAATTAAACAGTGATCACCTGAATCATAAATGGGGCAAGGAAAAAAATAAAAGGAGAAATTAAAGACTTCCTAAAATTCAATGAAAATGATCACACAACATACCCAAACTTACAGGACACAATGGAAGCATTGTTAAGAGGAAAGTTCATGGCACTAAATGCCTACATAAGGAAGATGGGAAAAAAATCCCATACTAGTGAATTAATAGAACATTTGAAAACTTTAGAACAAGAGAACCAGACTGTAGGAAATAATCAAATTGAGAGCAGCAAAATAGAAAAAAAAATTACAAACAATCAACGAGACAAAGAGTTGGTTCTTTGAGAAAATTAACAAGAGAGACAAGCCTTTATCCAAACTAACCAAAAGACAGAGAGTTTCCAAATTAAAAAAATCAGAAATAAAAAGGGACCATAAAAACAGATCAGGAGGAAATCCAGAGAATCATAAGGTCAAAGTTTGAAATCCTGTAATACACAAAATTGGAAAACTTAAAGGAAATGGATAACTTTCTGGATAAATATCACTTAACAAAATTAAATCAAGATCAGATAAGCAAATTAAACAGACCCATAACTGCTAAAGAAATAGAAACAGTCATTGAAAGTCTCTCAAAAAAATAATAAATAAAAGCCCAGGATCACATGGTTTCAGCTCAGAATTCTACAAGATTTTCAAAGAAGATCTAGTACCAATACTCCTCAAATTGTTCCACACAATAGAAACAGAAAAAAGACTGCAAAACTCTTTTTATGAGGCTACAAATACCCTGATACCCAAACCAAATAAAGACATTACTAAGAAAGAGAATTACAGACCAATCTCACTCATGAACATTGATGTAAAAATACTAAATAGAATACAGGCAATTCGAATCCAAAAAACACACCAGAACTATCATCCACCATGATCATGTTGGCTTCATCCTAGAGATGCATGTTCAACATATGAAAATCTGTCAATATAATTTCTCCTATAAACAAACTGAAAAATAAAATCCACATGATCATCTCATTAGATGCTGAAAAAGCTTTCAACAAAATACAATATTCCTTCATGATAAAGGTCTTGGAGGGTGCAAGGATACAAGGAACATACCTAAACATAATAAAGGCAATATACAGAAAGCCAACTGCTAACATCAAACTAAATAGAGAGAAACTTACAGCGATTCCACTGAAATCAAGAATAAGACAAGGCTTTCCACTCTCTCCATATCTATTCAATATAATTCTTGAGGTCCTAGCTAGAGCAATAGGACACCAAAAGGAGATCAAAGGGATACAAATCAGAAAAGAAGAAGTCAAACTCTCACTATTTGCTGACGATATGATAGTTTACATAAGCGACCCCAGAAATTCTCCCAAGGAACTTCTACAACTCATAAACATTTTCAGTAATGTAGCAGGATACAAGATTAACTCAAGAAATCAGTAGCCCTCTTTACACTGACGATAAATGGACTGAGAAAGAAATCAGAGAAACATCACCCTTCACAATAGCCACAAATAGCATAAAATATCTCAGAGTAACTCTAATGAAACAAGTGGAAGACTTGTATGACGAGAACTTTAAATCTTTGAAGAAAAAAAAAACTGAAGAAGACACCAGAAAGTGGGAAAATTTCCCATGCTTTTGGGTAGGTAAAATTAACATAGTAAAAATGGCAGTCTTACCAAAAGCAATCTACAAATTCAATACAATGCTGATCAAAATCCCAGGAAAATTCTTCACATACTTCGAAAGAATGGTACTCAACTTCATATGGAAAAGCCAAAAACCCAGGATAACCAAAACAATCCTGTATAAAAAAAGAACTTCTGGAGGCATCATAATTCCTGACTTCAAACTCTACTACAGAGCTACAGTACTGAAAACAGCCTGGTATTGGCATAAAAACAGACAGGAGGACAATGGAACAGAATCGAAGATCCGGATATTAATCCACACACCTAGGAACACCTGATTTTTGACAAAGACACAAAAAATATCAAATGGAAAGAAGAAAGCATATTTAACAATTGGTGCTGGCATAACTGGATATAAACATGTAGGAGAATGAAAATAGATCTATATTTATCACCATGCACAAAACTCAAGTCCAAATAAATCAAAGACCTCAACATAAAGCCAGCCACACTGAACCTCAAAGAAGAGAAAGTGGAAAGTACACTTGAACACATTGGCACAGGAGACCATTTCCTAAATATACCCCAGTGGCACATATACTAAGAGAAACAATTAATAAATGGGACCTCCTGAAACTGAAAAGCTTCTGTAAAGCAAAGAACATTGTCAACAAGATAAAACAGCACCTTACAGAATTTGAAAATATCTTCACCAACCCTGCATCAGATCTCCAAAATATACAGAGAACTCAAGAAATTGGTCATCAAAAAGAACAAATAATCCAATTAAAAACTGGGAGTACAGACCTAAACGGAGAACTTTCAACAGAGGAATTGAAAATAGCAGATAGACACTTAAGGAAATATTCAACATCCTTAGTCATCAGAGAAATGCAAATCAAAACAACTCTGAGATTCCATCTTACACCTGTAAGAGTTGCCAAGATAAAAAACACTAATGACAACTTATGCTGGAGAGGTTGTGGGGTAAAGGGAACAGTCCTACACTGCTGGTGTGAGTGCAAGCTAGTACAGTCCCTTTGGATATCAGTATGGCGATTTCTCAGAAAATTAGGAAACAATCTTCCTCAAGACCCAGCAATACCATTTTTTGGTGTATATCCAAAGGATTCTCAATCGTGCCACAAGGACATGTGCTCAGCTATGTTCATAGCAGCATTGTTTGTCATAGCCAGAACCTAGAAACAACCTAAATGTCCCTTGACCGAAGAATGGATAAAGAAAATGTGGTACATTTACACGATGGAGCACTGCACAGCAGGAAAAAATAATTACATCTTGAAATTTGCAGGCAAATGGATGGAGCTAGAAAACATCATATTGAGTGAGGTAACCCAGACCCAGAAAGACAAATATCATATGTACTTACTCATAAGTGTTTTGTTTTAAACATAAAGCAAAAAAAAAAACTTGCCCACAAATAATCACAATCCCAGAGAACCTAGACAACAATGAGGATCCTAAGAGAGACATACATGGATCTCATCTACATGGGAAGTACTAAAACACAAGATTTCCTGAGTAAATTGGGAGCATGGGGACCATGGAAGAGGGTTGAAGGGAAGGGGAGAGCCAGCGAGGGGAGCAGAGAAAAATGTAGAGTACAGTAATATAAAAAAGTGACACACTGAAATTCCATAAGAACAGAAACTGTAATAGGTGGAACACAGGAAACAAGTTAAAAACACATAAATTCACAGTGACGTAAGAAACCAAACTCATCCATCATCTTGGAATGATGCTGAGGGATAAAACCTGCTAGCAAACTTTGCATGGATCAGATTTAAAGGGAAAGAGCTTTATGAGCTACACTTGTAGGTGACATATAATTGATGAGGAGAAAATTCCCTTTTATAGTGTATTCCAACTGACAAATTACAGGTTTCTGATAAGATTAGTATGTCACACTATTAAAATAAATGAATATAGGCTTTTATGTGTAGCTGCTAACATCGTCAAAACAGAGATGAAAAGATCTGATAATCTCTTGAAAGTAATTTGTAAAGAAACCAATTAAATATTTCACAAAACACTGAAGCTGGATCTCACTAAGCTTCTACACAGAACAATCAATGAAAAACACAAATAACTGAGAAATATGTTCCATAACCTTAGAGGATGAGTTGACAAATAAGGCAAAGAGATATTATAAAAGTCAGATGGCTCTCATAAAATATTTCAAGATAAAAGAAGATGGAGGGAGATGGTAAATATTTAAAAATGCCTTAAGAAATTTATCATGCAATGGCAAGACACAGACTTGGAACGGAGCCATGTGGCTAACATAGATAATGATAATGGATTAATATAAGTTACAAGGACTAATAAGAAGCCTGACCTAATGGGCCAATCAGTTTACAACCTAATGTGGACTCCGTGTGATTTTCTTTGGAACTTGCTGGCTGTGGGGTACTGGGTGGGACAGAAACCCCAACAAGCCTGCGCTCATGTTACAGGCACCCAAAGAAAAGAGCTCGGCTGAGTAGCGCTGGTTAGTACAGATGCGGAGGGAAAGCAGAGCATATGTAAGACACAGGCATGGCTATGAAAGCTGAAGATTCTTTTTTTTTTTGTAATTTTAATAAATTATAAAAGTTTCCATTTCCGCCCCTCCTCCCAACACCCTCCCACTCCCCCCACTCCCTCTCCTCCTCCCTCTCCATTCCTAAGAGCAGTCAGGGTTTCCTGCCCAGTGGGAAGTTCAAGTTCCTCCCGCCTCCCTCCAGGTCCAGGAAGGTGAGTGTCCAGACGGACTGGATACGCAAAATCCAGTATATGCAGAGGAAACAAGTCCCAGTGCCATTGTCAATGGCTTTTCAGAAAGACTCTGGGCCAGCCACATTCAGAGAATCTGGTTGGATTGCGTCTTCGTTCAGTCCCAGTCCAACTGGCCTTGGTAAACTCTCATTAGATCCGTCCCCTTGTATCAGTGGGTGATCGCATCCCTCGCAGTCCTGATTTCCTTTTTCATTTTCTTCCTCCTTCTGCTAAAGCTGAAGATTCTTAAGTATCTGTTCCAAAGTATTCATTGAAGTGGACTGCACACCCCTGATTTTCACCAGACATGGCTGCACACAAAGTTCTTGTCTTTGTGCCAGGCTGGTCACATGACAGCAAATATCAATGAAGCCTCGTCGTGGATCAGGAGCTGTACCAAGCCCTCCATATATATTTATCCTCATTCAGTCACACAACATTTTAACATGTGAGGGAGTGAACATGAGGTGAAGCTAGTCTGTGAAGGTCTCAAAGACAGAAGCTGGCTTTGAACCCAGCACACGACTCTAATCTGTGGCACTTAGCTTACATACAATGTGTGTGTGTGTGTGTGTGTGTGGGTGTGTGTGTGTGTGTTGTGTGTATGTGTGTCAGGGAAGTGGGCTGTTCATTCAGCTTTTCTCTATCAACATTTTCTCTTTATAGATTAAAAACAAAAGAAGCTCTGAGAAGTTGAATGTCCAAAGACCACTGATTCTCTGAATAACATTGTTGGGTCTCATGCAAGAACATTAGGTTCTTTCAGATCGTCTCTGGAACTTAGACTTAGGTGAGTAGAAAGATGACCTCATTAATCTGTTTTTCTGTGCCCAATTGTAGCTTGCTCTGCTATAAAAGGAGATGCCCAGGCGATGCTCAAACTCCCAAGGCTGCCAGTGAATCAGGCACAAGGTGGGAGGCATTTGATTACACACTCTGTACAACATTCTGAACACTCACCTGCCTCAGAGGAGGAGGAAGTGTTTGGCATATCATTTCCACTTTCGTGCAAAATGAAATTTCCCAATTATTCAGTTGTATAACCACCTCTGTCATTCTGGAGATTATAATTACACATTCAACACCCCCCAACTACCAGACACTGCTGTGCACCAGGCATCAGTGGCATTTTTCAGTCTTTATTAAAAATAGAGGGCATCTGAGTCACAAAGGGAAACAGGAAGCAAGTCCAGGAGTGGGCTGTAACCAGGATGCACAGGACTCCACTAGATGCTATAGATAGACATCAAATGATGCAATCCCGCGGAAAGCTGTCTCTATAATGGGAGGCAGGGCATGTTGGAGAGACTGATTTGAGCCAGAAACTCTGGAGCATTCGTGTTCCCATTTCATTCTGGCTCTTTTTCTTAGCTATGTGATCTCAGAGGGCTTGAATCTCTGCTCCTTTCTCGGAATCAGATGGACAGCAGTAACATCCCTGTCTGTGCAAAAGGTTTGTTTCCAAGCAGCCAATAACATTAAGCATTATATGTATAAACCCCCAAGATAAACATGCTGTGATTACATCCTGTATAAAGCTATAATAACTCTCTTAAACAGGACCTATTACTGTCATATCTATTTTTAAATTAAATTACCAAAGGTCAGATATCTTTAATGGTGGAGTTGGGGTTTGAATACCAAATATCTACAGCTTCTATGGTTATGGGGCAGTTATGAGATTTCAGAGATCTTTAAAAATTAGAAATAAAATTGAAAATATCAAATGTCACCAATTAGCAGGCCAATAGGAAGCGCTCTGTGCTCTTACCTTACACACCATCGTAACATGATGAAGTTTTCTGCTCTTGCAGTACAAATACAAACTAGGATATATTCAACCAGTATGTTAGAAGGCTACCATGCAAGAGAGGAGGCCCAGACAGGGAACAGAGCAATTCATTATGGTGAAGGAAGAGAAAGAAGTATACTTATCGTTATGAAAAGGGGACTCTCACTCTGCATGTGTTCTCTCATCTCTGGGTGGGGATTTCTCTCAACTCAGATCAAGACCTCAAGATAGAGTGCACATATAGTCTTCCCGTAGGAGAGCCTCAGTTGATTCTGTCTAGGAGAGTCCTCAAAAAGGAATGTGTGATGAATTGTTCTAACTTCTATAACTAAGAAGTTCTCAGGACAGGGCAGGACTCTGTGCACAGAGACAGCCAGAGGGACCTAAGTGTAGGAATTTTGGAAATGGCTGGACTTTCACCTTTGCCTTACTGCTTCATCATAGGTTCAGCAAAGACAAAAACAAACAAACAAACAAACAAACAAACAACAACAACAACAACAACAATAACACCACATCAAAATCGCACTGCGTGCTCCTGATCAGAATCAGCACAGAAAGAAGGTCTTTGCTCTGCTCCAGGCTGGTGAAGGAGGAAGATGAGCTTTGGGGAGAGACTGGACTAGAATTCTATTTCTACTGCTCAGCTCTGTTGGAGTGGCTTCATCTGTAAAACGGGGAAGACAAAACTCCCATTCCAGGTTGTTGGTTGACAGAATTAAGTAAAATGAGGAACTCAACAGTTAATTCCCCATTTCCTTTACTTACCAAGATGTTACACTACCCATCCTTTCCTTGACTACATTTTACACCTTGCTCAACTTGTTAAAAAAATAGCTCTATGTACGTATTTCTGAATTCTGGGACTTTTAAATTGTTTCATCTCTGGTTTCCTGGGGTTTGTTGGCCCCCTGTTTCCATGGTGATTTCCTGGGGCTATGCCTCTGCTATATGCTCTGACTGACACTTTTTCTTGATTTGCCCTTTCTGTTCTTGTCTGTTTGAAGTGAACACAGACAAAAGAAAGATGGACCAGGATCTAGAGCCTCTCAGCAAGGCGGGTAGAGTCTGGTTTCTACAGGGGACCAAAGGATCTTACCAGGAGATTAGTGTTTCATGGGTTTCAGTATGCCTAGAAAAGTCCTATATGTTTTTAAATTTTTTTATTATTTCTTTTCTCTTTTTGGAGATTATATAAATACATAGTTTTCTTTTCTTTCTTTCCTCGTAGTGGACATGATAATGTGAACAGGGGAAAAGCCCATGAGACCTCAACCCTACACAAGAAGTACAGGCAACTAAGGAGTGCTGGGAACCAGAGAAACAGTCTTCCCTGGGAAGAGATCTTACACACCAGGGAAGGTCTATAAGGTAAGTGTTATGTCTACCACAGCATTCCTAGGCAGAACAACCTCCTCTCCTGAAGAACAAGGATAGATATGTTCTACATGTAATGCTTTTGCATGATTTACATCCCTAGATAAGAATGTTCTACATACGACACCTTTGTATGGCATATGTTCTACCATCTTCCAAAAGATGCAGGGATGGAGTTGTATATTCAAGATCCTAATAAATAATGGGTGATCATAGTGAGTGGCATTACATGGCAGGTATGCTGGCTGTTTAATCATAACAAGCCAGCAATTAAGTTCTTCCTGTGCTGCTGTGGTTTGAATGTGAATTAGTCCATCATAGGTCCATGAATTTGAACATTGAGTCCCCAAATGGTGATGGCACTTGGGAAGTTGTTGGAGTCTTTTTGGATTAAGTAGGCCACTGGGGACAGGCCTTGAATTTTGACAGCCTGGTGTCACTTCCTGTCTGCTCTCAGATTCCATTTTGGGAACACAGTGTGACCAGTTATCATGTCTTTCTTCCCGTGACACATCGAGTCCCTTCTTAACCTGTGAGCCAGGATAAATCTTTCCTTCCTTATTCTGCTTCCTTTAGGGTATTTGGCTGCAACTATGAGAAAAGTGGCTAATATTTATTCATTTGCCTATTTGCAAACACGGCAGGACAAAATAGGAGTTTAAAATAATAGCAATTGCTTCCTCAAAACAATCTATTTATATATTAATATTTTATTCTAGAGTTGAGGAGACTGAGCCTCAAAGACATAAGAACTTGTCCAAGAATGTACTCTGCTGAGAAGAGCTGCCTGGAACTATGAGTCAGATGGTTCTCAAGCCTGCATGTTTCCCTGCAGCAGCACACACCTTCTCTAGTGAGACGCTTATCCAGGCCATGGGATTTGGAAAGACACCAGTTTGTCTCAGCCAAAAATTAAATGCTTTTTTTTTGGATGGATAATGATGGTTTTGGAAATATAGGGTCTCAGAAGCCATTTAAAACACAGTCTGTCAATCATCTTCCCCAGCTTAGCTTTTCATTAGGGAATCAATTGATTAAGACTCATAAAAGTTATTTGATACAAGGCACAGAGAAGTCTACAAGGATGGTTTTTGTGGCAAGAGGAAATGCCAACTAACAATGGGTGGCTGGAGAAAAGCATGGCATTACCTGCTGTCCGTGGTAGAACACAGCAAGGAGGAACATGGCCATCAGCAGCAGTGATGCCTCCTTGGTCCCCAGGAAATCTCTGTGAGAAAAACAAAGGCAGAATGGCATGGTGACTAACAACTGTGGAGGCATTTCAAGGTTAAGCATGAAGAAACAGATTTAGAAGGAGGTGTGAGGAGAAGGAAGGAGTATTTTCTAAATATCTGACATGTGATATAGAGTGCTATAAGGGTTTGTGTGTCATCTTATTCAGAGGACAAGAGACCATCAAGCCTATGAGGTCTTATTGGGTATAGGTGATAAAAGAGAGTCTAGAGTTTAGCTTCTAGACAATATGATCACATCCATACCTACAATGTCTCTTCTCGTATAAAAATTTTCTCTATTTCAAAGAGATTGAATACTGTGATCAAAAATATCTTGTGAAGTAAGTGTTCCTTTCTGAAAGGTATTGACCTACTTAAGAAGTCAATATTCAATGCTTGCTATGTGATGGCCTTTATCTTAAGTGTCTTCATGCTTAGCGTATGAGTTGGACAATTTTAATTCCTCTATCAGTTATTTTAATTCTCATGTCAGTCCTATGAGTGGGGTCAGCTGACCCTTATTTTTTATATCTTTTAATAAAGACTCTGTATTTTTCTGCCAAGATGCTAACAGCAGAGTTTATTGTTGGTTCTCAGTTATAGTCCCAGAGAAGCACATCATGATTGAGCATCTACTGTGTCCCAACATATGCTGGGATCAAGAAATGAAGATAATACATTGTTCATGCTTTCAAAATAATTCACAAGAAGCAAGAATCAAATACATAGATTTTTTTTAATTAGGGTAAATGTATCCTTGTTGCTCTGATATTGTTTGAAAAGAGATAGTAACTAACTGAGACAGAATGTCCAGAAAATACTTAAGAAGGCCCGGATGTAGCTCTAAGCCATATATCACTTAGCTTGGTATTGACACATCTCTAGCCTCAAAATAATAAGCAAATTCCATGTCGTGTTTGAGGTCACATAAAGACTCAGTAAGGGAAGCTGCTTGAATTTGTCAGAACCATCCAATAAGAGTGCTAAGGTGAAGAGGGATGAACTATAACTCAAGCATTAGGGTGGAGATTCATCCATGTGTCCATCTGTCCATCATCCATCTATCTGTGTACCCAGCCATTCATCTATCCAGTCACCCCTTCATTTACCCACCCATTCTAGGCCATTGTGCTTATCTTGAGGAGGGAGGCATATTGACGTATTTCTCTTTCATTACTGTCACTTACTTCTCTGGTCTTTGATGTTTATGGCTGCTGAGAAAAATGATTAAAGACATGAACTTTAAAGGTGATCCAGATTCCTAGTGCAGCTCTGTTTTGACTTCGAGCCAGCCACTTGATATCTCTGAGTCTCGGTTCAAGCATATGTGAAGAATGACTCCACAGTGTTTTACCTCCTTAACTGTGAGGATGAAATGAACAATGGTGTTGAGGCGTTTGGCATGGTTCCTGGCTCACAGCTTCCTCTCACTGCTCCATGAAGCCTCTGACACACACTCTTGTCCGTGTCTGTGTTGCTTTAAAGAATCGTTTGCTCGCATTGCTCGTGTGAATGAGAGCTGTCTATGTTTAGACCCTCCCCTGGAATCTGTCGCTTTGTCCCAGCGCACTGCCTGGCACTTAAGACAGCCTCTTCTCTGTGAGCCACGAAGCTTATTTTCAGCCTAGCAACTTATCATTTGAAGCACATTTTTCAGGAGGCAACATGAATACTTCTTGAATAATTTTGAAAACAGTGATTGGCCAAAAATAGAGACACGACTATACCAGACTCTGAAGAAAAAAAGAAAGAAAATTATGAACAATTTTTGAGGGTTTAGCTGTATTTCATATAAAAAATTTTGTGTAGGGACCAAAGTATATGAATAGTAACCCAATCATGTTGAGAAACAGCCAAAAGAATTTTCATTTGAATTCACAAGTTTTTCTTGTACCTCCCATGATTTTTGGAAAAGCATATGGAGAGTCGAGTGACTGAAATTTATCCCATATTATTGAGCTTTGCTTGATACTGGGTTTCACAGACTTAATATCAAGGAAATTTTGAGATATTGATTTGTATTAATAAAATATCTAAAGTAATACTCCCATCTCCTAGGAAAAGGGACATTGGTAATTGAAAACACACATAGAGTATTGAAATCCTCAGGGCCACTATAATCTTTAGAGATCATTTAATCTGATTCATCATAAAATTTAATATTTAATGGGAGTATGACTCACTAATGAAGCATTTATGCTAATTGTAGTAAATCTGGAAACTAAAAAAGATAGCTAACCATCCAGAGGAAACTTTTATTATTTTGGAATCCATTAAATGTCATTTCTATTTTCTCTTTGCAAAAATGTACCTATAAATTTAAGGCTATATGGCTCATATTGTTTCCTAAGTTACTTTTGTACTTAATGTAGAGAAGGATAATAGGTTTTGTAATTAGATATATTACAATTCACTTGGCAAATCCATTTTACTCTGTATTATGTGTATCATGTGTAATGTAATACCCCTTGCAAGGCTTTTATTTTATGAGATGCTGAGACCCAGGGGGAAGAGGTCAATTGTTCAAGATCACATATTCATTTATGTTACCACAAGGATAAGAACCCAGATTTTGGGTGTGATGTTCTAAGTTTTCAATATTGACTATTCACCTCCAAATTTATATTTATTAGTTTGCCTTTTATTCCACAAAATTCTTAATAAGCCACCCCATTTAAATTTGTTTTTATTTTGTATTGTAAATAGCATGTATTTTTGAAAAGTTGTATTATATATGAAACATCCACTTTACATATATTTCTTGTTCTATCTCTTTCATGTCAACAATTTGTGATGATGTTAACTTACTACAGAGATACCTGAACATCCATGTTGATTGATGCCCTACTCACAGCAGCTAAACACTCAAAAACTGTTCATAATTTTCTTTCATTTTTTTTCTTCTGAGTCTAGTCTAGTTGTGTCTCTACTTTTGGTCAATCACTGTTTTCAGAATTATTCAAGAAGTCTTTGTGTTGTCTCCTGAAATATTTTCTAATATTAAATGGAATCAACCTAGATATCCATCAATTGATAAATGGGTAGTACAAACGTGGTACATATACATAACAGAATTTTGTTCACCACTAAAAACTATGAAATTTGCAGGAAAATTGATAGAACTTGTGAATATAGTGAGGGAGGTAACCCAGAGTCAGAAAGACAAATACTTCAACGTTATCGCTCATATAAGGATCTTCAGTTTCAAGTTTTAGATTTCCATGTTTAACTTGAGGTGCCTGTTGAGGGCAGGAAGTTAGCAGCGGACAATGTTGTGAAAGGCCATTCCTGGAGGAGAGCAGTAGAGCTCCTGGGATACGAAAGTGTAGTGGGAGATTATGGGTGGTGGGAAGGTTTAATAGGTCGATGTGGGAAGTCCTTCTGTATATGTGTTGCTTTTATTGGTTAATGAATAAAGAAACTGCCTTGGCCTGTTGATAGGGCAAAGTAGAACTAGGCGGGGAAAACTATACTGAATGCTGGGAGAAAGAAGGCAGAGTCAAGAGAGAAGACAAGGCATTGCCACTAGCTGGACCCTTGCCTGTAGGGCATGAGCCTCATGGTAAAACATAAAAAAACAGAAATGGGTTAATTTAAGAAATAAGAATGAGCTAGAAATATGCATAAGCTAATAGGCCAAGCAGTGTTGTAATTAATACAGTTTTTTTGTGTGGTTATTTTGGGGCTCAGTAGCCAGGAACAAACAAACAGCCTCCTACAACAATATGTGATGTGGGTGCATGGATGGCAGATTTGAGGGATTTCAGAGGGTTAAAGAAAATTAAGGCTGTCTAAAAAAGGCCATAAGGAATCCCACTATTTTGTAAGTTAATTAAAATATATAGTTAAAAAATAAATTGAAGGGAGGTACGCTATATGAGTAGATAATGTAGTTCTCAGAAGTCACAGGTTATTAAGCAAAAGTCTTAGTGACAGAGGTGGGGTACCACCATATGAGTTGTTGGTCAGGGAAGACCCCAAAGTAATAGAGGCTGTTGCCATTCTGTAGTTTCTCAGTGGACTCAGATGACCAGACTCTATTGATGAAGGCTTTGGTTGCAGGGTGTAAACCCATCAAGATGGAACTGAGCTAGAAGCTTCTCTTCTGCTGGGTAGTTTTCAAAGTGCCAGAAGATGCTATGTAAACAGCTGGAGGAGAAAAGTCATTAACAGTGTACACAGCCTTGAGTCACAAGAGCTTCAGTATCAATCATCAGACACGATGTGCCCAGTGGGTGCCATAGTGTTATGACTGTTATGGGGGTGACCAACTACTTCTGATTAGATTTCTTCATGTCTACTCTAGAGGAGGAATTCATGGCTGGTACTGTAAGTTTGGTCAGTAGTCAATGGTTGGGTAATCATAGGCCTTAGGGGAACTTACTATTTTTTTCACTAAAAGGACGTGTCAAACTGCCTTCTAAACTTTGATGCTTGCATCCACAGATTACTGCTGCTTTCAGCCGTAGTCAGAGAAGTTTCTGCTTTTATTGGGTCATGGTTACCAGAGTTTGGTTACCAGGCCATGGTTACCATGTTTAACCAGATTCCTAACTGGTAAAAGCACAGAGAATAAGTGATCATTCAGTGCTCAATTCTGAAAGGAGCCTCTACTATGGTTACTCAAATGCATGAATTGACTCCGCTCATTTTTTGGTGTGTGTGTGTGTGTGTGTGTGTGTGTGTGTGTGTGTCTGTGTCTGTGTCTGTGTGTCTGTGTGTGTGTGTATGTAATAAAAATGAAGGGAGTTCTTTACAAAATCTACTAAGATTTTAAAAATGTGACAGCAAAGCATTAAAACTTTGAACCCTCTGATTGTAAACAGACACCAAATAGATTGCTATTGAGGTCAGAAGAGATCTGCTCCAGTGACCCATGGTACCTAGGTTCTGCCAGCTCCAACTTTCTCTGGTTCTCTCCAAACAATTTTTCACATGTCATTTTTTTCTTGACTTCATCTATTCCAATTTATTTTCACTTGTGAACACTATAAATTTTGTGCCTGAAATGTCTTCACTGTTGATGTGTTTTTGCAAGGATGATTTTGCTAGCCATGGCTTATTTGTAGCCTGGAAAGTTCTGAGAATCAAATTTAGATCTAAATGCCCAAACTGATAGTTAGCAGAGTTAGGAAATATAGCATGAACGCATGTATACATCAGGCATGGAGTGAGGAGGAGGACAGACGAATGTAGAAACGAAAGACAGAGGTGAAACCTTTTCTCTCTGTAATCAATCACCTATTTTGTAACAACACATGTATAGTAAATCTTCAGAGTTTTTATTGAAGTGAAAGAAATGCCTTTGATACTCTTCTTGAGGCAGAGGATAGGACAGAGAGCACCATTGTTGTTTCCAGGATCCTAAGGGGACATTGGAGGGAGGCCTTTTCCAATTACCATTATTATTAAGTGGGGGTAGTTATTGCCTGAGCTGAAGAAGGTGTTGATCACAGTGGGGAGAGAGTGCTGCCTTCCTTAGCTGTCAATATGGCCCCTGGTGAGCTGAAATGCGAACCAGAACTTAAGTTTAGACCTTCTGACATCTATTACAATACACGGGTGAATTCCAATATTTTCCTATAATTCAAGATGTCAACAAGACAAAAGTGGTACATAAAACAGACTCATTAATCATCCGGTAGAATGCATATATAAATAAAAACTATGAGAAATTAAGGATAGCAAATGATCCCAAACAAGGTAAAGTGTGCAGCCAGATGGAATGACATTATCTTTGAAGCATTGCACATACGTACAAAAGTAAGCTGGGCTTACAGAACGAGGTATGCACAACTTAAGGATAACAGTGACATGACATTGTAGGCATTGCAGGTGATGCAGACTTACTGTGAATCAATATTTGTTAAGTGATTCCAAATGAGCTAATGCTTCTTCTAGGAATGCATTCATTTCCATTGCACATTCCATTCTGCAGTTATTTAATTGGAAATCTATTGCCAGAAACTATTAAGTGATGGAAACATGAATCTTGGCGTTACTCCTTGTCCTCTAAACCTCCCATTGTAATGGAAGAGGAAAACGTAGAAATTAATGACTACAACATGAAGAGGTTAATGTGGTGATTGGGTGGGAAAGTGAGTGATAATAATTAAGGCTGTCACCAAGGAGATTATCCTTGAGTTATGTCTTAAGAATTGAGGGTGGGGCTCTAGAAATGGACACCTCCGCAAAGGAGAATGTATGTTGGTGTAGGAGTAACTTCTGTTTGTGCGTTGCTTTCATTGGTTAATGAAGAAACTGCCTTGGCCTAGTTGATAGGGCAGAACTTAGGTAGGCAGAGAAAACAGAACTGAATGCTGGTAGGAAGAAGGGCAGAGTGGAAGAAGCCATGGATCTTCCACTGCAGACAGATGCCGGTTAGAATCTCTGGTAAGCCACTGCCACGTGGCAATACACAGTTTAATGGAGATGGGTTAAACTAATATGTAAGAGTTAGCCAATAAGAAGTTAGAGTTAATGGCCAGGCAGTTTTTTAATTAATACAGTTTCTGTGTGGTTATTTCGGGTGTAAGCTAGCCGGGTGGCTGGGACAAACAAGCGGCCCTCTTTTTACAACAGTATGTGTAGAAGGTCTTTTGGGAAAAGTATGTGAATTCTCACTGCTAAAGTACAGGCAGTAAATAGTAATCTGTAGAGCTTCAGGAGGTTAGGTGATTCTGAAGAATTCAGTTCAGGTCTAAGGAAGGAGAGTTTAGGAATCCCCAGAAAACCAAAGAACTTTAAGCTTCCCAAAGGTAACAGAGAGCCATTCAATGATTTGAAGAAAGAGACTAGGTATTGAAAAGATGGGTTTGAGATGGGATAATTATGAATAAAACCTGGAATACCAATTAGGGAAACAAAGTCCTGAAATGAAAATGAGGAACTTCATAGAATCTTCACATTTGTGGAAGGGAGGGGTCATGTTTAATAACAAACATTAACATTGTGCAAATGTTTATCATATTTGACCCTTAAAACATTCCTATAGAAAAGAAGCGAGTGTTATTCTCATGTCATTGGTAAGAACAGCAAGGGTTGGAGAGGTTGAATCATTTTTAAATTAATTTGATCAAGTTTACATGCATGGCTGGTGGAAGAACTGAGATTTGAATCAAGGTGGTTTAACTCTTAAATTGATCCTCGAAGACAAATTCACTATAGTGCCTCCAGGTAAGGTATTCTGAAGAGGATCAGTGTCTAGTGACTGACTTGACACTAGAGATGAAGTCACTCCTCTTTTGAGCTCAGCATCTTCTACCGAGAAGGAGATTATCATGAAGTGGGACTGATGAGCATTGTGATCAAAAATAGTCTCAGGTATTAGGACCACCCTATTGAAACGTGGTCAGAATGCCCTACCCAAGGTTCTATGTGATTGCTGTATTTTATAGTCTGCCATTTGTTGTAGAAATCAGGAACAAGCTGCAGAAGTGTTCCCATATGAACAAGGACTTCTAAAGCACTAGGTGAGTCCCATCGGCCTGTGATATGCATCTGACCTCTATACTTCAGCTGAGACTGAGGCCAACTGTGCTTTTTATTTATTTCTAAGTTAATTCTCTTGGTAGTAGAGAAAGAGGCAACACAAGACTAACTAATGGCTGACATTTAGAGAGGACATAGCTGAGAGAAGTATGTGACTAGCATCCATGAGTTTGGGATCATATTTGATCTCAAAATTCTTACTTAGAAGTTATTAACTTTTCCTCAAAATCAATAATAATAATAATAATAATAATAATAATAATAATAATAATAATATAATTTCTCCTTAGAGGAGGGACTGAGAATGAACTTTCAATATGATAAGCACATTTGAGACTCACTGTATTGTGTTTCCCTTTCATTGGTTAAAGCCACAACCGTCAGTATTGCTCCATGTGGAGACAGGGTCTACAAGGAGATAGCTAAAGGTAAATGGTGTTATAACACAGGCTGTTTTGACCCAATAAGCTTGATGTGCTAATCAAAAAGGAAGAGGCCCCAGCCTTCTTCCTATCCTGTTCAGTTTATCTGAGGGTCCACCAAGAAGTTGGCCAGATACAGCAGAGGAAAAGAACCATGATCAAGAAGCCAGTCAGTGAGAGTGTGTGTGCCCCTCAGTATTATATACACATGCATGCATATGTCAAGTGCCAAAAACGATCTTCCATAAATCCAGAAAAATTTCAAAGGTCTAAGAACATCAAAGGTTAGAATAGAGAGCAATAGGACAATTACCTATAAGAGGAAAATTGTTAGACTCATGTTGGAGAGCAATATGGCAATACAAAATTGTTTTCAAGTAGTGAATTCCGTAAACCTACAATTCAGCAAGTGTGTTTTTCCATGAAGTTCCAGGAGACATATGTAGACAAAACTAGGAAGAGCATGGGTTTCTACGAATAGCCCAAAGATAGCATATATTTTGATATGTTAACACTATATGGTATGTACTGATCTCAGACAAAATGAACTAGATCTATAGATACCAACTGATGTGGATCTTAAAAAGATGACATTGTCTGACAACCACCACCACCACCACCACCACCACCACCACCACCACCACCACCACCAAAGCCAATGTAAAAACAGCATCAGATTTCTTAGATGCAGATGCTAAACATATATTAGAAGAAGTCATAACTGGAATGAATACAAGTTCAGTGGTTTGGACTGAGGAGATTGCTCGGTGGTTAAATTGTTTGCCATACACGTATGAGAATGGGAGTCTGGAGCCTCAGAACTCATGTAATTACTGAGTAGGCATGGCAGCCTGCTGTAATTCCAGCCTCAGAAGCTGAAGAGAAAGGATCCATTGCAAGCTGGCTAGCAAGACCAGCCATGTTGGTGAGCCTGGGTTTTATTGAGAGACCCTGCCTCACTGAATAAGGTGGAAAAATTACTGAGGACCATTGTTGTTGGTTGTTTTACAGACAGTTCCTGACATCAACCTCCATTTCTTCACATGTATGTATGACACACATGTGCACTCACACACAAGTGAATACACATGCATGAAAATGAAAGAAAATCAACAATAACAATAATTCCTGTTTTCAGTGGATTCATTGCTTGCTCTTGGGAGAAAGAGGAGAGTAATAATAGGTAAGGGAATTTGAACAATGTCTGACATGCTTTTCTATTTAACACAGAAAAAATGTGGCTGACTGATATTATTTACTTTCAGGACTGACTCGTGGACATGCATTGTAGACACTTTTGGAGGTTTCTTGGATTATGTTGGTGTTTACCCTCTAAGACTATTAGAAATTTGTTCTGGCTTCACTAGATACACACGCCTCCTATGCTTGCTTCCAGTCAGTCTGGCTCCCTGTGGTGATAATTTGTGATCTGTCAAATAAAGCATGCCTGAAGTTCAGAGAGCAGAGCTAAACCACCAGTTAGTCACAGAGGCCAGGCAGTGGTGGCACACACCTTTAACCCCACCACTCAGGAGACAGAAACAGACAGATCTCGGTGAGTTCAAAGCCACCATGGCTATACAAGATTGATTCAGTCTCAAAGTGAAAGAGTCGGGTGGTGGTGGCTCACACCTTCAATCCCAGCACCAGGGAGGTGGAGACAGGAAGTGATATGGCTGGGCAAAGAGAGGAATATTAGGCGCGAGGAGACAAGAGCTCAGATTCAGTCTGAGGATGCAGTCTGAGGATTCATAGAGAGAGGATCACCCCTTCAGTCTGAGGAGTCGGTAGGGGTAAAAGATTTCCCTAGTGGCTGGCTACATTGCTTCTCTGATCTCTCAGCTTTCACCACCTAGTGTCTGACTCCAGGTTTTTATTATTAAAAACAATTAGACTTTGTGCTACAGCTCCTCCTACTATTTCCTGGACAAAGTCTGGTCTGATACGTTGAGTACCAGTGAGTGGGTCAAGTGAAACCCCCAGAAGTCTATCCAGAGATTAAAGTGGGGTCAAAGGGCTGAAGGAATCAGAAGACACATCCTTCCACCTTACTTTACTCGGAGGAGTTTTTCTCCAACCCTGCTGATACTTCCAATAGCTGAGTGAATGGATCTTTCAAGACGTGGGGGTTACATCTCTTGACAACATACACTGCCTGTATCATCAGACCTCTTCTTGCATTTGCCCCCTGCCTTCTTCTCTGCTCTTGTCTCCCCCTTCACTTTCACTGTCCTGGAGTTGTATCAGAAGCTAAGCATCACCGCACACCCTGTGCTCTAAGAAATCTGAAATTATCCAGTACTTCCTGTATTTCTATATATTTCAGAAATAACCGTGAAGGATCATTATTGCTCAATCTCTAGTGACTGATGCTATCAATATTGCTGTAGCTAAATTAAAATGAAATCCCACAGTCCTTATAACTGCTCGTGCTGAGCAAGTTAATTGTTAGGCGGGGCAGAAATCTAAACTACCGCATCCAATTTAGTCCTAATTTTAAGTAATTTTTGTAATTAGCCTATAGTTCATATGCCATAGAGAGTTTTCCTAGACTTGTAAGCTGGACAATGTTTGAATGAGATGTGTTCACAACAAGCCAATCCCTCAGTTTCAGGAATGACCACAATCACTTGTCCAGTGCATTCATTTTCGTGACAACTGGGTTCACAAACACTGTAGTGGGCACTTACTCTCCACTGTGGTTGAGCTTGTCATAACTCAGAAAGAGACCCGCATAGATGGTCTCGGTCAGCAGGGCGTAGACGGCAATCATAATCAGTAGCACGGCCAGCTTCAAGACGGAGTTCAGCCGGAGAAAAACTGCACAGGTCACCATGGCCAACACCCCCGTGAAGACGAAGTACTGCAAACAGAGAACACAGGTGGTCAGACTCACGGGGACCTCCGAGGATCCCTCTGTTAGCCATGCTGCCCCGTGCTCTCATTAGGAAGATTTTTTTTGTTGTTGAACATTTCCCTTGGGAGGTCGGGGGCCTCCTGGAATTCAAATTGACCTCTTCCTTCTCCTGCCCCCAGTCTCTGCTCCCTGTCTCTGTGAGTGACGTCATCATTCACCTTATTCCCCTTCAGTCTCATTGCTGTAAAAATACGTTTTATCGTTTTAGTATTTTATGTGCTCTGTCTGCATGTATGTCTCAGCACTACATACATGCCTGGCGCCCAGGGAAGCCTGAAGATGGTGTCCTATTTCATCCATGGTATTAGAGTTACAGATGGCTGTGAGCTGCTTGTGAGCTGGGAGTAGAAGCCCAGCCCTCTGGAGGAGCAGCCAGGACCCTTAACCATCAACCCATCTCCAGATTCTCAGGCTCACCATTCATGCCTCCTTCCCTCTCGTGTCCCGCAGTCAGCTATTTTCAGTTTTTAGACTCTGCATTATTTTCTGAACTGATCTCATGCCCAACCACCCAGCTTTATCTACTTTTCTTGCTTTAGTTCTCACAAGCAGCTTGGGAAAAGTTTTTTTTTAATGATAATAATAATAAACACATTGCCATTTATTTATATGTATGTGTGTGAATGCCACAGCATACATGTGGAGGTCAGAGGACAGCTTGTGAGAGTTGGGGTTCTCCTTCCACACTTGGGTTCTGGGATTTGAACTCAGACCGTTAGGCTTGTCAGCAAGTGCCTTTATCCTCTGAGCCATCCTGGCCAGCACCCTCCTTGTTTCCACCTCTAAACACACACATACATTCTCTCTCTACCTAGTAATTCTGGAACACCAGCCTGATCACATTTCTCCTCACGGGAAATCCTTTCTTTGCTCTCCAGGCCCTCAAATTCTTCTGTCTCCCACACAGCAGAGCTCACAGGCTACCACGTACTAGCTCTCTCTTCACTCTCTAAACCCTTTTCTTGCACCTTCGTGGCCTGAGGCTCAACTCTCATCCAGGTGACTAAGCCTTGCTTCTATTCACATGCCAGGTGTCCTGTCATCTCGGAAGCACCCCCAACCTCTGTACCCCACAGAGATGAGTATGGCATCTCCCACTCTGTATCAAGCATCACCGCTTTAGTTGCAATTGCGGAATCACCCAAGAACTTGAAGAGCGGAGCAGGCTCCCAGCGTCTACCCAGCAACCGTTCTTCAGTCGCTGAGAAACACCTTGGCCTATTTACAGAACTATTCTGACATATTCTGAGTGTCGTTTTAAATTGGGATTAGTAAAAATTCATATTGGTCAGAGGTCCATTTTGATCTCAAAATCTGTACATGTATTGTCTCTTGAAGCAGTCGAGGAAACTACTCAGGATGGGACTCACAGCTCTTAATTGTAAAGGTTGAGAAACCAATGGCCAGAGAGATAAATAAACTGCTCATGACCCTGAAGCTATAAAGAGGTGTCTTGGTCGTCTAGATATGACCAGTTGACAGGCGTGTGATTCTAGTGGGAATGAGGGGCTTGATAGCACTATAGCTCTTTCGTGTACACATTGCTTTCTCTCTTCGATTATACAGAGGGGCAGCTTTTATATGGATGAGGAGACAGGTAAGAATTTTTAAAAATCTCTGAGTACTGAAGATGTGATATGAATTTCTTAAGTGACAGTAACTCATTTGTGCAACTCTTTTTACAAATATTGATTCAAAAATGTAGGCAGTGTCTCAGGTGACTTCTCATTAAGGACAAACTCCCTGTAGATTGGCTCGGAAGAGAATCAGATACTGTCTCTGCCCTTAAAGGCCGTCATTTGTTGCTTCCTTTACCATGTCTGTTTTTCCTAATAAACCCAATTTACCAATCCTTGTACCTAATGTAAGGATCAACTGTCTTCAGCTGCCCTCTAAGGTCTTTTCTTGGGCAAGATTTATATATAGCTTATGTTGATTTGATACAGGAAGTCAGGTGTGAAGAGGCCAGATGTGAAAGAGTTCCATCTGCAGTTTTTCTCCGTCTGGAGAAACCTTCAAGATGCTTCATTTTAATGCAGGCTATAGGGTAGGAAAATATATCCAAGGGGTTTTGTTTCGTTGTTGTCTTTGGCACAGCATATAGTTGTGCGTGGTTGTGTCAACTTAAATTATGAATCATGTATTTTATCAAAATCTATTAAAATAATAGTGCCCTTGAAGAAAAACCTTGTGGGGGGGCATAATAGTTGGATAAGAATATTGTGTCCATTTAGTGAATGCCCATTGTAATCAGGATAGGTGATGGGAGGTTGAAGAAATAGATAAGAATTGGCTGGGGCCTAAAGAGAATGACAATAAAAAAAATCTAAGGCAGGTATGAAAATACCAATAGAAATGTACTTTGGTAGGGATGTGACCAACTGTAACAGGACCATAGAGGCATCAGCAAGCATATTTCATGGAGAGAAGGTGTGGCTAAAGAGGGACAGAAGAGGTGAGTTTGTTTTGGTTATTGAGGGGTGTAAAACAAATAGGAAGACAAAATAGTCTAAATGCCAGGGTATATGGAGCAGGGAGTTAGGAGAATCATTCCTTGGATTAAACAAAAGATCCATGCAACTATCATAAGGAGAGCTGGCAACACAGGCCAAGAGAATATATGTTGTCTCCCCGCTTTATCTACCTAGCCTTAAAGATAAACCTGAAATCTGGAATCATATTATTTTTCATGGTAGATTAGCAATTTTATGTTTTTATGGTCTCAGTAAATTGTGTTAGAAGGTCTTTCCCATGTCTATTCCAGGGAAAGGAATCAACTCACTGACTTGCATGGTTTAACCAAACTTCTGCTTTAAAGTTGAGACTTTTCAAATTCCTTGATACAAGAAGCATAAAAGACAATGAGGTCCTGAACAACCCGAGGAGTATATCCTCTGTCCCTTTTCTACCTAGAATGAATGGTAGGAGGTGAAACTAGGAAATAAAACAGGGCTACAGAAGTATCATGGCTTTGTGAAGTATTGCAAAACCTCTTTCTTTGGGTCTGGATTCATAAATTCTGTTTTCTGTAATGGGGTAGATTCTGGACCCAGTATCCCTTGTTACTCGAATTCAGTTTGCCAAAAGATAGTCCTTGTGCCCTTGTTATGTTGCCCCAGGAAGACAGTTGAGCTAGAGTTGTATATATACAGTAATTACAACACTGTATATTTTCAGTTACAATCCAGATCTTTGATGAATTATTTTCTCTTGTAGTATATGCTACCGTTTCTTTGGCATGCACTATGAAGTAAGTTGTTTTGCATTGAGTTCTTATGTCCCATGCAATCTATGTCCTGTCAAACAACGAAATTCCAAATTTCTTCTGGATCTTTTAATGACATGAGTCATAAGTGAGATCATAATCAACATTTTTCTAGTTCCAACACCAGCATAGTTTTTCCCTTGTAGTATCTATTAATTCAAATTCTGTGTATTGGAGTAGTATAATCGGTCTTTTTTTTTCATTCCAAAAGAATCCAGTGTGTGTCACTCCTTTGTGTAGGTGAGTGTGAAAGTTAAATTTTGTTGATCATTGGTGCAAGAGCAATTAGTCACAATCACTCACTGAATACATTTTTAGCATCGGACTTCTTAGCAGACTGGTTTAAAAATCTGTTTAAAACTATATCAAATCATTCTATTATAGAATATATAAATCGTGTAACCATACATACTAGAAAGTATGGAGAAAATAGAGTTGCCCTAAGGGAAAAAATCCACAATTATTTTAGGTAAAAAGAATGAGACATTCTATGCAGGAAAAATAGAAGAGGTTCAATAATAAAATAATTTGACTTTTACGATTCTTGGATAGTGCAGAATAAATTGACATGTGAGGAAAAAGAAGGAAATTCAGGCTGGAGGATGAACTGTGTAGCTAGATGTACAATCACAAAAACTGGAAGTGTGATGTCCGATGTGAAATGAACTCAGGGTAATATGGGGACCAGCTTGAGGGGGGACGCTTATTGTCTTGGAGTGATATATGGGAGGGAAGACGTAATGATTACAGTCAAACATTTGTTGGGCATGCAGTCTGTACAAAAGATTCTAAAAATGATTTTACCCCATGTTGTCCGGTAGCTAGCGTGACTCAAAGTTAGACACTATTCTTTCATCAATTCTAAGGAATAGGGATGTCCATGGAGGCATTTCCTACTTCTGGATACTCAAGGCTCTCTATTCTCAGATGACACACTAACCTGGGAAATCATGAATACATCAAATTCCTCTAACTCTGAAAATCTTGAACTCATATGACTTGACAACCTCAACACTACACAAACTCCTTAGAGAGAACAGCATGTATTCATTAATATATGACTGTTAACTAAGAACCTACTCTGTTAACTACTCTGTTAACTGTGCTCCAACTTGGATGGCTCCATATTCATATTATGACACCATCATAACATACCGTGAATTATCTTGGCATCACATAATATTTTCCTCTTATAAGAGAAGCAAGGAGAACTTTACACCATCACAACTGGAGAAGAAACTGAGTATTTACACATAACAAGTCAGACAAACTGAACTATCTTTGCCGATTTGGGTACTGCCCAAACCTATGACATTCTAAACTCACAGGGAAAGAAGGAAAGAAATCAAGCTGACAGTTTCCAAAATGAAAAGAACAATCCGAACACTGATTGATGCACACACAACTTGGTCTCCAACAACTCCAGGTCTTGCAGCAAGCACTACAGTAAGGGTGAGCAGGCAAAAGGTACAGTTGTTCCAACTGAACCCCAGCCTGGGCTTCTCGCTTGTTCAAGGAGTGAAGATGCCGTGATTCAGGGTCACCACTGTGCGTGTGTGTGTGTGTGTGTGTGTGTGTGTGTGTGTGTGTGTGTGTATGTGTTTCATGTTGTGAGATAATCATGTTTTCCCCTTTATAAAATCTGTTTTTTTAAACTAATTTTTGGTGTATAAAAATGATTTTAACCTTGATTTCCTCACTTATTACATACTATTTTTCTGTATTACTAGTTTTGAGCCTTCTCATTATGGTGTGTGTATGTGTGTTGAATGTCTCTTGTGTCTGGTGTTGTTTAGAGAAATTCTGACCGATAGCTTTCATCAAATTTGGAAAGAAATGCTCATTAATTATTTAGTTTGTCCTTTTTTTCCTTCTTGTGGGAGAGGACTCAAATTATGAAGGTGTTATGCTGGTTAAAATTGGACTTAATGCTAGTTTTAATCCCTGTTTTGTCTTGTAATTTATTTTGGACACGTCTATTGCTTTTCACCAATTTTACTCTTATTTTTGTCTATAATGTCTAATATTACTAACTTCCTTCCAGTGCAGTTTTTACTTTTAAATGTAGTTTTAGTAGTTTTTTACTTCTAAATGTTTAGTTTGGATTCTACATTTATCTTTCAGGTATTTTAAGCATACGAAATAAAATAATTCCTTTTTTGATTGCTTGTTTGGTAGTTATATATAAATACCCAGTTCTGGCTTAATTTCCATTCATTGATTAATTATCCTGCATTATCCTTCATTATCAATAATAGTTCCTTTATTTTAATGTCTGATCATCATTGACTGAATGCTAGCCACAGCATTTTTTTTTCTTCTAGGAACTGAATCTTTATCTTATTTTTTTTATTGTTTTATTTTTGTTAAATCCTGGATGTTTTTAAATTCTTATGAGTATTTTCAAGATTCATTCTAAGATATAAGAAAACCACAGTAAAAAAGTTTCATTTTTTTTAAAATGACATTTACATCTTATATAAAGGAAGAATCAGAGCAGACTATAATCCAGGAATAGACACTTAACACCACTGAAGCCTTTAGCTCCTGCTCTGCCCAGAGTCCAGTGGGCTGTGACGTGTTTTAGTCAGTGCAGGGTCACACACTATTTCCAGCCCATGTGAGCCGCAGATCCTGATTAACTCTGATGGTTTTCCCCATCACTGATTTCTCATGTGCTTGTGCTGATTGGACACTCTGCAACTCTGAGCCTTTCTCTGTGCAATTCTCTTCTCAATGCTGGTGTACTCTGCAACCTCTAAGCCACCTTACCCTCTCCTGACTCTTCATTTGCTTATTCTTGGGGCACAAAGTCACTGTGTTTCATCTGGGTTCACCTCCCTGAGGCACAGTCTGGACAAAGCTCACGGCATTTCAGGACTCAGTCCATTTTCTTCCTTCCTCTTGGGAATCACCATCTTCATTGCTTGGTGTTCAGTATCTTACAAGATACAGTTCATGGGCTATGTTTGTTTGTTTCTATTTGTCCCAAGTGGAAATGGTGATCTTGCCCTGTTATTCATCTGAAGGATGAACAAACATTGTTAAATAGACAGTAGGTTCTGTCCTGAGGTCAGTCTTTAGGTAATTTTACAGTAACATTACAATATTTATCTTTTACTCTGAAAAATGTATAAACATGAAGTGGTTTGAAACACTGGAAAAATTAAGGTACAAGGAATGTGTGTTAGTGTGTCCTGAGATGAAGCCATCAATGTGTGTGATGTGGGAAAGAAAGGCTTGGACATTAGATAGACTCAAAAACGTGACTCCAGGATGCAGGATACAGAGAACCAAACCTCTACTAGAAAACTTGCTCTCCTGGACGATAGCAAACCCTGCCACTCTTACAAACAGTGATCTTCTTGAGCAGATGAAAAATGAAGTAAAGAGATTTGGTTCTGAAATGAGGCTTTTCTCAGGATTGAAGACGATCACCCTCTGGGTTTACACGTGAGATCTCCATTCATTTCATAAACAACTGACACCTTTCCCTTCTTCAGTTGGAACATGGCTTCTTTTCACCATTTCTTTTATCTTTATTCTTCTCCAATACGTGACAAGCTTCCACTTTAGAACTTAGTTAGTTTTGCATCATAGGACTGCTTTGTGTTTATATCGGATCATCCGATTTGGTAGCATGCTTTAAACCAGGCACGGTTTCTCATAGGCTGATGTGCAAACATCATGGTGATAGCAGAGGAAACCAGGGCTCACAGAAACGACATGTTTTGCTCGGGGACAGACCCTTGTGAGATCTGGGAGCTGAATGAAGCCTTCAGAGTTTCTGAATGTTTAATGTCTTCTAGTTTGGCAGACAGGAGCGTAGAGAGAAACACAGATGTGCAGACTGAAGTGGCAAACTCTAGGTGAAGTCAAGTGGTTGTCACAGCTGGAGAATTAGTTCTTTGACTTTAGTTTGCTGACTCCTGAGTAAGATGATCCATCGGTTGTAGAGGAAGGCTCTCAATTTCCACTTTATGTTCATTTGATTTTTAATTGTATTTCTATTTTAGAGTATATTTATGAACACATATCCACTTTTGAGTATGCTTATTCATAATATGGATTGTAGTCCACACAAGGTTTTTCAGGAGGAAATAATAAATAATGCCAGACATTAAATAATAGATCCTGTCTTTGTGCCAGGTGTTCTCTATGTTCTTTTTACGGATATACTTACTCAATTTTCATAACTTCTCAGTGAGCATTACTTTTATCTTTATTTTATAGTTATGGAAACAGAGGCACAGAGACAAAACTGTGTGGCCCTAAAGCTTGCCCACCTAGACCTTAGAGCTAAAAAAGCAAAAACAAAACCAAAAACCCATGAATGCTGTGGTCCTGAGATGTGAAACTCATGTGTGTATTCAGGTATAGAGTGCCGACTGGGAGAGACAGGGCACACAGATTAGTATACCATGAACACCTGCTTCATGCCAGACATATGCTAGGAGCTATGTATTTGCCAAGCCAAAAGACAGCAAGGTATTCATTTTCCCACTTCAAAGATGAAGAAACAGACCAGAAAATGTAAAATCCAGCTTAGACTAGCTCCAACTACCCACATCTTAGCTTTCCTTTACTCTCAGTGTTGGGGTGCTCCCTATGTTCTTCAAACCAAAAGTTCTTAGGAAGCTGGTATCACACAGAATCTTATACACTAAGGGGGGGAAACAGGCTGTGTGATCTTCCCCATCCATCCTTGCACATCCCCACGAAGAGTCTGGTTTCTCCTTCGAGGACAAAGATAAGGAGTAAGGAATCTATAGTCCAAGCGCCAGTACCAAGCCATTATAACCGAGGTAAAAGAGAAAGAAAGGAAGGAAAGGAGTGAGAAGGAGAGCAAAGCAGTAAAGTAGGAGCATGACTGAGCAGGCTACTCTCTGAACACTAGCTTTATTATCAACTATAACAGAGTGGCAGCGGCAGCCTCTCCTGTGTTCGTAGGCGTGTATGGAAGATTCAATGGCTCTCAGTCCTATTCTTAGACCCAGAGAGATTACCGAGAGCCTTTTCACATCTCACATGTTGGAGAGCTCTCCGAGTCTGCCATCTCTTAGAGGATCAGGTCTGCCCCTGGTCCTCATAATATGGGATTGGGTGGGGTCTTCAAGAGTTACCAGCTAATACCTTTTCTGACCTAGATTTTTTACTCTAATACACACAGGTCCAGACTAACAGATTCTGTGGACTGACCCTAAGACCCATGGACTGATAAATGACTCTGTGGTCAAGAGAGGGCTAAACATGCACCATGATGGCAGGCATTCTGATGGGATGTCTTCAGACCCAGTGGTTCTCTGGAAACTGCCCCTACCACGTTGACTTCAGTTTAGCTGTAGTTTTTTGCCTTCCTTTTTTTCTATTTTCTTTATTCCCTTTTTTCTTCTTTCCTTTCCTTTCTTCCTCCCCTGCTTCTTCCTTCTGCCTGTCCCCTTTAACACAGTGGGAACAGTCCAATTACCTGACCACAGAGACCCTGACACATTCTCCTACAGGGTCAGCTTGGATGAGGTGATTAGGAGAGAAAGAGACAAAAGAAATGGATCAATGTATAATGGGGAAGGTGGAAAAGGAGGAAAGGAAGAAGAATGGAGAGAGAACCAGGGAAGTGAGGGTAAGGGAAAGATGCAGAGGAGGAAGCAGGCAGGAGGATGGATAGACAGAGAGCATGGGGTAAAGAAAAGACAGAAAGGGAGGAAGGAAGGAAGAAGGAATAGGCAGAAGGAACACGGGTTCTGGAGCAGCCTCTAAGACCCTTGGGCCAGTCCTGCGCCCCTGAGCTGGTGGAGGTGTTCATGTCCACCTGTCACCACTGGGAACTTGCAAATAAATACCTCTGGGTAGGAGCAGATATCTGTAAACACAGCTGAGGAATTGAAAGTCAGGTTCTTCAAGGGTATCGACTTGTCAAAATCACACCACAGCTGCGGATTAAAAAAAAATAAAAGAACAACAACAAAAAACAAAAAGACACAGGAACAACAGTCAGTGCGCGTGTCGGGAGGGGGACAGTGTGCTAGCGCTGCTGGCTTCCAGCCAAAGCCAGGGGTAGGAGGGCCTGGAGGGGCTTGCCTGCCAGGAGGGAGGCATCCGTTCCTTTCACCTCTTTTATTTAAAAAAATAAGCACTGGCTCAGAGAAAGGTTTCTGTAAGCCAGTCACGAAACTGGGTTAAGATGGCTCTGTTTGCCCTGTCACTTTGGGACACTGGAGTGTGTTTGTAGGGCACAGAAGAGAGCTAGAGAATGGGGGAAGAGGTCTGAGGTGAATTGATAGCCTGTCTCCACATACAAAGCTGGGAGAATTTAAGGGATCCGAAGGGGACACGGTTTCTAGAAAGATTCCTAACATCGGAGTGATGGGCATCTCCTAGGGCTGATGTTACTGCTGAAGGCTTTTTGGCATTCCAGGGTTACATCCATTGGGTAAAAACCTCCTCTGTGCCAGACACTTAGTTCAAAAAGCCCCACAATCATCTTGTGAGGTAACTGCTCTCTTTATCCCCAGTTTACAACCGAGAAATTTGAAACTCTGAGAGGTAAAGTAACTTGTCTAGGGCCACCACGCCAGTGACAGATAGAGCTAAGAATCGAACGCAGGTCTATCTGACTCCAAAGCCTCCTAGCTTCCTGCCACACCAGTGATGTAGTGTTCTACACCTAGAGCTTTTTGGAGTCTTTTCGAAATCCTGCACCCCTCTAAATCTGCTTCATCAAGAATCGCGATCCTAGGTACCAGTTCAATTCATGTGGGTCTGAAACTCCATATCCATCCATTTCAAATGCCCTGCTCTATACAACATTCATTGGATGAGCACATCAATAGATGATGGCTTTTCCTTTATTTTGTTCCTTTGAGTCTTTTACAACAAGGTCAACAACAGAGCTTATACAGCGAACTAGAGGCAGTCTAAACCCCCCCACGTCAGATGTCGAACAACAGGGAGAGTCTGAAGCTCTTGTCAGTGAATGCACAGGTCCATTATCACATGGCCCAAAGGGCACAATGATACTTGTATCCACAGGCGATGCCTCAAGTAGACTGACTCCACATGCCAAGGTCAAGACCAGAGTTAGATCAAGCACCTCTAATCTAGCCTGGGCCACAGACAACACAGACTGTATATATACAGAAATACCTGTTACCTTCATGGTCTGACTCTATAGCGAAACAAAACCACTGAAATGTGAATCATCAAATTAAAAGCATCCGTGAATATTATGGCGGTTGTGGTTTCCTCTGAGTTCTATGTGTCACATCAAATATGAGTCCTCAGAAAGCCATAGACAAGGTACTCAACTTTTCTGAAGTGAAATGCAGTTTCCCCATCCATCAAACGTGGAGAATAATACCCACCTGTTGCACATAGTAGGTACTCAATAAGTATCAGCTATTTTGTTTTCACTTCCCCATCCTGCCCTCTTCCCAGAGATGTATTTTAGCATATTAGGCTGAGCATGGGTCATGGAGTCAGACAGACCTTATTAGTAAGTTATTTCATATCTCTGAGCCTCAGTTGCCTCAGCCATAAAGTGGGGATAAATGAGACTTACCTCATAGGGTTTATATGGGGATTAAATAAGAAAAATCTGTGATGGTCTTCCTTCAGTGCATGGCACATAGCAGGTAGGTCCTGATACTTAATAAATAAATTACAACTTTTATTTACCATTGTAATTTATTGGCCACTGACAGTATAGAATCTGAAGGCCAGTGAAGGTCCTTTGGGATAACTAAGCTCCCCTGGTGGGTTAAAGATAACTTTCCCGCAGTAAAATACACACGTCTACAGGGGCCACTATCTTGTCCTCCATCTGCGAGCTTGGGACTGAACTGGTACATGAATATAAGCACCATAGAAGGGCAATATAAGAATCTGCTGGTTCCATAGGCTCTTAGTTCCTGACTCTACATTAGATACCACAGGGCTGAAGGGCTTGGAGGATGCTTACGATATTTAGGACTGCTCCCAGGAAATTAATCAGGATGGAAGCAAAGATGATGATGTTCCGGGCCAGATACGTTTCATTAATCCAACAGCAGGTTTTGCGGAGGACGAGGGGCAGACACTTATAGTCCTCTGCTGTGGTGATGAGGACCAGGGCCGAGTGCAGCATGATCAGAATGGAGAACTGGATGGTCATCGGCATCAGCCTGCAGGAAACACAGAATGTGGGTCATGTGGGCACAGGTCAGCTCATCCCCACCAAACAGCCCTAACAGCCTTGTTCATGTTCTTCCGTTCCCACCCTGTGTGCAGTTCCTCTGGAAGGAATAGGAGATAGTTGGCTTGATTTGTTTCTTCTCTTCTTTCTCCCTTTTTCTTTCATCTCTCTTTCTCTCTCCCTCTCTGTCTCTCTTCTTTTTTGGGGGGAGGGGGCATGCATGCATGCGTGTGCATGAACTTTGTCTGCACAGTCACATGCATGTAGGTGCAAATGTGTGATATGTGTTTGTATGTGGATACATGGAAGGCAGAGGGTGGCATCAGATAGGTTCCTTGGTAACTTTCTACCCATGTGTCAAAAAACCACTAGACCCCATACCTTGCCTATTCTCCTATTCTAGGTAGCCATGTTGCTCTGAGAATGACCAGCTTCTGTTTCTGCTTCCTGGGTCCTAGAATTACAGTGAACCAGGAGAACTGAGCTGAAGTCCTCAGTCTCACTTGAGTGACTGTTACTTTACCCACTGAGCCTCAGCCTATTTTATATGGCATCTGCTGCTAAGACACTACACCATACGTAGTGTTTCATCAACGGGCTGTGGAAGAAAGCCCATCACATCCTTTTCCCCTTCATGGAAGGTTTTATGACCCATTCTCTCTCCACCTACTCTCCTACTCATAAATCAGCTCAGTATTCAGTTGTGTTAATGATTAATATGGTTTTCATGGAATATATTACAAGCCATTGCCTCTCTAGGTAAGAAGTATAGTTTAGGGCAAGAGGAAGTGTTCGTTCTTAAGTCATCAACATTCCTTCGGAGGTTACAACTCTGGCTTTAAGATCTCATGTGTCCTTTGTCCCACAGAAGCCCGTATCTACTGAAAACCTTCAGGGTGTCTTTATCAATGTAGGAATCTATTAGTAATATTGTGTCTTTGGAGGTGTCTGTGATCGCTTTCTCTCTTTATCAATCGATTCATCACCCCGTAAGTTTACTCCTCACACTGGGACTTGATCCCTTGTCCCCTGTTCTGTGACTATTTGAGATCTACACTGGTATGTCTTGTTTTCTTAGGTCTCAGCCAACAAACTGTTGCACATTCTGAAAGGGTGCCTTTGTAGATGAGGCCAGAGACTTTCTATCATCTACTAAATGCCAGCACTGTGGAGCCCTTTTTATATAATAGCTAATCTCCATTCCTCAAAAGAAACCCAGAGGAATTTTCACCTCCAGATGAGTGTTTAAAGCTCACAGGAAGGTAGTTTTTCATGACGATAAGTGTTGAAGCTGGATTTTAAAGTCCTCAATGCTATGTAACTCTACTCCTAATACATTTAAAGAATGATATGCACATGTTTCCAGTAATTATTTTTGCTTCTCTGGTTTATAATGCTGTATATTTGTTAAATAAGCTTTCTTCTCATGCAAGATACCAGAACCAAAACCGTATCTTCCATATCATCTAGGGGATCATAACCTAGAGGAGAATATGGCTATGCAAATGACAAAATAGTATTATGTAGTGATCTATAACAAGTCATAAAGAGCTATCATTTGGAAAGCAAGAATAGGAATCCAGGGAGGCTCCAAGAAGGAGATGATACTTGGAGTTGACTTTGCAGAATTAAAAGATTTTTTTTTGCAATGTAGGAATAAGGGAGAACATGATTAAGGCAGTAGAAGAAGTAGTATTACCAGTGTGATGGAGTTTGCTAATAACCTGTCTTAGTTAATGTTATTATTGCTGTGTTGAAACACCATGACCAAAAGCAAGTTGGGGGAAAAGGGTTTATTTGACTTATATTTCCACGTCATAGTTCCTCACTGAAAGAAGTCGGAGCATGAATTCAAACACGACAGGAACCTGGAGGCAGGAGATGGTGTAGAGGTCACGGAGCGGTGCTGCTCACTGCATTGCCTCCCCTGGCTTGTTCTGCCTGCTTTCTTATAGAACCGAGGGCCACCAGCCCACAGGTTACACCATGCACAATGGGCTGGGCCCTTGCCTATCAAGCACTAATTAAGAAAAATGCTCTACAGACTTGCTTACAGGCCGATATTCTGTAGGTATTTTTTTCAATATGGTTCCCATCTCTCAAATGAGTGTAGCCTGTGTCAAGTTGGTGTGCAACCAGCCAGCACACAACTCGAGTTGGAAAGCTGTAAAGGTGAACAGAAGTTGCTATGTGTTAGGGAGTTTCCCCTCCAGGCTCAAGACTTCTAGTCAGGGAAGGTCATGGTCAGATATTTGAAAGACAACAGAAACATTGTTTAGAAGAAGATTTGGGTAGTTGAAACTGGACTCAGCAATGGAGGAATACAGGGAACTTTAGCTTCAGAGAAAGCGGTGGGGACAATCTAGTTAGTGTTGTGTGGGTGTGTAGGGGGCCTTCTTGGAAATAAGGATGTCAGGAATATTTTTTATCATCTTAACTGGGTATATTTAGCAGATGAAGCGATTAGGGGAAAGTCAAATAGTTGATATTTGCTTGCAAATATGTTGGTCACAATTAGGTACTGTAGGTTAGTACGGGGATTGTTGTGTACTTCTGGGCCTGGAGTGAACAGGAGATGGTTGTAGATACGGCAGTGAGGGAATTATCTGAGGAAAATGTGCATAGCAGAATGCAGTCAGGGTGAAGACGAATGTATACAGAAGCTAGTGGGCTAGAAGACATGAAAAAATCATAAGGACTTGAAGAAATGTGGTCAGATACACTGGCGCCACTTTTGGCATGTGGGAGGGGAAGAAAAAAAATTATAATAGAGAGTAATTCAATGTCATCCTCTTTTGTTTCTGGACTTGGGATCATAGCCTTTGTTCCAATAAGTCATCTTTTCTCAAAAGCCAATAAAAATAGCTATGTTAACAATGAAGGGCAGAGAAAGAAAGTTTATTCAACATGGCTGCACTGGGGAGAGATCTGGTGCCTCTTGCTCCTTGCCCAAGCCTGTCTTCTGAATCTGAAAGTAAGGTTGAGCTTTAAGGGAGGATCAGAGTTAAGTATACTGAACCTGGCAAGCATTCTCTCTCCAGTAAAGTGGTGAGTGAGGCTTCCTCTGTGGTTCAGGCTCTGTGCTGCCTCTCTTCCAGCATAAGATTCCTGGGGGTAATTCTATGTTCTTAGCATTCATTATTTCAACATCCTAATTACTAAAGAGGAGTATCCAAAAGTCTCTACAGAATATATATATATGCGTATGTACACACACACACACACACACACACACACACACACACACACACACATATATATATATATATATATATATCCTGACAGACTGCTACACTTTTACATAGTTAAGTAATGGGAAGGCTATAAAATGATAGGCCCGTAGCCTTAACTATTATTTTTACAATTTTAAAAATGGCACTTGTGGTTTTATGGATCACCTCCACAAGGAATTTCTGTTGGGACTCCTAGATAGGATTGTGCAGCAGTGCGTTCCTTGAGAGCTCTAGGCAGATGGGTCTCCCCCCACCAATGGGATGAAGAACACACCCCTCCCCGAGAAGGCTGTGTTACTCGCTGGCACTCAGCGAAGCCGTATGAAGCACACAGGTGGATCACTTCGTCAGGCAGCTCCGCAAGAGTCGAAGCCAACTGCTCAGCTGGCGTGTCTCCATGATGCGAAGCAGCCACTGTGATTAGGCATGGCGTGTGTCCAAGCGTGAGGCAGATGAGAACCAGGAAGAGCAAGTTTGAAAGATGCCCAGGAGATAGGTAAAGCCTTAAGTGGCCACCGCCTCAGAGTATATACAGGGACAGAAAAACATGGTGCTTGGCTTTGTCGTCTGGGCTTTCTAGTCCTGAGCTGTAGGCTGCCATCTGCTACTACTTCTATTTCTTTGAGGAATGTAGTGGAGCATGCCTTGCTCACACTGTAGGATTCAGCTTTACCTCAGGTTCTTCCATGACCCAAAACACACAGATGAGTGTGCAGGTGTTCATTGACTTGGGCTTTCTGTGTAAAGAGTAAATGCCCTTGCTATTCAACAACCTGTACTGGGAAAAGGGCTCCCACCCATTGCCCTAAGCAAGACATGTTTGCTATGCTCTCACCACACAAGGGGTTCATGCTTTCCTTTCACACTGATGGTCATGTCTTATACTGGTGTTTCCCACCATCAGGGCAGAGGTCTCATGTTGGAGTTTGAAGCCAGTTCTGAGGCCAGGTGAAGAGTCAAGGGAACAAACATGGAGGTCACGTGGTCTCTTGGCTTAGTCTATCCAAGCTGTTGCCCCAGGTTTGCATAGTCATTTGTATGGGAATCTATAAAAACCAGTGCTCTATGGGTTCATGTCACTCTCGGACTTTTGTGTAATGTTTTCAGGACCAGCAGGTCATGAGGTCACACTGAAGATTATGGGGAAGGGTTTTCACAGAACACCACCTAAATGTGCCACAGTCCCAACTGACACTTTTTGTGATCTACTGGGAAAGGGAAAATGATGTAAAGGGTGGGTAGAGTAGCCCAGGGATAAGACAAAAGCCTTCCATGTTTGAACTTGTAGTTCCAATAGGACCTTGTGCCTGTTAGACTTGGAGAAGCTAACTAACTCCTCTTAGCATCATTAAAAAAATACGACAAAACTGGAATTTTTTAGCCTTACATTTTAAAGAGGGAATAGAGTAACCTAGTCAATCTATTCAAATAAAATAAAAGATCCTCTTTCCCTTGCTGATGAAGTTCAGGATATTAAAGGTATTTAAAGGTATATGAGAAGAGTTCTGAGTATCAGACAGGCTTTTTCTGCTGAGTGCTGGTGCTACATGCAAAATTCCTCTGAAAGTTTTCTTCATCTCCTCAGTGCTCATTTATTTCTGCACACATAAACATTACAGCATCCTATTGCAGATTTCATCTAATTATAGATCCATCCAGACAGCCAGGGTTTCTGCCTTTGCTTTTTTGCCTTGATGCTGCACATGAGAAAAGGAAACCTTTCATTTCTGAAGTCGAGTCGCCAAAAGAATGACAAGGGATTTTTCAAACAGCTCTATCTGAATCCTCTCTAGGCATAGGGTTCTAATTACCCTCTGAAGTCTGTGTTTAACATACAGATTGGGGTGGTAGTACAACTGATGTTTGCTGGAGAGCCAGAGATCAGTTGAGAGGCGTGACCAGCCCACAGCAGCTGTGGTTAAATAGGACTCAGAAGTTCAGATCATACCCAAAGATGACATTTGTATGAAATTTCAAAATCTGCAAATAGCCTGTGAATGCAATCTCACACTTGATCTCGGAGAAACTCCGAGAGGTTGGCATTCTTAGCTCACCCATCAGACACATAACCTGTGACTTGGGAAGGAGAAAGGAGCTAGAATTGCCCAAATGGACAAGATCAATCTACTTGTGTCAATCCTAAGAAGTGGACACTTTTACTCCCATTGTTGAAAATATCTTTAAATATCTATTTTGTTTTTAATTATGTGAATGTATGTGTGTCAGTGTGTAGATATATGCACATGAGGGCAGGTACCCTTGGAGTTCAGAAGAGTTTTAGTTTTAGAAGCCTAGGAACTGGAGTCACAGGTGGTTATGAGTTGCCTGATATAGATGCTGGGAGTCGACCTTGAGTTTTCTACAAAAGCAGTATGAATTTTCTAGGCTTTTATTGAATGTCTTAATAGCCATTCTAAAGCTAAAACACCCCCATCTTACAACAATGATAACCCGTTCTGTGACCCCTGGTGTCTTCTGATATGACTTTAACAATGGTTGAAGGTTTTTTTAAAAGAACAAATTGTTCCAGTCTTGTTTATCCAATAGGTGTCTCCAGAAGACCATAAAGAATAAAACATATAATTATAATAAGGGATGTATTAGATTGACTTACAGTCTGAGTGGCTGTTTTGGGGGGTGGAAAACCAGGGAATCATTAGCTATTCAGTCAGTGAATGGCTCAGAACAATAGGAACCAACAGTGCAGTTCTGGATAAAGGTTAACCTGAGAGACCCTGAAAAGTTCAAGTTCAAGTTCAAAGGTGTTGCTACATTCAGAGCATCTCACACATTAGTCACCTCAGAAAACCCTCTCACAGACACACCTAAAATGTGCTTTCCCAATTTTCTAGATGTCTCTCAAATCAACTGAGCAGACAAAAGAGATCATTATCACAAGGCTTGTCTTATACAAGACTTTGTTAGGAACCCTTGCTCCCGAACTAGATCTGCTGCTGTGTTTGAATTAAGGTTGTAACGCTTCAAATGGGAAACCTATTTCAGCACTCTGAGCCTCAAGTCTCTTCTCTTTATAAAGATAACATTGAGAGTAGCTACATAGTGAGTTTGTCACAGAGATTTTCTTGAGTTTTTTTTTTTTTGTGAAGTGTTTGTAAGTGGCTGGCCAATGTCTAAGTGTTTGTAGAGTTGACTTTCAAATTTGCTGACCTAGAAGTGATGATGCGACTATGAATGACTCATCTGGACAAACAAATGATCGAGCCTCTTATAATTTATCACTTTCTGCACTCATGGGTCCAACAGATGCAGACTATTCCTGTTTGTGCTACTACTTAATTAATATTAGGAAAGATTTTTACCTAGGCAGAGTGGAGAAAATATTATGCAAAGTAAGACAGTTGGAATAGACCCAGAAATGTTGAGCACATAGGTTTTGGTCCTGGACCCAGTCATGTTAAACGCTGAACCTTTGAACAGGTCAGTTGAATGGTTCCAGGTGAGAGCCCCATCATCCCTCAGAGGCAATTCAGCTGCCGTCTTAACCCTTTCAAACTTACCTCGAAGAAGGAAGCAAACTTTGAATCGCAGTGATGAACAGAAGAACGATAAATGCACAGACCAAGTTTGACTTGAAAACTTCATCTCTCATTTGAGAATACTGCAATTTAGAAAAAAGTAGACTCAATTACTTTGGAGCAGAGTTGAGGTTTTGGAGGAGATAGGTTGTATCGGTTTGAGGTTAAGGGGAAACAGCAAAGAACAACAATGCAGTATCTTCTTGAAAATGTTCAGTAGGAAGCTGTCTCTTCTGAAATCTTCATCTCCAGGCCTCCCACAAATTTCCCTCTGAAATCCCAGGAATCAATATGTTCCTTCTCTAGCAAAAGGGCCTGTGAGGGCTCATGAGTTCATCCAGCTCCCGTCCCGAAAGTTTTTATCATTTAACAAAATAGAAGAGCCCTCACCATGTACCCCGCAGTTCAATCTCCTGTAGACTTCCCTCCTAAACAAAACGAAGGTATTTAAGGATAATGTTCTATTTATCACGAGGTGAGGGGACATAGACAAATGTGTTGTGAGGGAATCTTTCTACCTTCTTTTAAATAAGAACTGTTGAGAATAACGTCACAGAATCTAGAGTTTAAAGCAGCTCACAGGACTTCCGGTTGTGTAGCCTCTTGCCTCACTGAAGACAAGGCAAGGCCGATGGGCTAATATGCTCATACCATCTGTTGTTCATTCTAGGCAGCCCTGGAAAGTGGTGGTAGCATTATTAGATTACCCAGAGTACTCAGTAATTTTATCATTGCCTATAAAAGCTGGTCAAATGTTGGAGATTTGTATTTGCCTCACTCTTCCCTCGTTTCCTGAACTTTTGTAGAGTCATTAAACTGCAAAAATAATAATTTAGAAAGAGGGACAGAGAGCTTAAAACTGTGAAAGGCATTAGAATCATGTGAAGTCAAGTCCCTCACTTTGCCTTACTGACAGAAAAGTCTAATGCATTGCTGTGATCACAGAGAATGCGGATTCTTATCTTGGGGTGAGGGAGGAGGCACGCAGCTAAACCTGCCATTACAATTTTGTAATCCTTGGGGTCACTTCACCCAGGTAGCTTGTCAGTGTCTCTCTCATAACCTCTAGGTTCTTTATCCACAATAGATAATAAAGGTTTAAGTCAGTCCATTTTATTGGACTAATAGTTTGAAATAGCAGTTACAGGATTTTGACGCTGTTGTTGACTTATGTTTGTGGTCTAGGTTGTAGACAGTAACTGATGGCTCAGAGTCATGGCTAAGGTTTTGGGAATGGCCAGTAGCTGGTGAGCATCCCGGGGGAGGAGCCATGCTGCTCAGAAAATGTACATCCAATGCTTTTGCAGAGAAATGTCTTTTTCATTCTCAACCACTGGGCTTTCTGTTCAGCTGCTGACATTCTGCTTGGTATCTGGAGGGGATCCAGGAACCCCGAACAATCTCTATAAGCCACACTCTCTCCTGATAAAGCTTCTGAAAAATCCACGTTGTTAATAATTGTCAATGGTGCAGCCTAGGGCCAGACACAATCACAGTGACACACTCAGGCCAAAATGAATTAGTTATAAAACATAATTCAAAGAAAGATAAATGTCTGACTTCCTTATGATATCTCATTACACGCAGTCTAAATTTTTACTGCTTGACTGGTAACCAATTTGACTATATAGATTCGATACTGGGATTTTACAACTATCACCCACAATCCTTAGTGTATTTAATCATTTAACTTCATCATTATTATTATCATCATCATCATGGTCATCAGCATGCCAGTTTCTTGAAGTTATGGCATACCTTCCTAGTTCTAGATTCCTTTCACATATACTCAAATGTCTGTTGATTACCATAAGGTAATCACCTTTGTCAGGGAAGCAGATTTTCTGTCTTAAACCTGGTTAGGGACTTCTACATTATAAACACGCTCTGCTTAAATGATCCAGTGCCTAAGTCTGAGCTTTCACTCTTATTTAGGGTTCCTTCCCATTCACCGGCCTCTTCTCACTTGGAGAATATCAGGAATATCAGTAGATATCAAACTGTCCCTGTGACTTCTTGCCTGAAATTTTCTTACTGAGGACTTTTAAACAAGCGCACATTCATCATTGGTACCAACTAAAGTTGAAGGAAGTTTTGTGCTTGTCATTGTATTCAAATACCAAGCTGGTGGAATCAAGTAGGAAGACTGACTTTGTTTCCAGCCCCAGCAGTATTTCTCTACGAGCAAAGATGATTTCTTTAAAGATCACGTCTCTTTTCTGCCAAATGGGGGAATAGAAGGTTTGCAATGCTTAAACATCCTATTACTTTCATGTTTGAATTTCAGTTCCTTGCACAGCCATGAAAAGGAAAAAAATCTGAGCCATTGATGTCAATCAAACATAGAATACTGGGTTTTCGAATGGAATGCTTTGTGACTTTGAAATACAAGGAGAGAAGGCTATGAAAAGAAAATTCCTAATTGGCTCAGGATGCTAGAGTATCAAGACTGAGCGCTGATTCACTGAACTTCATTTTGACTTGTGAAGGTATGAACACTTGGGTGCCTGGCTATATTCGGTTTGGTATATGCACCTGCTTTCCCAAATTAGACATTCTTTGTCTCATCTGTGTTCTGTCCTCCAGTGACCACACTTATCTTTCTAAACTTGCGAGTATGAAGTAAACCAGGGTGTGACTACCTGTTTTTGAACCTTAGCTTCCACACTTATTGGCGACAGAACTTGGGGCAGATCTACTAGACTTTGTTTATCTCACCTAGCAAATGGGTGTGATAGGAGCCACTCCGAAGGGTTGCTGGAAAATCAATCATGTGCACAAAGTGCTCAAAGCCGTGTCTTGTGAAGGTATGAACGGGGAAGTTGTGCCACATTTTGTTCATGTCTGAAGATGCGGGCCTTGGAATCTACTGAAACGTTAACACTAGAGTTATTCAGAGCCATGAGGGTCAATGGGTTCTAGATTCATCATAAGGAAGCTGAGAAATCCAAGTATTTATGTGGTCACATGGAAGAAAAATCCATTCCAGAGTCTTCATCCCAGAGGGATGACCAGGGAAAGCAGTTGCAGATGTGATGGACAATGTCTTTTGCCTTCTCTATCATTGTTCTTGAGACAGTCCTAAAAATATTCCTTAGCGAGGAGGAAAGAAAACATCCTACTCACCAGGATTCTCCATCTCTAATACAAATAAAAGTGTTTATTATGCTCTTGCGTCCCCCACATGGTGTGGATGGTTCTTCCAGGGGAAGCAATGGGGCAGAGAGCTCTCCAAAGTTAAACTGTGCACTTTGTGCCTCATTGTGATCAATATATTAATCCCATCAATGAAGTGGGCTATGTTTAATTTTGTTCAACTTTTATCAACACCAATATTTCTCAATAATATCACTCAGGAATTAGTGTTAGCTCAGTCCTAGATATTTCTTGTTATAGAATAAGTAAACTATTTTTTTTGAAATTTCAGTTCATCTTTGGAAAAACTAGCTTTAAGAAAGGGGATTTTCTCACACATCATTCATTAGTCTAAATGAATGTGCTTGCTAAATTGAGTCTCAATTGAGACAAACTGTTAATTCTGTAGAAGAGAATTAAATAATTTGACCCCTGTTAATGTTAAGTTTGTGTATCATATTCCATGGTGATGGCCTAGAGTATCCTTAGGTTATATTATTTGGACAAATGGAATATCCATAACAAAACATGCATCTACTCTGTTGGGGGGCTGTGAACCTCCAGATCCTGAATTTCTTGTAAACAACTTGTTTTCCCCTGCTCTGAGACAGCCTGCAGCTGCTCTGAGCATGAGACCCTCAGGAGATTCTGATGGCAGGGAAGTGATTTCTGGTGGGTTTGTCTGGGGCATGGCTATCCCTATATAAGCTGCCCCTGGACACAATAAAGGGAACATTCCTATTTCAAGATGACCTATGTCTCTGTCTCTCTGTCTGTGTATCTTTGTGTGTTTAAATCTCCAGCCCCTTGACCGGCTCACCAACTGTATGGTAGTGCATAGAGCACAGACGGGCATGGTACATTACACTCTGTCATAAAATTTAAGTTTTTAAATAATCTCTTCTCTTTTTTCACTTCTAGTCCAATAAAATCATTAGTTGCAACAATTCTACAAGCGATCATTTGCTCAATCTCATACTACCTCACTTCTTCCAAGGACCTGATGTGAGAGTGAAGGTGCATCTTCTCATGTTTAGATGACTCACAAAGCAACATGGTCACCTGCATTCGAGATGAACTGTGTCATACAAGTAGAACAGGAAGGCACACTGCTTCCCATCTATAAGACGGTAAGTGGTAGCATCCTTGGTAGGGTATTGGACTGAGTATCGCACAAGCTATGGCGAGACCTAAAGAATAGTATCTCTCCCAGGTTCTTTGTTTAGAAGGCCCTAGTTGCAGACAATAATGCTTTGTCATGAAGGAACGGAATTGGGTCAATGACCTTTGGGATGAAGTCTTTCCAATTCTGTCATTCCTCATCCTATCACTGGAGGCAGAGATGGTATTTCTCACGCTGAACGTCACTGATTTTGTGAGACAAGAGATGGCTAATGGATCTAATAAAAATACACCAGTGAAATGGCCCTTGACATCATTTGACCGCCTCGAGGCTGGTATAGATGGCAGTGTTTTATAAGGTGTTACGAGGATGGGAGTCCTACAAAGCTGATGTCTTAATAAGGCTACTTTTAGTCTCTGAGTCCCTTAGAAACTTGCCCTTCACACTTGGGAAAGGAGCCCCAAATACTCCTGCTCCTTCAAGACTTACAAGAACAGCAAAAAAAGAACTAAGAGAAGCCAGATGTTACAAGGGAATCATTCCTTCAAAATAACCTTGGAAATGAGATCATGAGGATGATGAAGAAGTGCCTGATTTAGACAAATGAAAACAACATCTGAGAGCCATGGTTGATGCACCATGTCCCAACCTGTACCATCCAAACAACCAATGGAGGGATGCAAAAAATTTCTGATGATCTCCAAGAAAAGATGTGCATTCTTGCTTATGACTGTGTCTGAGAGACCGACATCAGAACCTGAAAATTCATTCTTTTTTCCAAACGTTCTTGGTCAGATTCCTCCCTTTTCAATCTACTTCAGTCATAGCAGCTCAAGAGTTTATAGTAAGAGGGAATGTTCTAATGTGTCTGATACATCTCTACTGTAACCGATTAATCCTCCTCATAATTTTAATTTTCTTTATGCAGTGTACAGACAACTGAGAGAAATTGTGAACACATAAAATATCAATTTTACTACAGCCAAAGCATTATCTAAAGATGTTCTTGGGTGACAAATTGTAACATTTATGTGGTAGGAAATAGTAACATTAAACGAATGTTTTGAAAGAATTTGGTTCATGTCATGAAAATTACAATGGTTTTCGCTGGATAAAAATGAGCAAGAGCTAATAGCTGATTTGTGTATTAAATGTGAAGTTCTCCTCAACTTAACTTCATATGCCTTCAGTGTTTTATTTTCCCACTCTTTCAAAACCATCTCATTAGACAACTAAATTCTTGACTGTTAACCTCTTAGCTTTCTTCTGTGTGCATAGCTCAGCACTGTTCCCATTTCCACTGTGCTAAGAGGAAAGCTGTTCCATGTATATATTTATTCATTTATTTGATTGACATGTATCCATATAGAACGAACTAGGGTGATAGAGTTGCCGTAGTGATAACCAATCTTTCTCAGTGTTTTCCATGCTACCAACAACATGTGGTGAATCATTTGTCTATGTATATGCATATGTGTAGGGGGTGAACAGAGGGTAAAATAACTGCTCATGAATTTACATTCTACTTTTTTTCACGCCTTCAAGGTCTTTGTCACATGAATTGCTATATAATCACTTCTGTGTATCATATCTTTTACTGAAAGTATCCTCCAAATACTTTAAGCTACCTGAAAAGCAGGCACTCTGAAAACTGTGGGATTTTGCCATTATAGAGCTGATAGTCTGGGCTTAGGAGACATATTGAAATAGATTTGAATTCTATATTTGCTGCCTTGGAAAAGGTACTCAAGTTCTCTGAGGCTTCTACACCTGTCAAATGGTAAAGCTAACACCCACACTAGAGGTGTTGTACCAATACACGAGGTGACAAGTATAAAATACTTATAGAGTCTGCCGTGATGGTAAGGGATGGGATGAGAATGCTTCCTTGTAATGCTGTACCCAGAAGCAGTTTAGTGCATGCACATAAGCATTCATTGCATTTCTTCTTCACAGTGACCTCACCACTCATGGGTACTTTGACACACATTGTTAGGATGCGAGGGTCAGTGACTGGCCCAACTGCACACAAAGCGTGTAAACTCTATGAGAACAGAAGCCGTGGCTTTTCATCTTTCTCCAGTGTCCAGAACATGACAGCACGTGGAACCCAGGCATGCACAGCATGAAGGGAACAGATCAAATGCTCTGAGCTATGCCAGCTGGACTGGCCTGAAATAACAACAAAGATGACTAGAAAGATAGTGCTTGCCGGAACGTGAAGAAACTCATGTGGGAAAAGATATGAAAACACTTGGTGGCTTGTTCTCACAGGAAGCTGTTCAAGCACTGGATGCTCTTAGATAAACAGCCCGTCTTTCTCATTCTTCAGACACATCCTAGAAGCCAAGGCATCCGGTGTGTCTGCTCCAATGATCTAGAGGCAGTGATGGGAATACCTCTCTTAATGAGTGACAAACCTGTGCTTAATTAAGTGGATAAAGATTGGGATCCTGGGACTCCAGGATACAGGACATATTAAAAGTAGACCTTCTACTGATTTTCATTAAATAGTTTCTTTAGATAGCTCTGGAACTGTAAAATTTAATCTGAGGGTTTACCATCACCCAGGTTTGGATTGGTATAAAAATACTTAATTTATTCAGATATACAGTGTATGATGTTATCTACTCCACTGCTCTGTATGCCTAGGAATAGGAACAGGAACAGGAACAGGAACAGGAACAGGAACAGGAACAGGAACAGGAACAGGAACAGGAACAGGAACAGGAACAGGAACAGGAACAGGAACAGGAACAGGCTAGCTGTTCCTATAGCTGGAGCAGAAGCTCTGAGGATTCTCCTGTGTCTGCCTTACACATCCCTGAAGGAGTGATGGGGTTATGGATGCTTTCACTAAGTTTCCAGCTTTTATATTAGTTTCTGGGGGCCCAAACTCAGGTTCCCAAGCTGGCACAGCAACTGTCTTTACCCACTGAGTCATCTTACTAGCCCTTAGTTCACTATACTAACTCCTATGGGCAGATGATTATAAGCATGCCAGTGAGGTCAAACCCTTTGTCTTGTTTCCTAGCTTGTACTGACAGGTTCTGGGCTCAGGTCACATTTATTAGGTGACCAGGCTTATGCCTTTTTTTTCTTTTCTTCTTAAACAAAGACTAAATATTTTTTTAACACAATGAGGATATATTTGCATGAGTACAAAAACATCTGTTGGAGTGACAGAAGGCTGTTAACCTGACTGTCTCTGCTACTATAAAATAATAAGCAACTCTTTGTGCCTAATTTTATTTCTAAAGGGAATTTAATCAAGGTAGTTTTTCTTGGACCACTGACAACCTCTCAGAGACTGTCGAGTTCATGCTGGCTCAAGTGTTGTCCTAGGGACCTTTCGACATGGGCCACTCCTAATTATGCCCACTCAACCAAAGGACAAAGGAATAAGGCTGAAAATTCAGAAAAACTGAATCCGCCATGAATACGTCTTGAAACAGGTATCCCCTTGCACAATCAGAATTGTGAGGACAGTTGACCAACAGGCACTTGTGTTTCAGACAAGGTCATCGAGCAACTCTGCAGTCTGTAAACTGTTTGCCAGGATAAGGAGAACTGGCACAGAAAGAGGCTTTCTCAAAGGGAGATGTTTCAGGGTCAAACAGATGATGTCAGAATTGGAAGAAGGAAGGAAATCTCATTTTCGTTGATATGCTTTGATTTTAATTCGCAACCTACTAAAATGCTGACATCAAAAGTCGAAATGCCCAACCAATTACAAAATATGTATTTATCTTTTCCTAATTTTTATTCTACATGAAGAACTTGGCCCATTTTAGGGCAGGGCATGGCTTATGGAACACTATACTTAGGAAGTTCTTTCCAAATAAGTGCCCAAGCCATTAAACTCTCCAAACCTCTAAGGTTTTATTCAGGTTTCTCTGGCTGGGCACATCCATCTTTAGCTGTCATTTTCATCCTAACCTTCCTTCAGAGAGTCTTGTTTCAGAAGTGAGTGAGGGCCAGAAGTTGAGACATACTATCTTCCTGCAAGAACTATAAAAACAGAAAGAAGCAAGATGGGTGTCCCCACCAAGGACAAGTTCTTTGCTGGATGATGAAGCCTCACAACTCCCAAGAAACAGGTGGATGTCATAATAAGATATAGGAAGTTAAGATAAAGAGATGCTACCCAAAGGGCAAATATGAAGATCAGAAGGCATTCAGAAAGACCTTCAATCCCAATCCCAATTAACAACAAAAATCAATAAGATGATACTACTTACTTTTTATCAAGTTGGTATTTTAAAGAAAGTATAGACACCCATCCTCAGAGAAATTTCAGAGTGTTTATGAAATATTGTAAAAGTACATCTTCTATTTGTGTCTTTAAGATCTCACCCTAAGTGAAGAGTGAGCGTGAATGTGTTTAACTGTGCAAATGGCCATGGAGACAGAGTTGGAAATTCACTGTAGTGAAAGACTGAAAATGTAAAAAAATGGCCTAAACACACAATGGGACAGCATGCAGTTACTGAAATTATTGTCTAATTAAATAGCAATATGGAAAAAGACTCAAGCACAGAATCATTAAAACTGCCCCTGGCCCTTATGTCCAGAATAGTATGGTTTATAAAAACGCACAAATAAGCATATCCCTTTAAGGTTTTGGTGGTTGATGCTGAAATGTCAGTATGCTGAAAGATCAAGAAAGATGTCATTTTCTTTACTTCCTCACATACTTAGTGTGAAGTAATGCTACTAAAAATACTTCATCAACATTATTCTCTCTCTCTCTCTCTCTCTCTCTCTCTCTCTCTCTGTGTATGTGTAAGAGAGAGAGAGAGAGAGAGAGAGAGAGAGAGAGAGAGAGAGTATGATATGAAGGTACATGTTTGAGCATTGAGTGTAAACACTCATGTGTCATGGTACATGCGTCAGCAGGCAAACTTTGGTGGTAGCCCCCACCTTCTACTTTATTTTAGATAGGGTTGTGTGTTGTCCAGGGTGCCAAGACCTTCCAGATATCTCTGCCTTTCGTATCACTAAAGCAAAGAGCTGTGCACTTAGCTTTGCTTGGGTTCTGTGGATCCTTTTACATCAAGTGCCCTGCCCACTGAGCCTTCTCTATGGTACAAATGTATTATTTTATGTGAGGAAAACCCAATATTATCAAGCATATTTAAATTCTATATCACGTTTTTGATGTCCTAATCTTTGAGGGTCCCCAAGATCTGTGAGTTTCATTGAAATATACCTAACTTTACTAAAGAAAGGCACATTTTCTCTATGAATTATTGGACTTTTGATAATGGAGCCCTCCCTCTTTCATCAGAGCTCTGTTCAAAATGTCCTCATGAATTTGCTGATAAAGAAAACGTTGAGCATGGATTGTGAAATGGCCAAGACCACAGGAAATACGTCATGGGTGAACTATGAGAGTGAAAATAATGGCTTTGGAATGAAGAGTCAAACATGAATTGTGCCTGGAAAACCAAGGTCTTAGGAACACATGAGTCAGCAAAGTTGCTAGAGAAGGTAAGATCTGTCCAAGGTCCTTATTTCACAGATGAGGAACCCAAGGAGCAGAGATGGTAAATGTGCAGTCCGACTGTAGCAAAGCCACAGGCGTTGCAACATAACTTTCTGGAACTTAATCTAAAGCAACCCTGGAGATAGAAGCAGGAGAGGAGCTCTGCACAGTGAATTCCACAGTGACGACCAAGGAGAATTTAGTTTTCCCTCCTGAAAATCACCTGAACAAGGTCAGATCAAGGCCCACTCATGTTTTTGAGACCACCAGTTGTATCTATGTACTTATCTATGTACATATCTAAAGATGTAGATCCATCTTTCTCCATCTCTGCACCCTGCTCCATCATGGGTCTCTTTTCATTTTCTTTTTGTGGATATTTATATGTTTCTATGATGTGTGTGCATTTATGTGTGCACATAGGTCAGTGGGCAATATCGGGTGTAGGTTCTCACTTTTCTCTTTCTTTGAGACAGGGTGTCTTTTCTGTTTGCCGCTACATACCCAGCCTTTTGGCTTGGAAGTTTCTGTGAATGCCCTTTTCTACCCTTCTCATCTTTCTGATACACACTGGAACCACAGATTCTTGTTGTCGTGTTTGGCTTTCTGTAGATTCTGGGAATGTGAATTCAAGTCCTCACATTTGTGTGGCAAGCACTTTGCCTACCCAACCATCTCTTTTGTCCTTTCTGCATTTTCTTATTCATTCAGCAAGTACTTGTGCAACACTAAGAGATATGTAAAAGCCTCATTGCTCATGAGACTGTTAATAAACATATCACTTCTTATAAACTATGACAAAGCAGTAGCATTTCTATGCATTCCAATGGAGCATTGAGCTCTGTGATTCACTCATAAAGGAGAGATGACCGAATCTTCATTCATTTTATTCATGCTGCCTAAACAGAATGAAGTTTGTTATTTCATATAAGATTCCAAGGCTGCACCTAATGTTCTTGTTTCTGCTTTTCATTTTAGTGAATGTACTTTTATGATCCAAATTTGTTTTTTAAGAACTAGGGTAGGACAGTAGGGAAATTGGGGGGTTGGGAATTTTAAATAATCTATGTGTTAAAATGTTAAAAGATGCACAGTTTTACTTAAAATGTGAATTCTTGATAGTGAGAACATTTAGACATCTTTGAAATCAGGGTGCCTGTTGCTGTCACAGGAAAAACCTGGAACTCTTTCCAGGGATGTTTGTGATTGTTTCTTTAGCCACCAGGTGGCACTATCAACCAATACCACTTTAAATTTTTCTGCCTGGGGCTTTTTAGATTACACTCAGACTATGAGTTTGGGAGCAAACCTGTGAAAATTTCATTTTGAAATTTAGATCTTGGGGCATTTTTTCCCTTTACCTATTCACCGATGTAACTAGGCACATGGATTCCTTACCGCCCAAATGTACTGGGTGGATTTTTTATTTCCTTCTCATCTTTACCTAGAATGTGCTAACCTGGCTCTGTGTATGTGGTGTCTGTTTGTGCATGTGCTTTGTGTGTGTGTGTGTGTGTGTGTGTGTGTGTGTGTAAGAGAGAGAGAGAGAGAGAGAGAGAGAGAGAGAGAGAGAGAAAGGGAGGGAGAGAGAGAGAGAGAGTTGCTCATGCTTCTCATAGCTCCTTAATGCTTGTTATTAGTTTGCTAAGGCTTTAGGACACTTTTCTACCTCAACCCTTTTCTCTGCCTCCTCCGTCTGCCTCTTTTTCATCCAAAGTTTTCAAAGGATGAGAATGGATAGGTTTTTCTTCTTCATGAAAGGGGGTATAGGAGCAAGCCCTGGGAACCTGGGCAGAGGCTGTGTCATGAACAAGCACACCGGCTTTTGTATCATGGTCACTTTCAATTCAAGTCCCCAGGGCTTCAAAACTATTTCTCTCTGTCTCTCCTGATCAATTGAAAGCTGAATAGCACAAGAGCATCTACTTTATTCTGGTGTCTTAGTCATTCTATACTACCAGCTGTAGATCTTTAATTGAATCACTTATTACACATTCTTTGCTTAGCAGAAACCTTGTCTATAGAGAGGATCTCGGGGTGAGAGACACCAAAGAAAATCTCTGGGACCTCAGGAAGGGAAATAAATGTCTCTTTTAGTTTGCTACACTGTCCTCACCACAGAGAACATGTTAGGTGGTACATGGCTTGTTCATCAACGGGCAGATCTCATGTCTACTGTAATACTACCCTTTAACTGTTCTGGAAGAACGTCCCCTGTTCAAGAAATCAACCCCAGACATGCATTGCCTGACATTTTTTGTTCTAGTACAGGAAGCTGCAAATAAGATGCAGACACTATTATCTAAAACACACGAGATACTGCAGTCTGCAGGAGTTAAGGCACTAGCATGGCAAATACACTTCTAGCAAGAAGGAAAAAAGGGTTTTGTTCACTCCTGGGCGGAACTACAGTGTCTACACAGGCTAATTGAGAAGATTCTCTGAAAGCCACTTTGCTCATTGTCCTAGTTCCTATTATAGAGTACCCAGGAAACAAAATGATCTTAATTCTGGTCTGTAAGCCCTTCATTATATTATGAATAAGAAAATCACACCTGCTATTCTTGGGGAGGGGGTTTTGATTGAAGCAAAAATGTTTCTTTCTTTTTTCTTTGCTTAGTATGTACACACAATGGAATTTAAATTGGGAATTGAAGGTGGAAGACTTTTGGTTTAGAGATTGTAGTCTGTAGGTAGCAATCAGAGAAACTCACTGGGAGCAGAGCATGTGCACAGAGCTGTGAATTCTCCTAACCGGGGAAAGCTTAATCTCCCAGGCAGCTGAGCAAACTCACAAGAGACTTGCTCACTGGAGCTTCATGAAGCATTGGATCAAACTCCCGAAATTTGCTTGCAAATGCCCTGCTGTTGTTGCTGGAGGCTTCTGCAGATGCCGAACACCTCCTATGCTCAGCCAGCGAAGGTCTGTCTGCTCCTAACAGTGAAAATGCGTAGTTCATCTAAGCAGGTCACTTCATGCCTCTTCCCTTCTCCCCAGTACAGAACTGGGGCAGAAGAAGGGAGTGGAAAACAGCCACACAGTGATGGCTTGCCATATTGGAACAATTTGCCTAAGCTATGCTTTGACTAGGAGACTGTCATAATAACCTGTGTGATGGTTTATGGTTGCTAAATTGACAGAATTCAGAATCATGTAGTAAAGGCACTTCTGAGCTTGTCTGCGAGGGATTGCCTAGAAGCTAGCTTCTGGACACACATGGGGTTTTATTGAGTAGGTTAGTTCAGTATTTACCCTAATGGCAGGTAGCACTATTCCACGGACTGGCTCTGTGAACTGAATACAAAGAAAAAAGGGAACTGGTGCTAGTGTTTATTGTTCTTTTCTCACTGTGAAGGCTATGCAACCGGCTTTTTCAAGTACCCTGATTTTCTTGCCGTGATGGACTGTCCCCAAAACTGTGTGTCAAAAGACATCTTTTATTCCTTTAGTGTTTTGTCAGTTCTTAAAATTATAATAACAAACAAGTAACCAAGACAACTCATGATTGAGACATGTATGGTACCCATCTTTCCCTTCTTTTACAGAAAGGAATACATGCTCAGTGAAGTCACCCTACTTGTCAAAGGTCACATAGAAAGGAAGTAGCAAGGGAGGAATTCAGCTGGACTCAGAACCCACAGCATATCACCAAATAGGGATTGGAGATGGATTCTGATCCAGCAAACCATTGGAAAACTGGTTAACACCTAAAAATCTAAGAGATATAGGGTCCCTGCTTACATTTACATCAGCATTTGAGAGTCCACATACTTTAGGCTATCAGGGTTACAGTGAAATGAATGCATCCCAGAGTGGACACAAAGGCTTAGCAAATCTCCTTGTCTTCCTAGCCTCAAAATGGAAAAAACTCTTTTGATGCTTAATGAGTCAAGGCTTCCTCGTTCTTTAGGAATCTTTCTCTTAAAGCTCAGAGACGAGAATCTCTTTGCCTACCGATCATCTCCTTTCATGGCCTTCCGTCCACTCATTATTTCCAAAGAGAGTAAGAGAGAACAGTACTGAATCTAATCAATCAAACAAGCGAGACACGGAAAGCAAGACCACAGCCCTTGCGCACTCTAATCCCACAAACATGGACAAGAATTTACTTGAGAAAAAGCCGCCGTGGAGACTCAGTTCTACCTTGTGCTCCAGGCTGGAGTCTTTAAACATCAGGGAGAATGGCTTGATATGCTCTCTTCTCAGCTTATCGCCACTCCGCAAGTCGATGGTATGCTCTATTCGCTTGTTAATTTCCTCAGGCCCAGACTGGACATGCAAAGCTTGTGCGAGATGGTTTGGAAGCAGATTTATTGAATTTCTTGTTAGGGCAGCCAGAGTCTAGAGGGAAAGCACATGCAAACACAATAAACCTGCTAGTCCCCTTCAGATCCAAAAAGAAATGCAATGTTTTTTTTAGATCATGTTGCATCGCCCACAGTCATGGCATTCCATGCAGTTGTATTCAGTGGCGCCTACAACCCTTGGTCAGTTAGCATTTGATTCAGAGAAACAAAACCTGGCAAAGTATCACGTGGAGAGGAACACTCTCTTTCCTCCGTGGAGGTTCACTGAATTCCTTTGGTTGAGGCATTTGGGCAGCTGTTGCCTGAGAAATGTGAGTCACCGCTCTTTCTCTGACTAAGCACTGAATCTCAGGTACGAGAGAAAGAGAACCAAAGAAATAGCAGGACGTCTGTGTTTCCGAAAAGCCCACCAAAATGAGCCACCCCCAACTGAATAGATTCCATGTTTGGATGAGGTCTTTCATTTAACAGCGATGAGAAGACTCAGGGTGCCTTGGGGCTTGCGTTTGTTATTTAAGCATCCTGCAAACACAGACAGTCAGATGTGCCAGGCTCTGCTTCTCAAACTTGACAAATATTAATAAGGTTTATTTTTTTTTACACATAGAATGTTTTCTCCCAACACAAACCATTATATATCTATATTTCTATATAGATATATGTATAATATTCTTTAGGCAAAAGTGCAAGCAATTCCAGCATCTCACTGTTTCCCAGGATTACACAGCGTCAGGTGGAAGAAGGTGTACCACCATGACTGGTAAACGGACATGGGGACATGGATGCAGAGATTGCATTGGCTCATGAGGACATATCAGAGACCTTGTCTCCTAGTGATTCAACAGCCACTGACAAGAATCAACTGGCTGGCTCTAGCCAAATGCAATACTCAACTTACAGCTCCAATTTAAGATGGCTTATTAAAGAAAACTAAAAATTAAATCAAACAAACCATAAGTTGGCCTAAAGGGATAGAGGAGCAGAGGAGCCCAGTCTCCCATCAGGGATTTCCCCGAGTAGAAGCAGTGGCTGTGGTGCATCTGTGAGGAAGTACTCATTCCCCACTTTGGTATAGACTTACAGCGTCTGCTTTCCTCTACCAGCCTCTTCATTTAGCTGTGTTTAGAACACAGGCTAGACCAACATAAGTTACAGAATCATCACGGGAAAGCACATGAAGGGTGATGGAGCATTTTAAGATCCTTTGGCCTCAATCTTTCATGCATCTATAGCCTTGGAGAGACTTGTTCAAGAGCTACAACTTTCTCAAAGCAGATATGAACCCACTGACTTCAGAGTCCAAACAGAGTCACGGGCTCTAACTTCTTTGAAATAATCTAGTCCACGTGATAATGATTCTTCCTATAGCATTGTTAGGAATAGTCAACGTCATATAAATTTGATATCTCTAAAGAACTCTATGGTAAATCTTCATCAGAGGTAGAATCAACTAAAATCCCCTTCTCTGGTCTCTCAGGATAATGGGTGGAGTACAACGTTCCAACATGGCTAAGCAAAACATACGCTCACTCCACTGACGCAATTGATTTCAGCACCAAGTACCTAGGAAATTACTATAGAGAAAAGGACAGATGTTCAGGGGAGGTGGGCAGGAAAGGGCAAGGGGGAGAGGAGGTCAGGAGGTGAAAGAAGGAAGCAGGAGTCAATGTTGCAAAAAACTGAGCAGCAGAGTCCACCCCAGGCCAGGACACTTGTTTCCCTAAGAACTGGTGTGGTTATGCAGCTGTGGCAATGGAACTGGTAAGTCCCTCGGTAGATCTCTCATTTGGTTTCACAGGCAACCACTCTTCCCATGCAGCTTGGACATAACTTATGTTTTTCTGTCTTGGAGAGGAGGTGGGAAGGATGCTCAGGCTGCCCCTGTCTGGGTGTTCATTGTGTCCGTGGGTTGCCAGAATGCTTCCTGAAAGCGTTAACAGCTGGAGCTCAACAGATGCATTTGGAGTGAGACATTTCCATAGCTGTTTATAATTTTAATGTGCTTACAGGTTTCCTTCTTCGAATTAAATCAAGCACATCCATTCTACTAGTCCCTCACGCCTGCAGCCCTGAGACTCCCAAGTTTCACGGAGCAGCAGGCAAGTTTCAAAATATGTTTTGGGAACAGATTTGCTATAGTAGCACCATTTACCACAAGTGCAGCTTTAGGGCACATGCTCTCAAGGGAAGAGCAACATTAAATCAACTCAAGAGTCCAAGCACCACTATTTCATAAAAAGAACTTGAACATTTTCTTCCCAACAAGAATGACATAGCCTTGGAATAAAAAACAACCCTTGGATCACGTTGAATTAATTAATTAGCTGTTAATTGCTTTCTGGTAAGGCTGAGGCTCAAACCTAGGGCTTTGCATACAACAGGCCAATGCTCTGTTCTTGAGCTATGTCCCATATGAACACAAGTGATTGAATAAGCTGTCTGTTCTGCCTTTATTTTTTTCTCAAACTGATGTGGACTGATGAAAAATATCACTGGGAATGGATGCTAGTCTGTAAGAGGCCCTTGGAACTGGGCATAAATTTTGTTGGTTGCTGACCAGAGTATTCACTGACCACTTCTGTAAGGCAGAGACCAGTGAAATCTTGCCTGCTCTCAGGTCCCCTATGTGGTCCTGGATATCAGTATGCTTGTTCCCAATGAGAATGAATTTGTTCTCAACTCTCTTTTCATTTATCTGTACCATCCAGATGCAGTTCCTAGTTGGGAAGGCGATGCTTACACTAAAATGTCGTGGTGGGGAATCACAACTGTATTTAAGTTGCATATAGTAAAGAAACAAAATCTTCTCAAAAGGTCAAGCAGATTGAAATAAGAAACAGACACCAGCCATTCATCTACGTTTGTGTAACCCCCAAAGCATTGCAAAGTATACATTACTTTTAGGGTGACTATCGTTTGGGATGTTCTTTGATACCCTACACCAGAAAAGAATTGGATTTTGTTCCATGTTCACCTTAATGGATTGATGCTGCCAATCCTGGCAATCCAGATACTTGTATCTTTACAGCAATTTGTTTGCAAGGAGAATTGGGAAATATAAGGCATGAGTCATTTGTCTACATAAAGTCATGCCCGAATGAGCTATTTTAAATAGCACAATACTTTCTATTCTTTTAAAGCCACCTAACACAGAAGAGTTAGGTTGAGATCACGTCAAAACAGAGTTGGATTTTGCAAATTATTCCAGTTATAAATATACACTTTAATATAAGATTGATAAAAATTTATTATTTAACATTCAATTGTACTATGTATTCATAGTTTTAGCTGGTGTTTCTAGATATTTATGAACTCAAGATGAAGTAGGAATATATTTTATGATAATCAGATATTACTGTACCATTATAAATAGATGATGTCATAAATAAATCATGCTGTTCATCTTATCTGGTGCTTTAGATATCATCAGAGAGGCAAAACCAACAGTATCAATGTTAGTTATTGCTTGGGTTGAACTCTCATGTCAAACTTTCATTGTTAAACAGATGCGGTAGTTCCCAGAATTGTCCTTGTTGGTCTGCATACACTCTTCAGGCATTTCTGAAATTAGTCTCTCTTCCACAGAGCTTAAGGCATACCAAAGCTCATATGTGGATTACAGATCTTCTGTAGGCAAGATTGGGAAGACAGGGCCTTGCTGGAGAGTGTGGGAGTGGTGGAAATACCATGACAGGGTCTAGGGAGCTTTTTGTTAGCTGTATTTGAGTGGGGGTGGGATGCTCATTATTTGCTTTATGATATAAAAACTTCTCTGTGAGATGCTTCTTCTTTTCCTCTGAACCCACTGAATCCCTTATTCCTTTCAGGTCCTGACACTTCCCAGATGGCCATAACACTATTTGGCCTTGGTTCCTAGTCCTAGATTTCAGGCAGAAAGTACACCTGTGAGACCCATCCATTTTCCCTTGTGAAAAGGGGAATAGGAAAGGATGTAACAGTTGGAGGATGGGGTGAAGAGCTGTGAAATGTCACAGCTATTGTCATCCAAATCCACAGCAGCTGGGATAGATGTACAATGTCTATCAACAACCAGGTGTGGATGGAAGAGGTGTTCGAGGGGACCCCATTCTCCACTGCTGAGCTCTTTGCTACTGATTTAGAAGAAAAGTCATTGCCCTCAGTTGTGCCCACCGGTGGCCCCAATAGACCTCAATGTGTAGTTATAATCCTACAGTTACACACATAATACAAGTTAACCTAAGTAGATCACACAACAAAACTAAAAGTTACAAATCTGGGACACAGACTGGTGGGAAGGAGGGGAACTGGCAGAAACATAAAGGAGACACAAGAGCGATGAGGCAAGAGAGTAAATCCAGGCACATCCTTCACAGCATTGCTGCCAGTTCTTCATGTCAACTCATGCAGTCTCATGACCAAAGCCTTCCACTTCATTCTTTCCCACTATGTTCCAAGAAGCACACATACACACACAAAAATAACAGGGTTCTGCATGATACTGTGGTTCTGTGGACCAGTTGGCCAGGAAATGGGAATCTAATATTTGCTTCCTTTTGCATCTCTTTCTAGTTGCATTGAGGCAGGAGACTTGGTCTTTTTTATTGACAGTTACTTGTGACAATGCCTCACATTTTATAGTTGCTCAGTACATGCTTGTGGAACAGACATATTCAAAAAGCTATGTACTGAGATCTCCTAATATATATGAGTGAGGTAGAAGCATGCATGAGATCTGTAGACACAAGACTTTGGGCTTCTGCACTGTTCAGTCCCGAGCACATGCATGTTCTTCACTTTCTTTCAAATGAAATCAGACATAGTCACCTTCTGGGAGTGTATTCTGAGCATACATTGTTCTTAGCAGAGAACTTGTTTCTTGAATATGTGTGTGCTTGTTTATTAGTCTCTGATCTCCTTGAAATAAGGCACAGTGCCCCATGTCTGACCAAGTTTCTATCACTTGATGTGTTTTCTAGGTTTTTAATAAATATAAGTGGACAGATGGAAGGGTCTCTATGTCAAGATTACTGCTAGGGAAGTGTTACTGGTCTTTACTATTAATTGCCATGTTATTATTTCCCATTTTTCTCCAACATAGCTCTAAATTTAGAAAGATCCTCTGTACCAAGCCTTGCTAAATAAAAATAATATTTTCTGAGCTTTGTTTCTGGTTTTTGGCCACCAGATCATCATGAAATAAATGACACTACTACCATGACAGCTGACATTACAGTGAAGAGCAAAAACCTTTAAATTTTAAAGCATAAAAGCATCCCTGTAGTGCCTCTCAGTATGAGGTCTCCTTTGCATTCCAGGTGTGCAGAGACTGCCTTTCAGACTACATCTCCCAGTGCTACTAGAGAGGTCCAAAAGTGATAACTTTGAGTCTTTTCTGGAACCGAGCCCTGACAAACCTCAGCTCAAGCATGTCCCTTTAGCTGATTTGCTTAAGAAGGTTAAGCGAGGGAAAGGGCTCTATAATTGTTTTGTTCCACTATTAGGTGATTGTGGTATCCTTGATATCCAGTTACAAGTGGGTATGGCTTAGGGATAGCTCACTGCTGATTTGGAAGGACCTATAGAGGGTAACACGGTCAGCAAGCCCAGGACTTCCCCAAAGCTTCTCCTACTTGACCTGAAGCCTGTCAGTTCTCAAAGTCTACTTATTTCTAGTTCCAGAAGAGTCTACACTGAGAAGTAGGTTTAGCTGGGTTTTGGGCCACCCTTCCATCACCTCTAGGGCGTATCTTATGCCTGGCCTTGAGCATCTGTCATTCCATTTGCCTGTTGTCCATAGTGGAAAAGAAAACCTTTCAAGTTCTTATGTATTGTCCTTGGTCCTAAAGGATGCAAGAATAATATTTGGGCTGGATAGGAACATCCCATGTACATACAGTAATACAATTCATTTTCAATATCATTTGTTAAAATACAAATTCAATCACAAGAGGAGGCTTTTCCTATACAAAAGTTTAATTTGTTTTTTTTTTTTTGGTGGGTGATAATCATATATTAAAAGGGTACATAGTGGTGTTATACTATATACATATGGTAGGAAAAGTGAATCAAACTAATTTGCAAATTCACTTTCTTAAATAATTACCATTTTTATTTTTAAGAAAGCTCTTGGAATAGTTGTAACACTCTGGATTTGAGAGTTCAGGGAGAATGTTGCCCTGCTTGGAAAAGACAGAATTTTGTTTTTCCCAAATCTAGGGATGAGGAGCACAGATTTCTTCAAATGTGAGTTGACACTTTTTTTAAAAGAAGGCACAGAGTAGCATTTAGATAAACATCAACTTGAGTGACATTTCCTAAAATATCCACATAAAGTCTCCAAAACCTGAATGTAGTATTGTCCCCTTTTATGGGAATGAGATCTATAGGAATTTGAACCAGTGCCTACAAGCAAGGCTCAATAGTCAATGACATAATTTTCCTTGTTTTCATGAAGAGAAAAAGAAGTATCACATCCAAATGATGTGTTTATGCATTTTTAAGTTAAGAATCTGTTTTACTTTCTTATAGTACTTATAGCAGTAAGATTTGCTCTCCACACAAAGCTAAAGCAATGCCTGATGAGGTCTTGTTGTGGGAGGAAGTCCCAGGATTCGGGCCCAGAAGAACCTTTATGTAATTCATATAGTCTTATAGTTTAAACGTCAGAAAATGAAATAACTAGGGTCGGAATGTCCCCTCTATTTTCTGACTTAAGAGTCCAGAATTTTCCCAGAAGCCTATCAGAGGATTCTACTACTGTCTGTAGCTAGTTTTCCAATGTTCAGAGATGTGTGAACGATGTCAGTTTTGGGCGCAGGCAATCAGGGCCCCTGATAAATTGCACATTAGGGAAGAATTCGGAATTTCCAGATACGGTCTGAACGATGATGTGATGGGGGCAGAAAGTTCTTTGCAAGTCTTTGGTTGTTCTTTGGCATCTTATGTGCTGCAATTTCAAGCTCTCTCAGATGAAGAAACTAACCCACGAGCAGCAAGGCATTCCTACTGTTGGCTGATCACGCAGGAGGCGTTTACTAATTTTGTACTAATTTGCATCTCATGAGCTTACTCTTGACCTTTAGCTGGTATGATTGAATGGCACCATTAAAACAGCTTTTGTATTTGGGGGCTTCAATCCAGGAATATTTAAGCAAAAACTCCCCCTCATTTCTTTGTGTGCTCTAGGTGGTACCCAATGCCTCACCCGCGCTCTTCAGCTCATATTGTTGGGTCACAGTTTGGGAAGCAGGGATGCTGATCTTCAGTTTTGTTGGTTTTTTTGTGATGGTATATGCACAGATTGTCAACTGTGGCTGGGTCTTCCAACAACCACAATTTCAGGTGTCTGGGTAGAGGTTTCAGAACAGTAGATAGAGCCCGAAGAGCAAACCTTCAGCATCTGAGACCTAGTTTCCAATCCCTTGTCCAGTTACTCCAGCAATCACAATTATGAACAAATGCCTTCTTACATTGACCCTCTCCTGTCTGAGAAGCTTGCTTAGATTGTGGATTCTGTCACTCAAATGTGATCGCATTGAGTTGTTACAGCCTGGGCTATTTTTAGCAAAACAAGGTAGCTGTGAAACTTCTGCTGGTTTCTTGAAACAACATGGGACATCCCTTTACAGGTGACCAATTTGAAGCCACCTAATGGGAAGTACAATTGCTAATGGAAATTTCAGTCTTAAAATAGTGTGTCCATGGTAATGCATTCAAGAGATATGCTAACTCCAATCCTGGATTCATGTCAGGTTAGGGGAGAATAAAGGTTGGGACAGGGTAAGACTTAGGAAGGCAAAGGGACCCCAATTCAACTGAGAGTGGGAGAGAGAGGAGTGGGCACATAATGGTTTGTTTATAGGACACAGGCAAGTGTAAACCTAAGTAACCCTAGCACTGAAATCATTGGGCCAAGATGTCCGGCTGTGGCTGGAGAGGTGACCACTATTCCAAGGACAAAATGATCTTGTGTCCACAGCCTGGAAGTGTTTTTTTACCTCAGAAAGTGAATGAGGAACACAGACAAGGACCCAAATTACTCAGTCCTTCCCACTCTAATATAAAAGGCATCGGTTTTTAAAAAATATCAATGCTATGAGAAAAAGCAGTTTAGGTCAATATGCCAGTAAATACATGCTTATATATGTATGTGTGGTTTTTTTTTAGTAGAAATTGGGGAGTTTAAAGGTTCCCTAAACTTTAATCTCCTTCAAGAAGAGAAGTATTGTTTGAGTTCCTGATAGAGGATTCATATTTGGTGGTATATGTCTACTAGAATAATTTGTTCAGATACAATTATATAATATGCTCATCAAATGTAGTTATCAATGTTTTATTTCTTATTTTTATATGTGCGTATACGTGCATGTGTGTGAGTAACATGTATGGGGATGCCCATGGAGGCCTGGTCCTCTGGAGCTTGAGGTACAGAGTTTGAAACAGAACAAAATGGAGATGAGAAGAAACTACCTGCTAGGTTGAACCTCTCATTGTAGCATTCTTAGAACACACTTCCAATGAGAACTGTCTGATAAGTCCAGCTTCCCTTGGTTGCTATTGGTATTCTCAGTGCTTGTTCCTGAACCGATCACCTAAAGAGCATTTTTGCAACTAAGTACTCCCCAAATATGTACTTCTTGATGGAAGCTACCATACACAAGATATGTGAAGCCTCACTGAACCTTAGAACTTAAACAGATCCTTTGAAGCAGTGGGCCATGACCCTGTTGGGGGTTACATGTCAGATATTTCCATTAGGATTCATACCAGTAGCAAAATTACAGTGATAAACTCGCAGTGAAATGATTTTATTGTTGGAGGAGTTGCCACAACATAAGAGACTGTGCTGAAAGGATGCAGTGTTAAGAAAATTAAGAACCATTGCTTTAAGGTATTAGAAGTGATATCACAACCACAGAGTAAGATGGAGTCTTGAATCTAATACTTTACAACATGGAACTCACAAGATGAGTTTGAGGATCCTTGAGAAGCGGGTGAACTTTTAAGACACTTCATCAATCCCATCTACATTCCTGAGGTAAGTCACTGAATTTTCATATTGAGGCCAACTCAACTCAGGATGAGTTAAATAAACAGGTTGAATAAGCAAGTATTGAACAGCCACCATGAGGCTGTCCATGTCAACCAAAAAACATCCAGTATCTGTGCTTGGCTGGAATTAGATTACCCAAGGGCAATGAGACATTTTGAGGTTGCAGAACAGTGGTATTGGTAAGAGAAGGCAATTGTAATGTACCACTGAGGAACTGGAGGAAAGGGCATTAGCAACCAGTGCGATTTTGTTTGCAAAGAAAAAAAAATCTAATAGATACAAATTGCATTGTGTCAAAATACTAGAAGCTGTCCCTTATGATGTAAGCTTGGAATCAACTGGATGCAGCTTAATGAAAAAAATTTATAATGGACAGGGTCATCCTAGGCATTGGAAAAGTGGGTGCTGGGATCAATATAAAGCAAATGCCACTTTTCTTCCCCAAATCAGGAAATTTAGGAAGTCAAAAATTCAGGTATTTGCTGTTTTTCTTCAAATATATTTCCATAGGTTTAAAACATTGCACTAGGAAACCTCATCTACTTAGGGGATTGAAGCAAGAAGATCTCAACTTCAAGGTCAGCCTGGATTATAGAGTGACCTTAAGGCTGATAGGACCAACTTAGTGTGACCTGTCTCATAAAAAAAATAATAATAACGGGCAGCTGAGAATGTAACCCAGCGGTGGAGTGTTTGCCTAGCATTTGCAGGCTCTGGTTTGTATCAAACAAAGCCAAACAGATTCCATATGATCAGCATTGATTCCTATTTGTCAGGCCACAGTTTGTGACATGCAAATACTAAGTCATCCTTGATGAAAGAAGAGTTCTTTTGACCTGCTTTTAGAAAGCTCCCATCAGTAATATCTGTAAAGTAACCACAGGGTATATGTTTTCCATCTGACAGTTTAAATAAAGGTTTATAGTTCTGCCATTCTGTTCAAGCTACATCAATATATCTAAAGTCATCTCTTTCGCTTACATCTACTCCAGAACTTCAGGGGAAGGAAGGGTAATTAGTCAAAGTTAATGGATCCAATTGCCTGCTTAACCTACTAAACACTCCACGAAAGCCTTCAAACCAACTTGCCTTTCTGAACAGGGTCAAAAACCAGATCCTCTAATGACTCTCTGACTGAACTCAGCAGCTGTCTTCAGAGTTGAGCTCAAGGCAATCTGGGGTCATCCCAGGAAAAGCCAGGTTACTGAAAGAGTATAGATTTAACTACAGGAAATTCCCTGAAGTCTTCCATGTTCTCAGCACCAGCCCAATAGATGTCTCATCCAGGGAACATCAAAACCCAATCTAACATTAAAATCATTAAAAACAAATAGCCCATGGAGAAAGATTTGCCTCCAATTTTCTGCATAATGAGATTAAAGATGAACATTTTGATGATGAACAGAAACAGTAGACCCCGGGAAAGCATATTCCTTTTTAATATCAGTGTCCAACATTTTGAGTGTTTTCAGTGGAAATAATTTGAGGTTGATTTCTGTGCAGGGAAAGGGAATCCCATGCTCTGGTTTGGAGCAATAGAAAGTCAGGCTAAGAGGGTAGATTTGCTTTTCCCTCCCTCACTGTCATGCTTTCTTGTTCCTGACTTACTTCCTCCTGTAGATCTCAGTTTAAACATTACTTCTTTGGAAGATTTTCCCTGATTCCCTCAGATCAGTCTCGCCTTCTTTATTACAATGCCCTAATAATCATAGCAATGTTCACACTGAGCCTGGTGTCCATAAGAATCACCCCTTCACCCAAAGTTCCTGACTATTTGGGCAGCCTTCTCTATTTCTCTGTGCTCAATGTGGCACCTCACCTAGCTAAGTGCAGTTACTCAATGGGTAGTCGATGAATGCATGGGCGAGTGAGCATCTTGGTGGGAGAGACTTGATCTTCTTGAACGTGATAACTAAGATGTGTTTGAACATAGCATGTTTTGGTCTTGTGGGCAAGTATTTGTACAAAAAAGGGCCTGATGCTTAGTTGTAGGTTACTATTTAGGAGTAGAAACAAGAAAAGGAATAAATCCTAGGAATGCTGCTTGAGAAGAACACAGCGATCATGCTAAAGAAGATTGTTGAAAGCAGGCAAAGTGTCACTGCGTTTGGGACAATAATTGGGTGTTTATCTCCATGTAATCAAAATTCAAGCTATACATAATGCTAATAGAACAGGGTTTCACATTCTGGCTGTGAAATATTTTTTTTCTTCAAATTCTTTTACATTGTTTTATGATTACAGTTTAAAGATGATCCTTATTCCATCCCTTGACGACTGTGAATAGCAGGTGCCATCGTCACTTCCTAAAGAGTCCTGGACTCCTTGGATTTGGAAAGGAGGATTCTGAAGTAGTCATAGCTCACACAATACAGCCCCAGACCCTGGCATGTGCCTGTGGTGACCAGAACAATGGACTGGACTGCTGGCTTAGCCATCTCAGCTCTGCCATTGTACACCTGCCTGTGTTGAGGTGTGGAGAGAAGTGTGGCTACCCAAAGTGCCTTAGCAACTTGGTAGGTTGAGAAATCAGGGCAATCCCTTCATTCTGCCGAGTTTCCATTTAGGGTCTCTTCATCAAGGGTCATTTTCTGGCCACATTTTGGGACCCACAGAGATTTATCTGAAGATCCCAAAGTTCACCGCTGGTAGGACGTTTGTCACGAGGAACTGCGTGATCAGCAGCCTACAGGAAGACTTTAATCAGGAAAGCTATGGGATGAGAATTCCTCCTGTTCTTCTAAAAGATTTAGAAAATCGGCCTTAAGAAAATTCCCAGTGGGGCCTGCAGAAGTCACAGAACCCTTGGGAAGATCCTTTCTCATTCCTGTCAGCCCAGCCAGCACCTCTCTCAGCATTTCATTTTCTTCCGGTCTCGACATCACCCAGTCCAACTGCAACTACATTGAACGGTTGATTGAATATTTTGTTATTAGGTAGATACTCAAGTGATGAACAGCTAGCTACTTAGGTAATGGAGAAGGCTACAACTGGTCAATTCCTAGGGCTATGGCAGAATATTCTAAATAGCTTTTCAGAGCCAGTGACCCATGTGTCTCAGAATACACACACACACACACACACACACACACACACACACACACACACACACAGAGTTTAGAGGATTAACTGACTTGAAAAACAATGTAGACAGTGAAAACTCTGACCGAGGAGGAGGAATTGGGGTCTGATGGAAAACACATGGTTTTGGGGGGTCACACCTAGCTTCATTTTAAATCCAGTTCTGTCTTCTGGTACATATTCTTCAGGAAGTTAATTGGGGTTTCAGAACCACAAATGCTTTTTTATGTGTAAGTCTAGTGTCAAAACTGTGATTGTGTAAGGCTGTTTTGAGATTTAACTATGCTAGTGACCTGTGGATATTTACTATATATTATTTGGGGGGGGTCTCTATGTAGTCCTGGCTGTTCTAGAACTCACTCTGTAGCTAAGACTACCTTCTAACTCAGAGATCTACTTGCCTCTGTCTCCCAAGTGCTAGGATAAAAGGCGTGTAGCACCAAGGTCTATTTACCTATATTCTAAACAGAGACACCATTCTCTTTCTGTCTGTTGTATGGATTGAAAAAAATCAATTTCTAGTTAGAGTTACCATGATGCACACATTTGACTTCAAGTTAAAAATGTCAGTCTGTTGGATAGAAGTGATTAAGGTGTGTTTTTAGAAGTACCAATAGTGGGATTTTTGTTGCTGTTTTTTTTTTATTTTCATTAAGTAAGTCTTTTGAAAGGCCTGAGGAGTCATAGACTATTATATGGAATCTCAGGCCATCCTGCATGTAAAATGGATGGATGGTATGAAGGTGACCTTTCTACACTAATTGGAGACAGATCCAAGACTCCAAAGAGGAGCTTTGCTCCTAAAAGCATAACTCCATATTTCCTGGTCTTTTACTTGCCATAAAAATTCAATTAAAGCTATTAATATTCTTCAAAAAATTTTTAACAGCAATGTAAAATGTCCACCCTTGTCATCTTATAAATTTTGAGCTTTAGATACATTTTGCCCAAGTTCAACCCCTTCCATCCATTAACCAGAAGGCAATCTAAGTGTTCTCTTAAAGGTCTAAATCAGAACACCTCACTGCTTTGCTTAAACCTCCATGTCACAATCCTAGGAATAAAACACAGACTGCAAAAGTTTGAGAGACAAACCTTTCAGCTGCCCAGTTTTCTCCTGGTGTCTGTCCCTCCCCTGCTCCCCACGCACTAGCCATGAAGGCGTTCTGTAAGCTACAAAGTGTTCCTTTCCTCAGAGATTTTGTGCTGTTTCTCCTGGAAAATACTCCTATCCTGGCGCTTTGTACTGAGGGTCCTTGTAGCATGCAGATGGAATCTTCAATAAGGACTACTTTGAAAATCCCCCTGCAGAGAGTATATTTACTCCCTAGTCACCACATATCCTCATTTCTTAAATATCGCTCACAGCTTTTGGTAAACCTATGCATCCCCAGTCCACTGAAATATACAATCCTGGAAGACAAGCACCAGGCCTATGCTTTCGCTACTAGATTCTAGTAGTGAACCTAGACAATTGACCTGCTAAGTCATGGTAATTATGAGATCTCAACCTAGGCAGAGATCTCCTTGCCTTCAGATTTGTGCATATTCTTTAAAAATACTCAGCGTTTTTTGGTCTACCAACTTCTACTTCTGCAGTCTTAACTTCTAGCAGTCCAGTTGTCTTCTGGTTTTCTTACTTTCCTACACTCAGGAACCCAGGGCATGGTGGGGCGCGGGAATCCAGTGGTGAGCCAACACCTGGGAAGACCAGGCATTAAGACCCTGGGCAGAATACTTGCATGTATGTGAACTCACGGTGGCAGAATGTTGGTTCTCAGGATACTTAAGATTAACATGTATGTTAGCACCCAGTCAGGCTCAAGCAATCAATTTTAATGAATTTGGCTAGACAGATAAGAGCAGAAGATATACCCAGCATCAAAATGAAGCACACGGAGTCTTGGAAACTCACCAGAGGGTGAGGGATCAGTATTACTAATTTTACTCATTCCTCTAAGCCACTAAATTTAAAGGAGGGAGGGAGGATGACAAGAATTGGAGTTCTGAGAAGCCTGGGCTCCTCTCTAATCAATGACATTGGCTTCTGATTTTCCTTCTCACCAGCTCTGTCTCTTGCCAGTGATGTTCTTCAGCCCAATTCCAATGGGCAGTTCTGACTTTTCACATTATTGGAACAGCTGGTTATCTTTGGTTTGCTGATGGCTCCTCACTTGAAAATGCTGAACTTCTGAGTTTCCACGATCCCCAGATGGCTCCTGATTGCTTTGCTTTAGCTGCCTCCTTATGGGGATTCTTACAGTATTCCTCAAGGTCTGCTTTTCTCATTTTTGCCTCCTTTACTATCCATGGCTACCATTTCATTCGTCTACTGAATAGATTAATCACACCATGTGATTTATCAGATATTATCTTACCAAATAATGGTGAGAAAAACAGATGTAATTCTTGTTTTCCTGTAACATATGAAACACTTACTGACTTTATCCCTAAAACTTTTTTCTTTCTTTCTTTCTTTCTTTCTTCCTTCCTTCCTTCCTTCCTTCCTTTCTTTCTTTCTTTCTTTCTTTCTTTCTTTTTCATTTTTTCTTTCTTTCGCTTCCTCCCATAGTTGGCATTACAATAGATGCTGAATTAATCCCCATTGAATGGATATGTGAGGATTTAGCTACATGAACACCTGCTGTATACTCAAATACAGAATATGACATAGTTATATAATGTTATTATAAATAGTCCTAAGCACACATTGTGAATTAATAAAAGTCAAAACATCTGGCCAACTTGGTTGGAAAATTCCCAACAAAACGTAAGTATGGTTTATCTATATTTTGCAAACACTAGCTTGCCTGGGTTTTGTCTAACTGATTGAGTATTTTGACATGGTGTAGACTCAGTCAGACAATCTTGATCTCTTTCAGAGACACATTAAGTTCTGAATTGAGCATATGACTCACTGATTTCTAGTTAAGTGTAAGTATAAACTCTGAATGGTTGTGATAATTTTAATCGGTTCAATAGTTTACAACATGTTATTAGTGACTTGTGCTATTCACAGAGATCAGTACCCATTTCCTGGCTCTTTAGTTTTAAGACATCAATATAAATTGAAATTATTCACACACAAGATGGTTCGCATAAGTTTTATCTAAGCAAAACCAAGGCATTGTGCAAAATCTACAATGCAAATATATTGGCTACTTTGACATCTTCTATAGTAATCCTTTGATGTCATCAACATTAGGAAATTAGAAAGAAAGGTTTCAATTCCTCATAAAATTTTTACCAGGTCAGTCAGTCATGAAATGAAAGCACACATCTCCATTTCTCCCTTCTTGGTTCTCAGTTATTAGCAGCAAGGGCAGAAGCAAAGTGAGATTAAAACAGTGAGGAACTATCCCAACTCCCCACAACTAGCTTGAATGTCATTCACCAAACGAAAAGACAAAAATTAAAACAAGTAGGAAAGATAATTTGATATGAAATTACCAAGGCACGTAAAGGTAAGGATGCAGATACAGCCTTCTCTATGAAAACCAGCACCTGGGCTCCAGCTCATAACAGGCAGAGAAAACAGAAGGGACACTTTCATTGGCTGTGCACACACTCCAAAAAGTATATCTACCATTCTTTAATTTATAGAAGATTGTAACATGCATGTCAATTTAGGGGTGGAAAGAAGCAGTAGGCACTGGAATCTTGATGAACTGTGTAGGCATAACACTATTTTGTGTGTAAATTAAATACTCATAAGAGAATAGTAAACACCTAAGGGTAAACATTGCAAGGCATGCTGGGTCAATTCAGTCTTCTGTTTTTCTTGGTAGAATCTGGCACATGCATTGTTTCATAACTCCTTCCCACAAAACTGGAAGGGAATTGAAGTTAACCTGGCCTCAGAGTGCCCCACCTTTCTCCAAAAAAGGAGAAGACTTTCAGCATTTAACCTGTTCCATTTAAAGTGGCTTTCAACAGACACATGTCTCCAATCTAAGAGCTACTGAGAAATATTAAGGTCTTCGGGTGTAAAAGATAAATCACCATGGAACATGGTGGTGTGTGACTTTAATCCCAACACTCAGGAGGTAGCGATAGGCAGACCTCTGTAAGTGGGAGGCCAGCCTGGTTTACATAGCAAGATCCAAGCCAGCTGAGGCTACACAGTGAAATTCTGTCAAAAAACAAAACAACTAAAAATAGAAACCACCCTTTAAGATCTTTATAAAACCCGAATACTGTTGATTTGGTCTACACAATACTCTCAACTTCTGTTTGACTTGGGAATGTGTCTGAAAACAGATAAATCCTGCACACAGAGTTTTCCCACTTGCTTCTTTTAAACATTCTGGTTGAGTTAGACCATCTCACATAACTTTCAGTGCATGTGTTTTGTATCGACGATAAAGGGAGAATGCTCATCAGATGTACTGAGTGGGAGCTCCAGGCTGGACCTGTGTTCTCCACATGGGTTCTGAGCCTGGTCAAACCTCATTTCTGCGGTGGCTCTCAGAGCTGAATTTGATACTGATACCGGAACAAATACTTTTAAAAAGTGATTCTGATTATTAGTGATTTGTTCCCTCTGTACTGTTTTTGTAACCATTTCCTTCAAATAAGAAGAAAATTCATGCTATGGAAAACTAGAATCACAGCAGTGGTTTTGAAACTGCATGTTTCTCTAGAGCACCCCAGCCCCAGCCCCATTCAGTGTTGCAAGACAACCTTCCTGATTTTTAATCTCAGAGGAAGACTCAGGACTACAGACTAAAGGAGGTCATTTTCATATGCTTAATTTTTAGTGACATTGGACTTTTCTAATATGAGCCTTTTTTTTTTTTTGGATAGATACAATTTTGCCTCACAGGGCATTTTATTTTTAGCATCAAAAAAGTAAGAGGGTGTCAGGAATGTGGTATTTCTGCCCTTTCCTGAAACTGCACACATAGGTTAATCTTGTCCTGAGGAAATTTGTTTGATCATTTTCAATTATGGTGCTCAGTAGAGAAAAGGTTAAAGATGGATTGCTTTGCTCTGAGGCTATTGGTTGGAGATGCACTCAGGCAGGCACTTGTTGCTAACAGAAGAAGGAAGACGGACTTACATTCTGCTTGCCCACGATGTTGTCGAAAGGCAGTTCTGGACTCCAGGATCCTTCTGGGAAGGCTGCTCCGCTGTTCCTCCTGTCTGAGGAGCTCACCGACTCCTTGACTATGTCTTCAGGCAATGAAAGCAAGCTCTCCTCAGGCTGCTGAATCAAATAGGTCTCTATATTATGCTTCCTCAAGAACTCATTCCTCTCTTTACCGTGGCCTTCTTCCACATTGTAGTCACCGTTGAGGCAATCCAGTGTGGCTTTGGAAATGTGAATTCTCCTGTGTGTACAGAGAGGGGATCGTTATAATAGCTCATGCTGCCCAGTTAGGGCTGGACATAGGACACTTCTATAATACATTCTCAAGGACAAATTTGCCCCCCTCAGAAGTGTTGGAAAAAGCAAAAACGAAACTAGAAATTCTTCATCTAAGGACACCATAACCTCACACAAATGGCTCTGATGGTTATCCGGGCAGAGTGAAGAGCCTCTTTTGGCTTTTCCTATTACTTTCAACACTCTCTATGAGCTAGTGATTTCATTCAATAGTGTTGGCTATACTGGAAAAGCAAATGATGCAGATGTTCTTGAATTTCAATTTTAGTTAAATCATCTTAGACCATGCCTCCCTCACTGTCTCAGAGCTTGCCTAATCACTTCACATGTTACATATCTGTACCATGTTTCTCCAACCTTTTACATGGTGTAGTTTTGTAGGTCTATGGGAATGCATGAATTATCCCTTTTAGAAAATTTCTGGAAGATGTGATTTCCCCTCTAATATGTATCCAAAGGAGCAGAGAGTAAGATGGAATGTGCAAGCTGTCGATGGTCCAGGCTCACTCACAAACTGAGTAACTCATGTAGCTCACAGTCCTTTCATCTTTTTTTTTTTTAATGAAACAACATGTGACTGTATTAGAATCAAACTCGATTTGTAGAAGCCACAGGCTGTAATTCCTTATCTGGATGGAAGGTATTTTCTCTTCTCAAGTTGTTTAAGTCAGGTACTTACTGTGGCGTGTGAAGAACAGTAAAGGAATTATGATCGAGGACTTTGCTTCTTGATTGCTAATTCTAACTCTTCCATTTTCTAGCTAGAAGACTTGGAGGAGAATGGTTTAACTTTTCTCAGTTTATTTGTCGCCCATAAACATGGCCAAGGATGTAGATCTGCCTCATAATGTCACTGTGAGTATACAGGGGCTGATTTATGCAAAGTAGTCAAAACACTATACAGAATGCAGGAGCAATGAAAACACAGACTTTGAATTATTTGGAATATTCTTAAAAATGCCATTGTGAGCTCACTGTGGTATATCCCGTGCCTTCTTAAGGCTCACAGGAGACAGACTGACATCTGAATGAGGCCTCTATCACTGATTCTGCCATTCACAGCACATTGTCAGACACGCCTTCAGTACTGGCCCCCACGCTGCCTTCAGCTATTCAAGCCTTTGTCATTTCTCTCAATTCTGCATGTGATTGCACGCTTGCTAAATGTGTCCTACTTCCAGACTTGACTTAACTGTTTGCTAAGCTGACTCCAAGCTCCCCTGAGTAAATGGATGGATATGGTGGATGCATAATGCTTTGCTTGGCTTTTGCGATTCCAGAAGCAATATATTCAAATAAACAATGAAGAGTTCTTTCATTTTTAAGTTTAGGCGTTTTTCAGAATGCCTTGTACTTTCAGTATGTCCTCTCCTGCCTCCACTGACCATTTAACCTATCTGTCAAATTCCTGCTTTCTGGGAAGCATTGTTCATTGCAGAAACAAACAAAAGCACAGACGATAGATTTCTGCCCATTTAGGGGGCATTCTCCATCTTCCAAATGTACCGATTTCAAGACCGAGATAATCAGGCAAATGCATGAAAGCCTGGCTTCTCTTGAGACACCTGCTGGATGAATTCAAAATGTTTCCACAGTGTTTTACCTGGAAACGCAGAAACTCATATTCCACAAATCAGGAGCTCCGAGCTGCTCTCTAAAATCAAGTTAAGATTTAAACACTAGAAGGCACTGCCTTTTTCTCTTAGGAAAAATGAGCTTCCTAGGAGGATTTTGTCAAGTCTGATGGCCGATTTCCTTTTTAAAATAACCATAATAAATACCAGCTTCTTTCAGCATTTCATCTGGAGGTTACATTGTATCAATCTACACTGTGTTCAGAGGGACTGATCCTTGCCTGTGTTAAGTGTTTTATCTTTAGTAGACAGAGGGATCTTAACCTCCATTTCATAACAATACTTCATCAAGGTTTTGATCACTACACATTGGGATGCTTTTGATAGAAACTAGGGTTCTGATGTTTCCTTTCTGAAAGTCTTTGCTGCTACTCTGAGTTTTGAAGGCAGGCATTTTCAGAGATGATGGTTCAGTGACTTTGTTTCCTCTAAGGACTTGAATCTGTGCTCAGAGTTTACTCTCGTGTGTTGCCTGCCAGGTAAACCTGACATTTTCTTGTAACATAATCATGATAGTTATGATAGTAAATATAATCTGACAACCTTGTAGTGTTTTACTTCCCCCAATACTATCTTTTGCTGTAGGAAGGGAGTTGTTTGTTGTCATGAATTTATTTGTATGATTTGATTTGTTACCTGCCATATAGCCCAGGTAACAGACATTTCCTTCTTACTCCTCCCTTTCTTTCTTTCCTCACTCTTCCGTTGTCTCTTCCTTTTTTCCTTTATTCTGTCCCCTTTTGTTTTCCTTCTCCTTCTGTAGATGCTAAGACTGGTCCAGGGACAATGAATGTATACTGCCCTATTATGGTAGCAGTGTTAGCTGGAGATAGGACATTTTGTTTCAGGATCTCTCTAAGACCTTATGACTGAATAATTAACCACTACAACCGCAGCCATAGAGTCTCCTGAGCATGGAGGAAGGATTTTATACATGTTGTGCCACTTGACAAAAAAACTCAACAACAATAGTCTTTGTATAATATGGAGACCAGCTGTATCACTGTTACCAAGATCCTTGTTAGAAAGGTGTTTTGCTTAGGTCCAAGCCCAGACACACAGACTTGGAAATTCTGAGGGTGAACCCTAAAGATCTGTGTACTACTTCAGTTCTGCTGTCTAGGGAAATACTATATCTGGAGGTTCAGTACCAACTAGTCTTGCCAACTAGAGCTGGAATGCAGATGAGTTTTCAAAGAAAGCAGTGATGTTTTGGAGTGGAGCCCACGGTCATGTACACATTGGCGGTCAATAGGTTTTATTCTTGGCTGCCCATTAGAATTGATTTAAAAACTGAAAATTGATCCTGCAAAGACTCCACTTTAGATGAACAAGCATCAGGTCTGGTCTTGAGTATTCTATAAGGCAATGAATCCTATATGGAGACAAGTCAAAGAAACAGTGCTTCACAGGAAAGAGACATAAGCAGTTCATCAGCTTCACTACCTCCTCATCTTTGCCATCTCTGAGTGATTTCCTTAGAATTTTCAGGCCAGTACTGTATGCTGCTTTAATGTCTGACCTCCTGAATAATGGCTCCCTAGATTTCTATGTTTGAACTCTGTACACCGAAAACCTGGAATCACAATGTTAGACAGTGAAAAAGTTAGGCAAGAAATGGCTTTGCTCTGCTTACCCAGGGATCCCTCCAGATTCAAGTTTGTTTGCAATGTCCACATCCCAAGACCAGACATCAAACTGCCACTTCCGCAGACCCAACACGCCACACAGCACGGAGCCTGAGTGGATTCCAATTCTCATATCAACATCATGCTTCGTTCTGGATCTCACGTACCTGTTGTCAGATGAATGGAGACATACTAATTAGGCCAGGATAACCATCACTGGACTGAGGTGGCAGGACCAGAGCTGTCTACTCCATAAAGTTGCCTCTTACTTATTCAAATGCCGCTTCTTCCATGAAGCTTTCTGAGTTCCCCAATAATTGGAAGGATACTATTCTTGTCTGAAAATTCTTAGATTTGAGCCATTTTAATGCTCTTAGTAACCTGCTCCCAAAGCTTATTTTGTAACCTTTGTTTCTAGAAATGACACCAGCACTTGAGGTAGATTGTGGGCACTGTACATCAGTGAATGTTCTATTCCTAACCAAAAGTGTTCTGGTTTTCTTCTCATCGAGCCTCTGCAAACACTCTCCTTCAATCAAGCTTCATGCAGGGCCTGAGGTCCCCACTACTGCTGTTGGATATGGCTTCCAGCTGTTTCTTACAAATAAAAAGATGATTGCAACACCCCATCGTTTTATGAGCAAAACTCTTCCCTTCTCTTGTATTCCTTAAAGTAATAGCCTCTGAAATATAGGACTCAAAACTCAGGGCCCATCTAATTCATTTCTGGAGAGTCAGGAAAGATGGTGGACTTCCCTACAATGTTTTTAGGTCTTAACTTTGAAAGGGCTTACTAAGATTCAGTTTAGCAGTGGATAGGGTCCAGTTGTCTTTTGTGGATATTGAAGAAGTATCTTGAGCAAAGAGGATGTTGTTGCCAGGGCTGGACATTCTCCAGGTACAAGTGCTTATCTCGTTTTTACTCTTGGAATACTTAGACAATTCTAATTCATGAATAAGAGATATTTCTGTAGAATTTCAATTAGTAGAATATGATATTTCAAAAGTATATATAAATTGGAATTTTTATTGCTATAAAAATATATATAATGGTTATTTTCCTTCAAAAATACTTCAAAAGTTGTCAAACAAAGGTGAAGGTTGTTCCTTTTTCTCTGGTAAAAAGACAATTGCTGGAAGTTTTTTTAAATTTTTCTGTGATAAGATGTTGTTGTTAATATTACCTCTTGGAAATACTTGAGAAAAACCGTCTTAATTTGAACTTCAAATTAAATCTGATGGTTTAGATATAAAAGAGAGAGAGTGTAGGACAAAAAGGCTGCCTTCTGACTGGGAGAAGATCTTCACCAACCCCTCATCAGACAAAGGTCTGATCTCCAAAATATACAAAGAACTCAAGAAACTAGGCACTAAAACTCTAATTAACCCAATTAAAAAATGGGGTACTGAACTTAACAGAGAATTCACAACAGATGAACTTCGAATGGCCAGAAGACACTTAAGGTCATGCTCAACCTCCTTAGCGATCAGGGAAATGCAAATCAAAACCACTTTGAGATACCATCTTACACCTGTCAGAATAGCTAAAGTCAAAAACACCAACGATAGCCTATGCTGGAGAGGATGTGGGGTGAGGGGAACACTCATCCATTGTTGGTGGGAATGCAAACTCGTGCAGCCACTGTGGAAATCAGTGTGGCGGTTTCTCAGGAAACTGGGAGTCAACCTCCCTCAGGACCCAGCAATTCCACTCTTGGGAATATACCCTAAAGATTCCCTAACATACTACAAAAGCATTTGTTCTACTATGTTCATAGCAGCACTATTTGTAATAGCCAGAACCTGGAAACAGCCTAGGTGCCCCTCAATAGAAGAATGGTTAAAAAAGGTGTGGAACATATACACATTAGAGTTTTACTCAGCGGTAAAAAACAATGACATCTTGAATTTTGCATGCAAATGGATGGAAATAGAAAACGCTTTACTGAGTGAGGTAAGCCAGACCCAAAAAGAGGAACACGGTATGTATTCACTCATAAGTGGATTCTAACCATAATTAAAGGTCTTTGAGCCTATTATTCGTGATCCTAGAGAAGCAAAATGAGAAGATGAACCTGATGAAGATTATATAGCTACCCGCCAGGAGGTAGGAAATAGACAAGAGTCCCAGGTAACCTCGGGTGCATGGGGGGGGTGGGAGGGTTGATGGAAGGGGAGAGGGTTAGAGAGAAGGGAGTAGGGGAGGAACGGGGAAAGCTTGGTGGCCTGGGATGGGGGAGGCGGGAGGGAGGAAGGATGAATATGGGATCAGGGAAGAATATATTTCAACTAAGGGAGTCATTTTAGGGTTTACAGGAGACTTGATTATATATGGGATCCCAGGTCCAAGGAGAGATCCCCCAGATTGTTCTCTGGACAGAGGAGAGGGTGCCTGAATCGGCCGTGGCCCATAACCATACTGATGTATATTTTGCTTATCACCATAGATCCTTCATCTGGCGAAGGACGGCGGTACAGTCGGAGACCCACATTGGAGCATCGGACTGAGCCCCCCGAGGTCCAAATGAGGAGCAAAAGGAGGAAGAACATGAAAAACGAAATCAGTACTGCGAGGGTTGCTATCACCCACTGATACAAGGGAACGGATCTAATGAGAGTTTACCAAGGCCAGTTGGACTGGGACTGAACGAGGAGGTGATCTAACCAGATTCTCGGAATTTGGCCGGATTCTCTGACTGTGGCTGGCCCGAAGTCTTTCTGAAAAGCCATTGACTATGATACTGGGACCTGTTTCCTCTGCATATACTGGATTTTGGGGATCCAGTCTGTTTGGACACTCACCTTCCTGGACCTGGAGGGAGGGGGAGGGAACTGGAACTTCCCACAGGGCAGGAAACCCTGACTGCCCTAAGGGACGAAGAGGGAGGAGGAGAGGGAGTGGGGGGAGTGGGAGGGTGTTGGGAAGAGGGGCGTAAATGGAAACTTTTATAATTTAATAAAATTTACTAAAAAAAAAATAAAAATATGGAAAAATAAAAAAAAAGGAGAGAGAGAGAGTGCATCTAACCTTTTAAATGAGTCCATTGCTCTGAAGAGAACGCTTGAAAGTGGAAGTCTGGAAATGTTTCCACACAGAGAAATCTTATTGTCAAACCAAAGCTATATAATTTATCAAAATCTTTGCACAGAATATCTGCAACTCAGCTTAAAATGATATTGAAAATAAAGAGCTTTGGTGATGAAGCATGAACCCCTTTACTAACGGTGTTAAAATGCCTTGTCTTCTAAGGAGGTTGTAAGAATAACTGATGGATGTCAAGGTAGAAGAAAATTTACCTGACTTACACATCACTTTGTTATAACTTTGTTATTAATAAATATTATAAGTTTGTTATAACTGTGTTATTAATTCCATGACAGTCAAGATTGTGAGTCTGTGAGATCTAGCCCATCTCTGCAAGATATAGATATAGCTCTGATAGCCTATCAAAGCTGGCTATAAAAATAATTAAACTTTGAACTTGCCTTTGGCCTTATGGCGTTTCAGATTATATGGGGTCTGACTAATGATGGCTAGGCTTAACAGGTTTTTTTTTTCTTTATGGCAATACACATTTTTTTGTTTATTATTCATTAGAAACCCGACTTTGAGTTCAGAGTTTCAAGTTTTATTTCTGAGTCAGGGATGGGAACTTTATCACAATCCCTTCAATGCTAGGCACAGACAACAAAAAGCAGCCCTCACTCTACCCTGCTATCACAACAGTAAACAGCTATGTTTACACTTTCGCAACAGTGTAAACCAACTCTGGTGTCTGGCAGATGGGGTATTTGAAATGCATTTTCAATTAATTGTGTTTTCAGAGTTTCTTAAGCTGCAACCCTATTCTAGCCTTAAGGCTATTTGTATAAAAACTTGTAGATTTTATATTCAAATTCTCTGCTCTCACTAAAAACTGGGAGAACAAAATATTTTGAACTGTAGACATGTTTTAAAGCGTCATTCATTTAGTGTTTCTCGCATGTGTTTAGAGGCGGATTCTTAGAGTTAGTTGGCCTATCTGAAGGGTTCTGTCTCTGGGGAGACCGCTTTCCTTTCTCTCAACAAGCATTAATTGCCTGTCACTCTTCATTTCAATGGACACATTTACCGCACAACTTGTATTCCCAAGGCTCTGCTCCATTGTGTAAGAGAGGGTGGTTAGATAGGAAGAGCAAGAGGACAAGATGGGGCGCCTGTAAGGAAATAGAATTTCTTAACTGTGATCCTTGGCTCAGGACAATGAACTGTTCCTTTCCATTTTCCACTGTTCCATAACAGATAGGAATTGTGAGTGAGAAAAAGAGAAATCTGCTATTCAAACCACAGAGCTGTTGGGAGGTATTTGCTGTTGCTCTGTCTGGAGGAAAATCTACCGTAGCTAGACTTTTGGCGTTGGAAGAGGGAGTGTACTAAGCATACAGCAAGCATAAGTAAAAGAAGAGCTAGCAAGTAGCGGTTAGATAATATCATCATATTATCTGACCCCGCAGGTCAGGCTTTTGAGTAAAAGAACAGATAACAAACAGCACCTAGGCAGCAAAACATCCAATTGCATGCTTCCAGCATCTAGCAAAGGTGACTGGGGAATTCCTGTTGAAACCCCCAAGTTCCCGACTGAGGATTTCTGAGCAAGGCTGAGTTTTCTCCACAACTGAGCTTCCCACATCTCGCTCCCACAGCAGATACAACTTGTAGGCTACCTATTTTTAAGGCTGCAATGTTGTCTGAATGCCCTCAGTTGCTGGTTATTCTCCGTCTTCCTTGTTACAAGGTCAGGGACCTCACCTGCTCCTGAACAAGGGATCTCAGAGGACATTTGTGATAAGCATGCTTAGGTCTGAGACAACAGATTCTACCTATTGCTCTTGGATAAGATCTCAATGAGTCCAAACAAACATTGCATGACCATTTAACCAATGTAATTTACGTAGCACAATTATTTCAGCATACATTATACTATTCTGGCTGATCAAACCATCTGTCTATATTTACATTTTTCTCATTACATGCTAACTGTTAGGGCTTAATGGTTAGTATCATGTGCTCTAATGTCAGTCTAATGAGTTTGCATCTTACTCTACCCATCTCACTGACTACACTCCCTTGATAAATTTCACTCCTTTGCCTTGCAATTTAAGATTAAGTGGGAGAGAGAAAGACAGACAGACAGACAGAGAGAGAGAGAGAGAGAGAGAGAGAGAGAGAGAGAGAGAGAGAGATAGAGAGAGGAGCTGGGGGTGGGAAGAGAAACTATGTGCTTGGAATACTACGGACGACTTGTTTCTGACTGCAGATGAAGGTGCTGCAGTCAGGAAAGCAAGATTTCATGTGGCCGCAGAGTTGGAAAGCAGGATTCCAGCACTACACTGGCACTGCAGAGACTCTTTGCAAGAAAGTGTAATGCCTGCCTGGTGTAATGCCACCTGGGAAGATAGCCTGGGCTGACATAGAGGTTCAGTGCTTGTAAAATGAGACTGTGTCTGCGTTGCTGTGAACCTCAAAGAGGGTAGCAGATGTTAAAGTGCTCCACCAATGAATATGAGGGAGTATTATACAGCACGCTGTGCTAATGCCATTAGGCAATTAACACTATGCAGAAATGCACTGGAGTGTCTTAATGAAAAAAGAGATTTTTTTTATCTTCTTCTACAAGATGAAAGTCATAAGCACACTTAATATTTCCTTACTGCATTGCCTCTATTTTGTTCTGTCTGGGATTTGATTTGAATAAAGCTGAGAACAAAACTATGTAGAAGTAATGGATATCGCACAGCATAAATCCTCTTTACAAAGATCCATCAATATGATGTTTCAAGACCAGCTCTTGATGGAGGTCTGTGGGTCTTCTCAGAGTTAAAAAGGAAGTAGGTGCCAGCACTTGCTGAATTCTTACAGAGAGGAACCCAGGGGTGTTGTGCTGTGTAGTCAGCCATAATGAAGGGACAATGATCGCAGCTCTCCTGTATCATCAACATCGACACCTTCTGTCTTCTCCAGTGACTTGAGGCTCCTGAAGGCAGGCACCTTAGCACTTAGCACACAGAAATCACATGTGCTCAAAAGTGCTTAATGCATTATGCACACAGCTCACTGCTCTTGCTTCACAGCTCTGTGACCGTCTCAAGAGGAATCTGAGAGTCCAGAGGAGCTGTTGAGGTGTCTTAGTACTGGATAACTGGGAGAGGGTGTGGTCCTCCAAACTTGCTCCCTTCTGTTAGAGCATGATGGAGTCTATTCCTCATGCTAGGCTTCTATTCAAGACTGCTTGTAAATAAGAACCCTCTTAATAATAATAATGGCTATTATTACTGTTTGATAATTTTGTGGACAAATAGTAAACAGTCAACAAGCAGACTACTGAGGGCGTTTCTTGTGTTTGAACGCCTGGCAAGAGGAAGTACAGTTGTATGGTAAAAGTGAAGCCTTAGAGTTTCCCTTTCTGTTTAAGCATTTCCAGTGATTCCTTTTAAAAGAGATCAATCAATCAATCTATGGAAGGTGATAGTGGCATGACAAGAATGGTATGCACTCTCTCTACTTTTAAACAAATGGTTGCATGATGAGACTAACTTGGGCAAGGCATACGTTGTTACTAGGGGCTGAAGGGCATCCGTTCCTTGGGCCTGGGATAGACACTGAACTTTCATCAGCCCATGCGCTCCTTCATCCTGCTGAGAGGGTTGGAATATGCTAAGGCTAAACTTCTCTACTTACTAGCCATGGGTCTTAGGACAGTGCTGCTAACCTCTGAGTTTCTGTTCACAAATGTAATGGAAAGGAGGAGGAGGCATTTACAGAGCTATAAAGCTGATTCATAAAATCATGTGAAGGGAGTGGTTAGCCTGGTTAATGCTGAACAATAAGTATTAACTACTAGTTTCTCTAAAGGATACCAGTTTTTAATTACATGCTTACAGTCAGACCAATGCAAAGCTATGACCTGATGACTCTAGTTACCCTTTCCTGCTAAAATGATGGCTGCTTTCTCTCTACTTACATCAGAAGAGCTTCAACCAACCTAGGTAAACTGCCAACTGGGCAGAGCTACATATAGTACTAAGATCTGACTACACTTCAGGTGCCCAGGAGAAACAGTATCTTTAACTCTCAAGAGAAGAGGAGGGAAAATAAGGGAGCTCATTATGGAGGAGAGCTACATTTGCTGAGGGCTCTGTCCATATGTGCAGTCTTTAAAGTGATCTCATGCCATCACCAGCAGCATTCTACAATAATGAAAATGAACCTCAAGAAGTACATCGTTGGGGTAGCAGATGAGAGACCCGCAGGCAGGGTGCACCACCACTGCTCTACCCACTGAACTTGGCTCCCACAGACCCACTCTGCCACCCAAACCCACCGACCTCATCATCCTCCCCTTGGCCAACCATCCCCTGCATCATCAGTAGCCCCTATAGGAACAAGCACCACATACATCAGTTAAAAGAACAGCCCCTATAGGCATAAGCATCAGCTACACCAGCTGGAAGAACAGATGGGTAAAAGTCGGTTTATGAATACAGTATCAATGGAGTCAATTCACCTATAAAAAGACACAGGCTAAGAGAATGAATATGCAAAAGGATTCATCATTCTTCTTCATACAAGAAACACACGTCGACTTCAAAGACTTACATTACCTCAGAGTAAAGGGTTGAGAAAAGATTCTCTAATCAAATGGACCTAAGAAGCAAGATGATGTACTTAATAGACTTCAAATTAAAACTAATTAAAAGAGATAGAGAAGGACATTTTATATTCATCACAGAAAAATCAATCCATATGAAGTCTCATTTCTGAACATCAATGCCCCCAATACAAGGGTACCCACATTTGTTTAAGAGACATTACTAAAGCTTAAATCATACATCAAACTCACACACATTAATAGTGGGAGACTTCAATACACCACTCTCACCAATGTATAGGTCTGCTAGACAGAAACTTAACAGAGAAATAAGGGAACTAATAGATGTTATGACTCAAATGGGTTTAGCAGACATATATAGACAATTCCACTGAAACACACAAAAAATACCTTCTTCTCAGCACCTAATGGAACCTTCTCTAAAATTGACCATATACTTGATCACAAATCAAATCTCAACATATATTAAAAAATTGTAATAACACCCTGTATCTTATTGAATCACCATGGGTTAAAGGTAGAATTCAAAAACAACACAAGCTACAGAAAGATTACAAACTCATAGAAACTGAACAACTCTCAGTTGAATTACCAAGGAAGAAATAAAGAAATTAGACTTCCTAGATTTCAATGAAAATGAATGCACAACATATCCAACCTTATGGGACACAATGAAAGCAGTTCTAAGACGAAAGTCCATAGAATAAATGCCTATGTAAAGAATTTGGAAAAATCTCACACTAGGGACATAATGGCACAGCTGAAAGCTCTAGAACAAAAAGAAGCAGACTCATCAGGAGGAGTAGATGGCAGGAAAAATCAACAGAATAGAAATAAGGAGAACAATACAAAGAATCAACGAAAGAAAGAGTTGGTTCTTTGAGAAAATCAACAAGATAGATAAACCCTTATCTGAACTAACCAAAAGGCAGGGAAAGAATATCCAAATTAACAAAATCAGAAATGAAAAGGGGGAACTTAACAATGGACACTCAGAAAATCCAGAGAAACCTGTATTCCACAAAATTGGAAAATGAAAAAAAAAAAGACAACTTTCTGGATAGGTACCACATAGCAAAGTAAAATCAAGACCAAACAGACAATTTAAATAGATCTACAAACCTCTAAGAAAATAGAAGCAGTCATTAAACGTCTACCCAACCAAAAAGCCCAGGGCCAGACGGTTTAGTTTAGAATTCTACCAGAATTTCAAAGAAGAGCTAGTACCACTACTCCTCAGATTGTTCCATATAATAAAAACAGAAGGAACATTGCTAAATTCTTTTTATGAGGTTACAGTTACCCTGATACCCAAACCACAAAAAAATGCAACCAAGAAATAGAATTGCAAATCAATCTTCCTCATGAACATTGATGTAAAATTACACAAAATGCAGGCAAACTGAATCAAAGAAACACATAAAAAATCATCCACTATGATCAAGAAGGCTTCATCCCAGTGAGGTGGGTTCAACATATGGTTCAACATAAGAAAACCTGTCAATGTCCTCCACCATATAAACAAACTTAATGAAAATAACATAATAATCTCATTAGATTCTGAAAACACCTTTGAAAAAATTCAACACCCCTTTATGATAAAGGTCTTGGAGAGATTAGAAATATAAGGAATATACCTAAATATAATAAAGGCAATATACAGTAAGCTGAAAGCCAACATCAAATTAAATGGAGAGAAACTCAAAGTGATTAAAGTCAGGAACAAGACAAGGTTGTCCCCTCTCTCAATATCTATTCAATACGGTACTCGAGGTTCTAGCTAGAGAAATAAGGAAGCAAAAAAGATAAAGAAGATACAAATTGGGAAGGAAAAAGTCAAACTTTTGCTATTTGCAGATGATATGAGAGTATACATAAGTGGTAACAACAACTCTACCAGGGAACGCCTACAGCTGAAACACACCTTCAGTAATGTGGCAGGAGACAAAATTAACTCAGAAAGTTCAATAGCCATCATCTATACAGATGATAAATGGGCTGAAAAAGAAATAAGAGAAACTGCCCCCTTTATAACAGCCATAAATAACATAAAATATCTTGAGATAACTCTAAACCAAACAAGTAAAAGATTTGTATGACAAAAACTTTAAGTCTTTGGAGAAAGTAATTGAAGAAGATAGCAAAAAATGGGAAGACCTCCCATGTTCATGAGTAGATAGATTTAACAGAATTAAAATGGCAGTCTTACCAAAAACAATCTATAGGTTCAATGCAATCCCCATTAAATACTAAAAACTTTTTATAGACCATGAAAGAACAATACTTAACTTCATATAAAAAAAATTTCAGGATAGTAAAAAAAGAAAAAAAACCCTGTAAAATAAAGGAACTTCAGGAAATATCATCATCCACAACTTCAAGTTCTACTATAGAGCTATAGTAATAAACAAAGCTTGGTACTGGCATAAAAACATGTGGATCAATGGAATCAAATTGAAAACCCTGATATAAATTCACACACCTATGAACACCTGATTTTTGACAAATAAGCAAAATTTCTTTTTTCCACAAAGGGAAAGAAGAAAGCATCTCCAACAAATGGTGCTGGCATAACTGGATGTTGTCATGTAGAAGAATGCAAATAAATCCATATCTTTTATTATCCTGCACAAAACTCTAGTTCAAGTGGATCAAAGACTTCAACATAAATCCAGTTATACTGAACCTAATAAAAGAGAAAGTAGGAAGTAGCCTTGAATGCATTGGCACAGAAGTCTACTTCCTGAATATAACACCAATAGCACAGATACTGAGATTGGGATTAATAAATTAATAATTGTCAAAAATCAGGTGTTCATATGTGTGGGGATTAATCATACTACAAAACATTTGTTCAACTGTGTTCATAGCAGTATTATTTGTAATAGCCAGAACCTGGAAACAGCCTAGATGCTCTTCAACCAAAGAATGGATAAAGAAAATGTGGCACATTTATACATTAGAGTACTATTCAGTGGCAAAAAACAATGACAACTTGCATTTTGCATGCAAATGGATGGAATTAGAAAACACTATCCTGAGTGAGGTAACCCAGACCCCAAAAGATAAATATGACCTCTACTCACTCATAAGTGAATACTAGCTACAAACAAAGGACATTGAGCCTATAGTTCATGATCCTAGAGAAGCTAACTAAAAGGTGAACCCAAAGAAAAACATATATATATATATATATATATAGACCTGGAAACTGGAAACAGACAAGATTGCCTGAGAAAATTGGGAGTATGGGATATGGGAGTGGGGGGAGAAGGAAGGGTAGAAGGGGAACAGGAAAGGAGAAGGGGAGGGTTGAAGAAAATTTGAGGAAATGGGATAGTCAAGATGGAGACAGGACAGAGATGAGAGCAAGGAAACTGTCAGAATTAGATATACTTTTCATTGTTATTCTTATCCTCAGAGCCACACACACTAGTGGAGCTCATCCATTGTTCAATCAAGTGTCAAGATGTCTGCCACCAGGGGTAGTGATCCAAGCAAACAGAGCATTATGTGTATTCATGGTGCTTGCTTTTGGAGGGTGACAGCTAGGGAAGCCGGAGCTGAAAGAGGTGCAGGCACTCACTCAAGGACCTGGAGGTTCCAAAAGTTATGGATTTCACACAGTCATGATGCTGGCACCGAAGTTAAATGTAGCCTGCATACTTCATCTCTCACTGACTCCCTTTAGCACCACAGTCCTGCTTCTGGGATAGAAGAGGAAATGGAGAAGGTCTTACATTGAATTTCTCTTTGAAACCAGATGGTTTGGGGGAGACAAATGAGAGCATTCGTTTCTGTCCTTGTTCATGAAGATGTATGACACTATGTCATCTCATGAACACTGTGAGAAACTCAGTAAGGGTGCTGGTATACCCAAGTTAGCTTTGAGAAGGTTCAGGAAAATGGGGTATTCTGGATACTCAACTTCTGTCTAGAAATCACACTAACCCAATTCTATGGGAGGAGGCTTTGTGTGGGAGGAGATAATACTGATAGAAAATATGATTTATTTCTAATGTCTCTTAATACTATTATCAATATGCTTTCTTTTCTTTGTAAAATAAATATCTGTACTCCCTGCTGAGAGCCTTGTAAGTGTCGCAAAAGGAGACACTCAGCATAACTTATAGGCTGCATTGGCCATGCGGGATGGTCTATTGCCTTAATATCTCTATTTAAAACCCTAAAACTTTCTGAGTTGGGAATACAGTTTCTTATAAGTAAACCTGGAAAGTTTTGTGGAGTTATAAATTTCAAGGTCCCCTGGATAATAATCAAAGTTAAAGACATGATATTTTTCTGTGATTTAATGTATGTATTGATAAGTTCATAATGCCCTAATGAGATGTGTCAGACAGGAGCCATAAACAAGAGAAAATTGATTTCTTACAGTTCTGGAGGCTTGTTGTCAGAGTTGCGGCTTAGGGGAGCTGTAGGGAATGCCTCCTTTTGTTTTGCAGATGGTAGCCTTCTTGCCCTATGCTGAATGTGTCGGCTACATTCAGCCTAGTTGGTGAGACTGGATCAACAGCTCCAGTACACATTCTTATAAGGGCCTAGTCCATCAGGACAAACCTCCTTCGGTCTAACCAGCTCCTGGAAAATGCAGCTTCAGCTACAATCATATTAGGGGTTTCACTTTCAGCATGAGTTCAAGAGGGGTGGGGAGCATGCAACATTCAATACGCTCTAGTGTGTTTTCTTAAATTAAGTAGTAAAACCCATTTTGGAAATCATATAATAAATTATATTTTTATAGTAGATGTCTTCCATTTTTATCCATCTCACAAATTTCTTAATAATTTTTACTTAATAGCAACAAAAGTGACTGTAACAAAACTTTGACAAATGCAAATAGAAACTTAGAGTTGGAGGAGAGGTGTGGCTTTCAAAACTAGGGAGAATGGAGCCAACAGTTTATACATTTCTGTTCCAAGAACAAGATTCAAACTTCTCCATTAGACCCCTCAGTTCTAACGCCACAGAGAGTGTGTTCCACATCATTTGAAGGACCTGACAGTACCTCATATCTAAACTGGTACAGTGTATATATATATATATATATATATATATATATATATATATATATATATATATATATATATATATATATATAGTTTAGATTCAATATAAAACCCAAAACCCAACCTTGCCTTTTGTTGGTTTTTAAAATGCCTTAGACATTTTGCAATCCTGCCTAATACATAGAGTGTGGTAGGTACTAAGCAAGGATCAAAGGTCCATGAGTACATTATTTATTCGAATTCATGTGTGTCTATCAACTTGGTGATAAACACACACACACACACACACACACACACACACACACACAGTAGACTGTGATGGGCTATGTGTAGACCAGTTGTAAGAGATGAAATAAGGCTCCAATTGCTTTGTGATTTGTAATTGGATCTGTCTGTGAGGACTGAGGGGGCCTCTCTCACATTCCATAGAAGACTGAATTTGAGGGTCAGACTCAAGAGTCCTGCTGAGACATGTCTCACAAACATCTCGGGGGAACAGAACACTGTTTATAAAGTTTTCCAATCACTGCGGTGTAAACGTTCTTCTCATGACTGATTTGAAGAAGTCCATCTTGATGTCATCTGGCACAAAAAGTTTTTGCAAGTTTAAAAACTGATTTCTATAAACAGGCAGAGGCTGGTTCAACCTCTCACCGTCTAAAGGTCAGGAGTTGGTGGATTCTACCTTCCCCTCTGTATGGAACTGTGATTATTGTAATCCTCTTGAAGCTTGGAGTGGACATTCTAGACCCTGTTTACATGTGCTATTTGTAGTCTTGGTACCTTGTGCTATGCTTTCTCCTGTTGACTGAGAGAGCTATAATCACTGTAAAAACTGCTTGCCCTATCCGTATTTCTGACTGTTATTCCATGTATATTTCTGAAAAGTCTCAACATTCTGCTATGCCATGCACCTCTAATGTAAACTATGGCATTTAGTGGGTTCCCATTTTTCTACCATGCAGGTATAACAGAATTGTCCTAACAACTTTCCTGCCTTTGAAATGTCCTTGGTCCTGCCACTGACAAGCTGTGTGCCGTCTGTGTGAAGAACACTCATTTGTTTTCATCCTATCATTGCTTCAGTTTGACCTGGACACTGAAGAAAAGAAGTTTCTCATATGGCTTCTGTATTACCCGGAGTAAGGTGTGAAGGGCATTCAGTGTAGCACCTGCAGGTGAACGGTCCCTCATCATTACTTTTGTTGATTATAAGTACTAGAGAGGTGCCAAATGCCATTCAAATGACTGTATCTTAACTGGAGTGCAGGTGTATGACCGCTGTTCAGATGGCTAATCTCAACCGTTGATTTAATTAGATTAGGCAGCCCCTAGCCCAGGGAATTAATGAGGCACATGCTTTGGCATTTCCAGTGAGGATTATCTGAAGGGATACGCCTGACCGAGGGTGGCATCATCCTCTGAGCTGGGATGTCAAACCGAATAACAAGGAGAAAACTAGATCAGTACTAGAATTCACCTCTCTTTGCTTCTTTATCTGCCCAGGGAGAACAAACAGCTTCATGCTCCTGGTACCATGCTTGGCCAGACCTGATGGACTGCAAAGCAAACACACCGTTCTTCCCTTCAGCTGCCGTCTGCTAGGCGTTTCATAACAGCAATGAGAAAATCAACACTGCAGTTATATTGAGTGATGTTTGCAAAGAGGATGGGGAAAGGGACTTGGAGCGATGGTGAAAGGGAGAGAAAGACACACACAGAGAGAAAAACCACGCGTGTGAAAGACAGACAGACAGAAACAGGGCTGGAGAGAGAGGAGCGAGAAGAACAGAAAGAGAAAGCAAAAAGGGGAGAAGGAGCAAAAGCAGAAAGAGAAAGAGGAGGGGAGTTAGAGAGAGAGAAAGGAAAGGGAGCTGGGAGATGCACTTTGGCATTCTTCCTTAAGTGATGAGAAACATGTTAATTTCTGCTGCTCAGTCCCTGCTCTACTGTATTGCTTGGCAGAGCAACCCTGCCATGAGGATTAGGACCGCTGCTCTAAATAAGCGACTAGAAAAATGCTGTTCCTACTTGGCATTCTGGAGTCATTCCTGTGGTTTTTTAGCAACTGCACTGAAAAGACTCTGCTCTGCAAATTTCATTTAGATTCATCAAGGACACCTTTTATAGATCATTAATAAAAGTAACACAGAGAGCAGGGCCCAGAGTCAATTCTGGCATCTCCTCAGCTATTAAGGATCCCCAGAATAGAACCAGGGTATGTCATAAGGATCCATCTGGAGTCACTTTTCAATCTATGTAATAGAAGCTATTATCTAAACCTATTTTAATTAATTGACTTTTATGAACAGACATGCATGAGATGGCACTGAATGCTTCATTAGAAATAAAGCTACATTCAGCCCCTGCCCCCCATTAGCTACCTAAGTGCTTGTTTCTAAAGTCAAGTGTTTTCAATGAAATGCGTTTGCTGTGAGGTTATTTTGCCTAATAACTCTCATGTTATTCTTGGGTGTTTACTGAGTTTTTCCATTAATATTAGTTCTGCTATTTTTTTTTCAGGAATGGGTATGAAGACTCCTAAGTTATTCATTGATCTTTTAGGTATTGATGGCAGATTCTGAGAGTCAGGAGCGATACACGTAGGGCTGAGAGGCAGAGAGCATATTGGTTATGACTGTGGATGGCTCCAGACTGGCAATCTTGTGCTGCCACTGACCAGGTGTGTGACTCTGAGCCATTTTCTGACTTCTGTGTGTACTATTTCCCTCACTTTCCAAGTGTAACTTATTTCTAGGGCATCCAATAGTTGGTAAGAGGCCATTCAGCAAATCTGCCTGTCTGTGGCTGACACTGATTCTGACAGTAGCTCTGACTATCCTGACCAGTGTATGCTGTGGACATATGGAGTGTATCAATATTTTACCTGCCACTCCCACTAAACCCCAAGGGATTTTTTAAAAATGAAGACACAAGGAGCTAACATACACACAACCTTTCCCTCAGTGCTCAATATACCCTAAATGTTCAATAAACTCATGTAACTGTCTTTATTTTAAAAGTGCTGGCTAGAAGGCACAATAAGGGATTGGCTTTTGCAACTGTGTTAAGGGAAATTTTCTGCCGCCCAACTCAGACCTATCTGCAAGCGTCTATTACAAGTATTTCTATGGTGCTGAACCTGTGGCTCAGCAGTTAACAGTCTATACTCTTCTTTTTTTGTTTGTTTGATTTTTCTTCTGACCTTATTTTTATTTTTAAAACAATTCTATTTTATTTACCAATCTCAATTTCCTCTCCCTCCCAGCCTCCCATTCCCCCCACCTTCTCCCCACACCACTTCCCATCTACTTCTCAGAGATGGCAAGGCCCCCCTTGAGGAGTCAATAAAGTCTATCACATCACTTGAGGCAGGACCGAGGCCCTCCTCCCTGTATCTAGGCTGAGAAAGTATCCCTCCATAGAGAATGGACGCCAAAGAGCCAGTTTATGCACTAGGGATAAACACTGGTTCCACTGCTAGTGGCCCCATAAATTGCTCAAGTCACACAACTGTCACCCGCATTCAGAGGGCCTAGTTTGGTCTTATGTAGGTTCTCCAGCTTCAGTTTGGAGTCAGTGAGCTCTCACTTGCTTGGATCAGCTGTTTCTGTGGGTTTCCCCACCATTGTCTTGGTCCCTTTGCTCATAATATTGCTTTACCCTCTCTATGACTGAACTCCAGGAGTTTGGCCCAGTGCTTAGCTGTGGTTCTCTGCATCTGCTTCCATCAGTTACTACATGAAAGTTCTATGATGACAATTAACGTAGTCATTATGGGGGAAGGGCAGTTTTAGATTCTTAGCTGGGGTCATCATTATGGATTCCTTGAAATTTCCCAAGTGTCTGGTTTCTTGTTAACCCCATAATGGGTTCCTCTTTCAAGGAATGTCTTTCCTTACTCTCCTTCTCTGTTTTTACCCAACTTGACCTTCCTGATCCCTCATGTTCTCCTCTCAGCCTTCCTTCTCTCCTCCCCATTCCTCTTCCACTCTCTTTCCTTCTCCCACACTACCAGTTTACTAAGGAGATCTTGTCTACTTCCCCTTCCCAGGGTGATCCCTGTATGACTCTCTTAGTGTCCTCCTTGTTTCCAGTTTTCTCTAGGATTGTGGACTATAGGCTGGCTACCATTTGCTTTATGTCTAATATCCATTTATAAGTAAGTGCATACTGTGTTTGTCTTTCTGTGTCTGGGTTACCTCACTCAGGATGGTTTCAAAATATCAAACAATCCAATTCAAAAATGAGGTACAGATCTAAATAGAGAATTCTCAACAGAGGAATCTCAAATGGCCTAAAGGCACTTAAGGGACTGTTCAACTTCCTTAGCCATCAGGGAAATGCATATCAAAATTACTCTAAGATATCATCTTACATCTGTCAGAATGACTAAGATCAGAAACACTAATGAAACCTTATGCTGGAGAGGATATGAAATAGGGGAAATATTCCTTCATTGCTGGTGGGAGTGCAAACTTGTACAGCACTTTGGAAATCAGTATGGTGGTTTCTCAGAAAGTTGGAAATCATCTACCTCAAGATCCAGCAATACCACTCTTGGGCATGTACCCAAAGCGTGCACACTCAAACCACAAGGACATTTGCTCAACTATGTTCATAGCAGCATTATTCATAATAGCCAGAACCTGGAAACAACCTAAGTGCCCCTCAACCGAAGGATGGATAAAGAAAATGTGGTACATTTATACAATGGAGTACTACTCAGTGGTAATAAAACAATGACATCTTAAATTTGCAGGCAAATGGAACTAGAAAGAAAGCACTCTCTTAAAGAAGACTCTAGATCAGTTCCCAGCACCTGTGTTAGAACTGCCTGTAATTCTACTATTGAGCACCTACTATCTCTTCTAGATGTTCCAAGTACCCATGCTCAAAGGTGCACATCCTCACACACAGAGTTTAAAACAGGATGAATGTTAAAAGTTTTTCTGTTATGACAACATGCATGTCACCTGTTTACCTAATTGGGGTTTAAAAGGAACACTCCTGTTGGAATCCATTAATCTCTATTTTGCATGGCAGGCAGGCCATGGGGCTCTAAGTTAAGTCACAATCTATGGTCACACATCTAGGAAGAGGCAGAGATGGGAACAGATGAGATCTGCTGCTGCAAATCCAGAACTATCCACTTCATGCACCATGTGCCCTGCAAATCACTTTCCTTTTAAGAAATGTTCATTGCAACCACATCTAGAAACAAACTACACCTTTAATGCAGTGGAATCCTGATCAAAATTTGCAGAATAATGTTAATTAAAACATAATTATAATATCAAGATACACATTTAAGTATTGCTTCTTAGTTAATATCTAAGGTCCTGGCTTCTAATATTTTCATATTTTCCTATTATTTATGGCAATTTCCTTATGTCAGGCTCTTCTTGCTTCTAAATTGGTAGAAAAGTATCTCTCAACTATTTCCTTCACTTAGAGTCAACTATGAAGAAAGTGGTTCATGTCCCCAGCTATCTTTTGATGTCTGTACTTTTTTGATGTCTGTCATTTTTACACAATACCTGTGACTTCACATTGACTAAGATATATCCTAATGTTTCTTGTACTAATCCCCTTGTTGAGCTTAGAATGTTGGTAATCACAAAGGTCCTCTTCATTGCTTGACATACTCACACATACATATGTAAAAATATAGGATATGTATGCATAGACACTCCCATACGTGGACACATCACATGTATGCATTTGTCTATATACATATATATATGCATGCATACACATACATACACACTTAGAGCTTTTACCGTTCTTGATGGTTATGATGGCTTATTCTTCATGCTTCTGTCTCCAAGAGGGGGGGATACTTTTTTGTTTTGTTAAAAGACCTGCTATGCAGATACCTCAGTAAAGGCAGACGGAAGATGAAATTGTTTTTAAATCATTTTTAACCCGTAGAAATTTATAGTGACATGAAGACATGTGTAAAAAAAACCCTGAGTATTATCTGCCAGTAAATGTACAGGACCAATTTCCTTTTATACATGGTTTAAGGGACAAATTAAGTCATGCACTGCCTGCATCGGGACAACAGAAAGTTGGATTGGAGGTGGTGGTATGTGCACCAAAACAGGAAACTCATCTTTTGGAGAATCTTCCAGAGAAGAGGACTATTTCTGAATGATATTCCCCCCAAACAGTCCTCCTGCATCAGGGATGTAGTCTGGGGACACAAAGAACCCAAGAAGGCACTTCTAACCACATGTCCACACATCTCTCACCATGACTCTCCCACCTCCTGGAGACACCATGGAATACAGGGTGGCAGTCACTACTGCCGTAGCTTGGGTAGGTGGAGAAAACAAAAATCACAGTTGTTTGGATAAAGGGTACAAAGCTATAGTTCTCTCTTCCTCAGTCTCAAATAAGAGTGCAAAGTGTTAGAGGAATCAAAACTATGGTGCTCTTGTTTCCCTGGCTCTGAATACTGCTATTGCTACTGTTGTTATTGTTATGTGTGTTATATGTGAGTGTGGGCACATTAGTGCCACTGTACCTGTTTGGAGGTCTGATTACAGCTTTATATGGAGTTTTGCCTCTCATTCCTCATTCCTTTAGCTACTGGGATGTTTAGCCAGTTCTCCCCTCAGTTGCTTTGATTGTCTCGGGTCTTGCCTACTGTGAATGCTTCAGTTTTGTTATATTTTATTTCTTATTTCCATTAACAGGCAAAATTGTATGTACTTACGGTATACAACATTGCTTTTATGTATAGATTGTGGAACGATCAAACCCAGCTAACAGAAATATTTTTTCTTATGTAGTTTTCATTTTTGTCATAAGAAAACTTCTATAAGCATTTTTCAAGAGTACAGTATGTGTCATTGACTGCAGTTGCAGTGATGTATAAGGTCTTTTAGGGTTATTTTTAGAATGAAGATTTCCATCCTTGAACTACAACTTTCCAACTGCTGCTCTCTTGTCTGCTTCTGGGAAATCAGCTTGCTCAGATACCGCATTCATGAAATCCGACAGCATTTGTCCTTTGATTCCTGGATTATTTTATCTAATATAATGCCTTTCAGACTTAATGCCATGTTGCTAAAAATGGCAGATAGTCCTTTTTTAGCAGACAGTCCTTTTTCATAGCTGAGTGAGAATGTGTGCATGTTTGTGTGTATACCACATTTATGTGAAGTTCATACACATACATACATACATATATACATACACACATGTGTTTTCCAGTTGTTGAGACAAGTATTTTGAACAAATGCAGCATATGCAAGTGATATATGGTAAAGAGTAATCCCTTCATCATAAAGCTAGTAACTTGGATGCTGTTCTACACACACTGAAGGGTGAATCTTTTCAGCAGCTGTTTCCCAGAGTGAAATATTTGTCAGTAGGAGTGAGATTCTAGAAGCCTGAGCCAATTACAACAACGGCTTGCCTAAATCCAGTGTTCCTGTTCATTCCTCTGTGCCACGGTTTCTTGTTAACTGAAGAATTAATGCTGGACCTCAAGTCTCTTACATTATAATCAAGTAGTCCTTTGGGTATTAATAGGCTCTGAGTCATGCAGTTAAAATATATGCAACCAGTGTGTCTATTCCTGAGGAAGTAGAAGTAGTACTTAATAAATGAACGAAAGAGAATGCCCTTGAATCATTTCAACTTATCTAAGTTTTGCTTCTCATTGTCCAACTCAAAAGTTCCAGAAAGGAACTTAAAGAAGCCATCAAAGGACCAGGGACAAATTTCTCTGCAGAAAGAAAAATGAGTATGACCTGAGCAGGCTCAATTCCTTGGCAATGGCATCTCTACGGCATGTCTTCTGCTTAAGATCAAAATAGAAAGCCTTATGGTATGTTAGCAGTATATTTTATTATTTGGCTGTGAGGTTTATGGAGGTATAAGTCACAGGTTTTCAGAACCAGTAGAGACTTCAGAAATGTCTGGTCTGACTTCTTCACTTTCCAGTCAATAAATTCAAGTGGTCTCTCTATACTCATGCAGAACAAAGGCTTAGAGATAAAGCAGTCACAACTGGATTTCCAGGGTTTGGCACAAAGACGACACAGAAATGTTCAATAAACGTTTGTTTTCAGAGTTATTGGCTGGCTGACAGGATAAACATCACATATCTGCTTGGTTGCAGAGATCTCTGCTTCCCTGGATGCCTGTTCCATTGCCTCTCTTAAAACCTATTAAAACATCAGAATTGGTACTTGTTTTCAGGCTAAAGTTTCAAGTCTCCAAGTGAACAGTCATTTTGTCAAAGTCTGGCATAAAGTAAACTTTGCATTAGAACCTATAGGTTCATCTTTCCAGTCTTTAAGGGTGGGAACTTTTGCAGTACAGAAGACAAGGAACAAACAAAATTGACATCGGTAATCTCTCTGCCTGCTTGAATTGGTGTAGACTTCAGTTTCTGTCACTAATCTCACAGCAAAATTCTATACACTGACAATCTCTCATCCTCTCTTCTCAACATTATGGGCACAAAGACAATTATCACATGTACTCACACATAGGTGGTTTTTAAACATAAAGCAAAGAAAATCAGCCTACAAACCACAAGTTCAGAGAATTTAGACAACAATGAGGAAACTAAGAGAGACTTACATAGATCTAATCTACATGGGAAGTAGAAAAAGACAAGATCTCCTGAGTAAATTGGGAGCATGGGGACCTTGGGGGAGGTTTGGAGGGGTGAGGGGAGAGTCAAGGAGGGGAGCAAAGAAAAATGTAGAGCTCAATAAAAATCAATAAAAAAAGTTCCTTAAATTTGATCATGATCACTGTTAACTTTTTGAGTTGATATTCAAAGACAGTTTGAAGGGAAGGTTAGATGGGATTAGAATTAAGTGGCAATTGTATAATTTTATTTGTTTGAACAAAGATTTGATTTTATTTTAAATTATGTGTGTTTGGAATATTCAGCTTTGGGTTTATTCCAGACTCAGCCCTCAGCACACCAAGCAGCAACTCCCTGGAGCTGCTTAATTTCAGACTCCAACTCCTAGAAAGTCAGTCATCGGAGTCTCCTCCCCAGGAGATGCCTGGAACCATGCATACCGGCTGTTTGAGACTTGGCCCATAGATCTGCCATGTGTGCTCTCCTATTCCGTCTCCTGCCTTCCTGAGAGTCACAGGAATGAGTGCTTTGCTTTGCACTGCCCTGTTCATTAAATCTGGGCTTGTTAATTCAGTTTGATTTGGCTTATTGTATTGGCGGTGGAGGAACCCAGCAACTGGAGTTTAATATCTAACAATATGTGTACGTCTATGTCCACATCTGTGTTCATGTGTGTGCTCGTATGTTGGGGGTGGGTGTTGTGCAAGTGTCTGCAAAGGCCAAAGAGGTTGTCAGATCCTCTGGAGTTGGAGTGAAGGGTAGTTATGAGCAACCCAACGTGACTGCCATAAGAATTGTTCTCTGGACCTCTACAAAACCTGTTTGCATTCATAATCACTGAGCCATCTCTCTAGTCCTTCATTCAATTTTCTTACAGTGTGATACAAGACATGGAAGGTAAGCTACTACCATGATGAGCATAGGGTTTCTACTGATGGAAAAAAATGAAGAGATTTAGAAGGATTCTAGTTTCTTTACTTCTTATTGACATAGCAATGTGGTAGCTTTCATAGACTCCTGGATATATATAGGGTTCTTCTGCAGCATTTCTACTGCTGAATCAACCAGCCTAGAAACTAGGGCAGTGAATTATGGCAAGGCCAAGAAGCATGGTCAGATAATAGAATGATATTGGATGTGGCATCAAAGGAGAGAAGTATCTAGGATTTCTTGGCTCATGATCCTCAAACTCCTTCCTTCTATGAAAAAGCAAAAATATAACACTGCCCAGAAAAGGGAGGAATTGCAGATATGATCTGAAGTCACTCAGATCTAAGATTTCAGCGTCTCTCCTGATTGTCCACCACCTGTGCCCCAGCATCTGGTCTGGTACACTCCATTGACTCTGTATTGACAGAGGTCCTCCACCAGATGCCTGTGCTGTTCCTTGGCATGCAGAGTCCAGCAGAAAGGCCTGCAGCCCACAAACATCACACAGGCTGGCCATCTTTGTCACTTAACTTTCAGAAGTAATATGCTCTCAACACCAGGAGTTTATCAAAGCATTTGTTCAAAAACAAAAAAATAAAAGAAATTCACTGTCTTTCCCCAGGGAAATTGTTTTTGTCAGCTTTTGGAATACTTTGGATTTATCCCTCTCCTTTGGGAAAGTGGAGTTGTCTCTGGAATCTCTTACCTTAAATTCAATGGGACTTCCCAGCAAGAAGTTTCAAGCTTTGGAGTTACATTTTGCCAAACTCTGCTTATACTGACTTTGCTTGGTCTACTCTAGTTCCACTTCAAAGCCCTATCTCCCAAAATGCGGTAGTTTTTTTTTCCAGGCTTCTGTACTACAATTCATGGGAGCATTTGGCATTTGGATGTCATTCAAACATAAACACACACACGTACACACACACTTACATATACACCACACACACACACACATCTCCTCTCTCTTTCTTTCCAATGTTGTGCAAGAACGTAATATTTAGAGGCTCTGTAACCATTTTAGAATCTCGGCGGGAACTCTGACAGTGATGAGCTTTTGTCCCAAAGCCATCCAGTTTAATTCTAGAATCCCCAAACCCCTTCCCTTAATTAGAACTCTGGACAAGAGTATTGACAAAAGCTAAAAGTACTTGCAGCACACACAAGAAGCCAATGCTATCTGACTTGAAGATACCTTTGTTACCAAGGCCCTATGGGCTCTGGCTTGTACCCTTCGATAGACCATTATCATCACTATTTTTCCTTCAGGCCTCAGAGGTTGCAGCGTATCTTGATTTGTATACACACCTATCTGCTTTTCAGAGCTCCCTGCTCTGTCTCCAGCATCTTACTGATGTCTATGTAGAATTTATTTCAAGCAACTGCTTATATGTCTCCTCCACCCTGGGCATCTCCATGATAGCAGCCGAATTAACAGGTCTTCCTTTTAACCTTCCCAAATCCTGGGTTTTATTCAGAGATTACTGTACTGCAGTGAAATTGTGTGTGCTTTGCCCATCTCTCCTGCTGTGCTCTCAGAAGAGGATTTACTTATCTTTTCAACAGTATCCCCACAAGAACATTTATGATCAGAGTTCCCGCATGACTGCCTGAAAATGAAATGTTACCATTAAACGAGGGGACCAGTAGATCCATTAGCTTCTGAGCAAGAATCAACAGATATGCAGGTTTTGTGAAATAAGGCAAGCTCTTAACCACACTCCAAAATTTCCAGCAAAGGATAAATGTGGCCATATTTCTCCTCACACACACACAGGCTTCGAGCATCGCAGAGGAGATAACAAGTTACCTGATGGTTTTGATCATGCTGAGGCCCATTTCAACGCAGCAATGGGCGTGGTCCTGGCGGGGCTCAGGCAATCCAGACACGCAGTAGTAGCAGTCCCCCAGGATTTTAATACGAAGACAATGATGCTCCTAAAGAAACAGAGTGGTAGGGAAAAGATTGTGTCGTCAGGAGGACCAGTTCTTCAGAATGCTTAAGAAAAGACGCAAGGGATGTCAAGTGTCTTCACTTCAGAGTCGGGAATCCCCACCTTTAGAACATCCTCCTACTGTTCTTATAGTTTGGATCTGAAATGTTCTGCAAAGGCCTGGGTAGTAAATTCTTAGGCCACAGGTTGTTGTTTTGTGAGGCGGTGAAAACTTGAAGAGGTGCAGTCTAGGGGATGGTCATCTAGTCCTCGGGTGGGTATACTGTTGATGTCGGACTACACTACCATGAACTCCCTCTCCTTCCCAGCTACTGTGTGGTTAGTGGTTTATTACGCCATTGCAGACCAAAGCAGTAAGGACAAGTAATCATTGTTTGGAACTCAAAACTGAGGCAAAAATAAATATTTTCCTTGTGAATTCATCAATCACCTCAGGTATTGTGTTACAGTTAGGGAACACTGACTGACCCTGCTTCTTTGGATGAGTGGTTGGAGGTGAGTAACCTCTTACAGACCTTCGAGAGCTGCGTCCTAAAGACCTATGACTTCATGGGTAGGGGAGTTTCCTTTGAAAACAGGGTCTCAGGGCTAAACAGATGAGGTGTGAACAGAAAGGGCCTCGCTGAGATGGAAGCTCAGTGGATCCTTGAAATACCAAAAGGAAAAGCACCATGCTGTCTTCCTAGTCTAAGCATTTTGATAACAATTGAATTCCAGTTAAACACCATCAGGTAGAATAGGAACTTGAACTGCCTCTGATGCTTATCTGGCTGGGTCAGATTTCTAGAACCTTTCCAACCTCCCAAGTAGGCACAGAGACATCCTGCAGGATTCAGTGTCATGCACACCCCCTGCTCACCGGTGATTTTAGGTGCATGGAGTTCCTGTCTATTGGCTGTTCAGTGTAATTACTTTTTTATTAGAGAGCTATTGATGGAGTCAGATCAGGAAGAGGAGATGGGGGTCTTCAGTTTCTTCTAGAATCTCTAGCATATCATGTCTACCATGAACTTAGAGATTACCTTGCTCATTGGTGTTGGCGTCTAGGCTTGTGAGCCCACAAGATCATTATTTAAAAAACACCAAAGGACTTGGGAGATTGTCAGAGGGCACATTTTTTTTTTCAAAATTTGCCAAGGAATTATAAAAAAAAACCTGTCAACCACCATTAAAAACAATAATGGAAATTCTATCAACTGGCAGCCTTATCAGAATACAAAACTTTCAAAAATTTGTCCAATAACTACAAAAGATAAATCCATTAATAAACACCCAAACAACAATGAAAATATGATCAACCAGACTTGAAGTTGAATATATGTAATCCTAGCGCTTAGGAGATAGAAGCAGGAGAATCAGGGTTTCAAGGTCAACCTTGCATGCATACTGAATTTGAAGCTAGCATGGGGCAATTTGGACCACTTCTCAAAAAACCAAAAGAACAAAAGGAGGAGAAGGAAGAGAAGGAGGAGGAAAAGGAAAAAGAGGGAGAAGAGGAGGAGAGAATATTATCTACTAGTTCCATTACTTTTTAAAAAAGCAAAGATTTTTAATACCTTAAAACTAGAAATACAGAAGACTTAATTCTAAATAAAATACCTAAATAAATTCACCATGATAAAAGTCACAATATTGTTCCTATCTTTGTTGCCACTTTTCTCCAACTCATGCCCATAAGCTAAAATTTCTCAGTTTGAAAATCTAGATTCTACACGTGAGAGAGAAAACACATTATTTGTTTTTGAGAGTCTGCCTTGTTTTTCTTAACATAATCATCTTCAGTTCAATCCATTTTTCTTCAAATGTCATGGTTTCATTATTATTTACAACAGAATAAACTTCCTTTGTGTGTTTATAGTGCATCCTCTCTCTCTCTCTCTCTCTCTCTCTCTCTCTCTCTCTTTCTCTCTCTCTCTTTCCCCCCTCACTTCTTCTGTCCCTCCCTCCTTTCTGCATGTTTATTTATAAGACATGAATTTAAAAAGAAGATAGGGGGAGGGAACGGTCCAGTACTTACTTTAGTCTAAGATGTGTGTGTGTGTGTGTGTATCCCCCATTTTTGCCTGTGAAAGAGACTGAGTGCCAGTGTTTTAATACCCGATTTTCATTTGCAGAACACTGAGGCTGGAAGGAAGAAGCTGTTGATTTCAGGTCTGAACAATCACTTGTGGGAGAGCATGATGTTTATAGCTCAGACTGGTGAGAATCTGACGCTACCAATCTGAGGCATAGAGGTGGTCTCCTTGTTGGCTATGGTAATAGATGAAAGAAAGAGATTGGGAAGAAAATGCTTTGATCTAAGAATCTGTATTATCTTTATTACTATCAGCTTTTCTTGCCTCATTGCCTTGTATAACATCCTTAAAACACTGATGAGTGAGTTTTACTCCTCTATAGATGACAAGGACAAACGAAGTCACCTTGTTCTTCACGCATAAGAGAGGATATATGGCCATCTCTTAGCAGTGCCAATGACAGCTGGTGCCTGGGAGTAGCCTTCTCCGTGTCCAACCTGCTGCTTCTTATATTTCACTTTGAGCCTTACACATTCAGGAAAAGTAGGTGTCACCTCTGCATTACAGGCAGGAAAGGCATAGGATGAAACATATAAAATCCCTCCAGATCACAGATGAACTGGCTCAGTCTTCACCACAACAGGTGTGCTACTCAACGTTGCTCAGACGCTGATATTACCATGCACACCGAAGTGACAATGTTTTGGAAAATCTAAGCGAGGAAGGAATGGAATACTCAGCACGAAGAATACACTACATGCCAAAGGTGTGCGACGCCCATCCTGCTCATCTCACATCGTCTTCACAGCTGCCTTCTGAGTTGTGACTCATACAGAAGATCAAAGCTTCAGGAGGCAAAGCCCACACCGCTATTGAGAGATAGGCAGGGAATTTCAGTCTATGCCTGTCTGAGCCCGGAACTCAATGAATGTTCTCCATTAAACTTCAAGAATTATAGGACCGCACAGAATGGCAGATCCCCTGGCAAAAATATATTTTGGAAAAAGATTGCATCAAATGACTTACTATCCCTTTGGTGAAGACACTGAGCAATGTTCACTTCTGAGGTCCACTTTTCATGTAAGGAAGAGATAAATCTGACAGGTTTCTTGAAAATCTATAGTCCCTAAGTAAATGGGAATATCTCATCTGTCTGTCTGTCTATCTATCTATCTATCTATCTATCTATCTATCTATCTATCTATCTATCTATCTATCTCCTATTATCTATAGCCTATTGTGCATATATATGCATATTTTATATAGAATACATTTTATATACAAAATAAAATATACAGCATGTGGTATATATTTCATACATATGTGTATGGAGGGAAATATGCAAATGTGCACACAAATATATGTGTGTATGTATACATATACATATACAAACACATATGAAATGACTGGCTTATCTGCCAAGTAAGTTCTGTCAGTTCTCAGACACATTTTTCTTATCATGTTTGATGAGCTGTCAGATGAGTTAATAGAATTTTCCAAGAAACTGTTTTGAAAATTCATGCTAGAGAAGACAAGCTGCTTTGGAAGAAGATATTTTAAAAGTTAAGAAGGATAAGGACCATCTTCGATTTAAAGTCAGTCTTATTATAATCCTTTTCTTCCCATCTTGATTGGCTTAATATCTTAAGAGTCTTACAAATCCAAAGAGTTGATTAAATAGCCAATGTAGATAGTAGATGAAACTTTGGGAAAACATATCAAAGATAATTATACATTTTTGGAAGGATTTAAAATTTTAGAAGTATATACAGTGATATATATTTGATGGTTCAGCTTTATTAAAAACAGCTATTCAGTTGTGAAAAAACAATGCAAAATAAAAATATTATTAAAACTAATGTATTTTAAAAATAGACAATAAAATCATGAAAAACTTACAATATTTTGTCTAATTTTATTTTATTGAAATCAGAGGATGATATGTAAATATATTGTTCTAGTAAAACTTAAACTATAGAAAAGGCTGAAGTCCCTTTGGGCACCCATTTTCTGTCCCATATCCAATACCTTGGCGGCTCAGTCTTCTAGCTCTTCTTTTAGGGAAGGTACATAGGTACACATATGCTCTATGTTTCATGATCTTTGTCCTGAATTTGTCACATCATGTTTGGAAGTGTAAAAGTTGAGTTTTCTTCCATAAAATGTTATGTCAGGTAAGAGAGATGCCATCTCATTAGAAATTAATTGGTCAGTACTCCATAGTGTTTTTCCTTGTTGTTAAAAAATGAACATTGCTTCCCATTTGACAGGAGTTTAAGAAAATGTTTTAAGATCCTAATGATGCCATTGGTATTATAATATAACATCCTTTCTTCCTAGTAGTGAGTGGGGGTTATACTCATATATTTTTTTTCTCTGTTTCTACTTTGAGTGGGGAAAAGTTAGGTAAGGGGTTTGCTATTTTAAAAGATCAGATACTAGAATTACAGAATTTTGTTAGGTGCAATGGCAACAGTCCAAACACTCTACGTCCAGCAGCTTGAACCCAAGGACCCTGCAGAATGCGCACTAGATGGAACTTTCATGGGCAACTTGAAAGGAATCTCTGCATTTCAATAACGCAGTGACATAACGGGGCCGTGTAAAATGCCATGTGAGATAGGTTCTCTCTCATCTCTGTGATTCAGATCCACAGGAAATACCAACATAAGGCAACTAGAGTTTTATAGAACTCCAGAAGACATAAAATAAATGCAAGATCAATTCGGTTTTATATAACAGCAGAATTTGGAACCCAGCAAGGCAGGGACTTGCCGACGGTGGAGGACAGACACAGTCAAAGGGAGATTTTCTTATTTCAAAGCATGCAGAATCATTTTCAGTTGCAGACTTTATGAAACTCTTCAGGCAAGGTGCCAAGGCTGGGGTGTGGGAAGGGGAAAGATGGCTGACCAGAAGCTACGGGTCATGAATGTGAGTGTTTATTTTTAATGGACCTCAGCTGAGACACCTCATGCATTATTTAATTTATCCTTCATTTTGATTTTGATAGGAAATGGAGACTCAAGAGAGATAATTTATCAGGGAACACTCAAACAAGGCCTATACCTGCATCTCACCTTTCAAGGCAGCCCACATGAGTAGAGGTAGCTTAGGGTTTCATCCTCTTTTCCCTAATGTGCCCGAGGTTAGTAGTAAGGAGTCTCTGCTGGTCAGAATTTGAGTTATAGATCATCAATGATGAACAGCTCTGCATAGTTTACTTCTTTGACCTTGGTCTCTCCATGTGCAAGACAGGAACAACAAGATCTGCCTTACAGGTCAGTTATAAGAACACTATGACCTAATCTGAAGAAAAATTCTCTGCACCAGGGAAAGCATTCAGCACTGGTGGCTTATGAATATTTAATATTCTTACCAAAACTGGTAAGTTCACTACACAATACTCATTTTTGGTGTGTGTATGTGCTCATGTTTGAGTGTGTGCACATGCATGTGGCAACCAGAGATCAATCTCGAGTCTCCTTAGTTTCCTCATGGGTATACTGAGACAGAGCCTCTCACTGAGCCTGGAATCCACTCACCCAGTTAGGGCAGCTGGCTAGCAAGCTCCCAAGAGCTACCAGTCTTGGTTTCATCAGAGCTGGGATTATATGTGCACACTGCTATACCTGTCTTCTAAATGTGGGTGCTGGAGACCAAACTCAGGTCCCTACACTTGTGTGGTGAGCACTTTATCAACTGAGTCACCTCCCCAGCTGCATTTCTGTAGACTCTTAATCAGATGTACTCCTTAGATAACAGCCTACAGCTATCTGCATCCCTGGGTAACTGGCTTGCTATGTATTCCCTCCTTGCCTCCTCTTCTCCACTGCACACGAAACCACTAAGGTGAGAAGCCCAGACTATAAAGCCAAGTTCACACTTCTTAAAATGCTGCACTCTTTCCTCGAATACTTGCTTCTCCTTTATTCTTGAAGCTCACCTGGGATCAGCCTCTCCCGTGCCCTTTATGCTCAAGCAGTCTTGAATTTCTCAGAACTCCCTGAGCAAGCAAGGTGTTTTTGTGCTTCTTGCCTTTCCAGTGTGTCTTATCCTAGAAGAACTTGCCTAATCTGGAGACAAAGCTCTTGTCTCTGGATGCTGCCAGGTGGCTATGCCATTCCCAATCTTGACAGTCCTCTCCTCTGCTCACCAGGATGTCTGTATTTATTAATGTATCACACTGCTAAAATGTTATATATTCATCCCTTCTCTTTTGTCGGACTAGCAGATTCCTGGGAGAAAGCACTGGATTTTTCTTTCCAGAGCTTTGTATTGTGCTCAACCTTAGCAAATCATAATTGGTTGAATAACTTGGATTAAATTAAACTTTGTACTTTTTCTTTAGGTCAGTGTGCTTGTTTTTAGTGGGGGCGGGGGACAGTTTCTAAGACACAAAAAAATTGACTTTGATCACATCTTTTAATCATCTTACTGGGAATTTATCTTTGTTGCTTTTGTCTTTGTGGAAAGAAAAATACTTGGAACCATGTTAGAAAAGAGAATAAGAATGCGCGACTCACACCAACCATCACTGATTTCAATGATTAAAGGACAGGTCATATGCATATTTCCCCCTAAATTCTGGGTACCAGGTAAATTCAACCCTCTTCCCAGGAGGAGACTTCAGTTCCTAAAAGTTTCCTATCTGCTAGTTGTCTAGGAGCATCAACTGGGAGTTTAGTTAGTTGGGAAGATCCCTGTCTATATCTTTTCTCACTTCTTCCACATCCAATCGCGTGCTTTCTCTTCCCACAATTGCTTCTGGTTTTTCTGGGTATATGGAGACACATCTCTACTCTTGTTCTCATCTCTGGATGAAATACTCTGTCATGATTTCTTCATTTCGCTAATTGGCCTCTCAATTAGTTTCAAGACGTTCCCTTTTGCTAAATGTGTGAGGTCATGCGATCATCATGATCAAGACACAAATCTGCCATGTCACTCCCTGACTTCACCCTGCAGGCTCCTTTGCTAGCGGCCTATCTACTCCCAATCTAGCACCCCTTGTATCTATGTATCTGCTTTTTGTCTCTGTCATTTTGTCTTGAATAGAATGTCTTAAAAGTAGAGTTGGAGAAGCTCCACTTCTTTAGTCTGCCGCCTTTCTCTTGCCATACTATATCTGAACTTCATTACTTACATGTGTATCTTCCTCTTCATTGCTAAACAGTATTGCATCAAATTATATTTGTTTATTTCACTTTCAAGAATCAGCTTCAGAGGCACTGAATATTTCTCTGGGACATATTCCCCGGTAGACAGGTTACCTTTTCCCTCTGTGATTCCAGAGCATTCTAGGGTTAAGAAGAGTAGGAAAATACTCCGTGTCCTGACTATCCACCCTTGTATCCCCAAGTAGACTTATCTTTAAGAATGGAGATGAACATTCACCATTCTCACGTTCATGCCTGCATATAGGGGCATGTTAGTACCTAATGGCTGCTCATATGCAGCTGTGACAGATCTCCTTTGGAATGGGGCCACCCTAAATTTGGAATATTACCAGTGAATTTCTACTTGACTCAGTATTCTTTAATCCTCGCTATGGCTCAGGAAGTCAGAACTTCGCAAAGCAGGAACTTGGGTTACTCCTATTTTAACCCAAAGCCTAGTGTTAAGTGTGGTGTGCAGCAATGTTATGCCTCTGTCACTTGAGTGGATCCAGGAATACAGTCTGTGTTTTGATCCTAGGTGCTCACCTCCTCACCTCTGTTTTCTTGCCTCACTGTGATTAAGGCAGCTGAAAATGAAAGATGGTGTCTTCTTTGCTAAAAACACAGTTCTTAAGTTAGATCAAAACCGTGGTGGGAAGGGCCTAGCAGATCACTGGTTCTGGAGAGCAGGCTAATTCACAGCAGATGTCCTGAGCTGGCCAGGAAACTGCAGGGAGCCAGCTCTCCATACCAGCTCTGAGTCTGCAGCTGGATGGCACCTGGCCTCGTGCAGGGAGAGTGGAAAGCCGACAGAAAAGACCGGTTTGATTGTCACTCAACCAGCTGTCTTTCAAGGGGAAAATCAATCTAAGGAACCTCCCACCCGAGACTTATAAACAAGTAACACTGGCCTCTAGGGTACACGAGGGTCAGGGGTCCAGGCTGGGGGACGGAATGCAGAATGGTAATGGCACTGGCGATGAAGACTGAATCCTTTCCTGCCTCATTCCACATGCAGGCCCTCACTTCGGCTAGGACTAGGATGGAATTAAATGCAACTCACATGGGCCAGCCGGTCAAATCTGGCAAAGAGCTCGTTGAGCATCCTGACCAGCTCCTGAGCGGACAAGGTCGTAGAGAGGTTGGTAAATCCTTTGACATCTGCGAAAAGAATACTAAACAACGGGGAAGGAAAGAGTGGGGGAAAGGTGGATTAATATTTTCGTCCATTCTGGGAGTCACATAAACTCTATTCTAATAAATCAACCGTGTCTGTGGTCTGAGATTTTAGCTCTCTGCCATGGATGTTAAGAGGGATGCTTAAGTGTTTAACAATGACAGAGGGTCAACTTAGTGAGCAGGAAGGATAAAGGGACAGCCAAATACCATGGTCTTGGTCCTGTGTTGTAAACCACCCTCCATGAGATCAGTAGGAGGAGACCCATTTGCAATAACATTTTATGATCTCTCTCTGTATTTTCCCAATGTACAGTTAAAACAGATGTCACAAACACAGAGCAAAACAGATCCCACCATGAGGAAAGCATACAGAACCCCCTCAGTGCCCCGGGCCTTCTGACATGTGCTTTACCCTCCCTATCAGACATCTAGAAGTAGGTTTCCCCCAAAATGATGAACTAAGGTAGTAACACTGTGAGGCCCTGGCACAGATAACATATTCATATTTATAAGGATTTCAATGATGTGGAATTTTACTCTGTGCATTTGGCTTTGAACAGGGAAGGGGTGAAGTCCACCAAAGCTTTCTACATGCATGACCTGCATGACCACTGTCTTGGTCAATCTGCTCAGCTACCTGGTGGGGCCAGCACTGCTGACTCCATGCTAGAGGCATGTAACAGAGCTGGTACTGTCAACAGAAGCCAGTGACCCACTCATCTTGCCATCACGTTTCAGGACCTCAGCATGGAAGGATGGATGCAAAATGGGTCATCGTGCTTGGGATTATTTGATTTGATTTGATTATTGTTTGGGATTCACCTTCTGGGAAGCATCAAGGCATATTTTATCCATGTGTCTTTGCACGTACTGCACTGCTCCTTGCAGTACTTAGTCCCACTAAAACCCTGCATGCTCTTCATGACCTCCATCATAGCCTACTAATGAATATTTATAGATATTTCTCCAACTGAAGTAACCTGTCACACCTACCTCTAGTATTTTACCAACTGTGTGCTTCCTTCTTCCATGACACTTAACCACGCATTGACACCTGGCTTGGTGGGTTCCTTGTATTAGTTACAAAACAAGACAAAATTCATCTCCAGGGTCCGTGTACCCACAACACAGCCAGCTTCATTACATGCTTTCTGTGTCCAATCAGCAGAACTACTCAAAATTAAGCCCTCCTTTCCCAGAGCGTGGATTGTTTGAAATGGAGACCCTCAGAGCCCCTGTGGACGCACAGAAACACATCTGCTTCAGCAAGGGCCTTGAATGAGGGCTGTCCATCTACCGTAATGATGGAGTAGCACCTGCTTCATCACGTGGTACAGTAAAGGGTTAGTAATTGACAGAGCAGCCCCCAGGGCCTTGCTTTCATTCCATTTGACATTCTGTCCCCCAGCTGCTGGACTCAAGATCAAAAGGTCTCTTGACCCTAGACATAAACTTAGAATCTTCCAACAGATATAACTGCACCTTTCACTAATAGGAGACAATTATCAAACAGCACATAATGAAACTTAGAAATGTACAGGAGATAAATTTTAGGCAATACTCATCAAATGAACACTGAAAATTAAAACAACAGTAGAGAAGGGAGAATAAACAAGGCAGGTTGCTATGCAGAGGGCGGCAAGATTAGAAATAATTTCAAAAATGTTCCTAATGCCAGTGCGGGTGACTTTGGGGGCTGTGGAGGGGGTGTAGCAGCCGGTCTGGCTTTGTTCTCAGACACCGGCTGAGAAAGATCCTCCTCCTCTTTCCTTCTTTCTAGTCTTATTTTAACACCCAGTGGCCTCCAAACAGGCAGGCAGCCTCCTTCCACCGGTAAACTTCATCCTTCTAGCACCAAGAGTCTATAGCTGCAGGTATCTTGCTGCTGCCTCTTGGAGAGGAGCAAGTCTCAGGGGATTTGATGCTTTTTGATTTCTCTCCTAGAAACTGCTTGTGTTACCCTGGGGCATAGAGAATGCAGGGCAGGAAGCCAAGTGCTCATTTAGAGGAGTGTGAACTCCTGGGAAAAAGACCCCATCATAAGATGTGTTGAGCAAATGAACAGGAATGAGCTCTTGTGGACCAGAGCAGAGCAAAAGTGATTAGCATTGCATGGAGGTCAAACATGTTGAGTGAACTCAGGAGACAAAGTGGAATGCTGAACATGTGCATTTTCCCCCCTTTTCCTTTTTAAGGTGGTTTGTATTTTTCTCTCTCTATGATGATAGGCAGTTTCCTATATTATGTATTTTATTCTATGTATGGATCATATGTAGAGACATATATCATATATATCTGTAAAGACATTTATTCATGAAACATTTACTTATTTGCTTATTATCTTCCAACAAAAGCCATCCAATTTCTGCCCTGTCTGGGCTTGCCTTGATTGTCAAGCTACTTTGCCACTAGGGAAATACAGCAGAAAACCAGTTATTGTCTGTACAATCCAAATTTCAGCCTTAGCTAGAGCATATTCCTTGTCCAAAGTTCATGTTTCTGCTGTGTAAATTTGGTTGACCCCAGTCAGCTAGGACCAGAAGGATCACCTCTTCCGGAAAAGCTTCTCTACAGCCCACCCCATCCTCTATATCCTTACTTCTCATCTCTCACTTAAAAAATTATCAATTATCACACTTAATAGTAAAACTCCCCATCACATTAAGTATGATGCTGTGATCTAGAAACAGAGTTGATGAGCTCCTTTTTGTTTTCCAGAGCCAAAGTTGAGTGTGGGCATACCTCTCCCTGCGGTTGCTTCTTGCAAAGGCTTGCTTGGCAAACGCCAGCATCCAAATCAGGGTGGCTGCTGTCACTGCTAAAGGTCTGATCAGAATCTTGTTCTCTGCAGGACAGTGCACTGAATGTTGTCAGTGTCAGGCAGAGAACACACACACACACAGGTGGGCTTGGAGCTGCTACTACTTGCCCCCGAGGGTGAAAAGGAAGGGACCGAGTCTCCATGTGTTTCATTTCAGGAGCTCATCAATATACGGGCGTTTAGCCAGTGCTGGGAAATCTTGTCTTATGAGATCTGGTAGGAGGGAAATGCAATTCTATTGTGTAAGCTGAAAATGTCAGATGCTAGCTTTCCTGGCTTTTCTAGAAAATGACGAGGCTTAGCTATTTCCTATACGTTTGCCTTGACTTTTAAATTGAGATGCAGGAAAAAAAAAAAGACTGGGGGAACAGAAAATAGAATGAAGCAGAGGCAGCAATACCCCACTTCTGAGGAACTGGGGCACCCCGTATCAGGACAGTGGTTTTCCTGTAAGAAGTGGTCTAATCAGAGACCATTGCAGTGGCACCCTACGTGGCCTAGTATCCTGGTGTGATTTTTGAGCTATTTGGCTTTGTGGCCTTTCTTCATTCCAGCCCATTTCCCCAGATGGCTTTTCTACCCTTCTCCAGTGACTCTGTGAGTGGCAGTGCAGCCTCCCAGTGCATTTTAAATTATACGGGACTGATTGCCACTAGGAAGTGTGTCTGAAATAACCTACAATAAGCCTGACACTCAACTAGATTTCTAAACCTGTGTGTTGTCTATCTGTCTTCATAGACATAATCTATAGAAAACTGCGAGATAGTTGTTAAACCATCTATTCACAGATAGACACTGAAATTGAAGGAAATGAATTATAGACGGCCACAGACAAGGAAAAGTCAAAATGAAGATCTAAGTTAAGGTCTTCGGTAGTATGGAGGCAACTCTCTGGATTTCAGCATCTGCCACACTTAGTGTAGTGCTGAGCACAAAGAGGGTACTACCAGACAGATGGACTGAGAGATGGTGGATGGCTCTATAAATAGACGGATGGGTAGATCGGTGGGGAAGTGTATGAATGGACGAGTAGTCGGAAGAGCAAACAGATGCATGGGTGGGTGAATGTATGTAAGTATGATTGCCTTCAAAAACTGTGTTTGGAAAGGAAAAGGAGTTGTGTCCCTCTTTATGCTGCTTTCAAGGTGACATCAGGAGGAGACATGAGTGATTATAACTGCCCCCAGGCAGAATGCTGGGATGATTATTTTTACCTGCTTCTAAAGGGATCTAGAACTTAAAATACAGCCAACTAATTTTTGAAGAATTGAAATACATCAATCAGCAAAAATAATCAAATTTTCTGACATTCTTTTCCAGCCTTAACATGGGAACGTAGATATCTCTGATGTTTTATGACTGCTTAATAGATTAATCAGGTAGATGAAGGACTCTTCCACACTCAGCATTCATAGCAGGGTGATACAAATGGCCGGCACACATGGATCATTCACCCTGCGGAGACCGGGGTTGGGTGTCATGTCCTCACCTGACATTCTCGTAGCGATGGATGTAGATGCGGTGGAACTGATGCTGCAGGTGCTCATCCTCCACGTTGGTCATGTCATTGATCATTTCCAGCACGACGAACCTGGGAAGCACAGACAGCACAAGCCGCTCCTAGGAGAAGCAAGCAGGGCAGGCTCGTTAGGCTGACCAGTGAGTCCCATGTGGGTTGGGGGCAGAGGTGTAGAAGCCCCAGGCCTCATATTTCTGGAGGAGTTGCTAGTTTTTTGTCATTCTGAGAATATACAACTGTCCGTTGACACTTGATGGGTGTAGTGCCTACTTACGTGATGATGCTATTGATGGGTATAGTGTCTATTTATGTGTTTACAGCCTAATAAGGAAAGGAGAGACCATCTATTACATACCCAAAGACACTGATACACGTTGATAAGATGTGATAAGTGACATGAAAAAGCATAAACGATAATAAAAGAATGAGATGGTTGATGATGTGATCCAAATCAGGCATGACGAATGACCTTTCCGTGGAATGATGTGAGACCTGAGTGTTTGTAATGAGCCATTTCCACGTTAGGACAAGGAGAAATCTAGACAGAATAAACAGTTAATGTAATGCTCTCCAGCATCATTGAGGCAAGATGTGAGTAAAGACTGGTAAACAAATTGAGGGGTTGTGACAGCCAATGTGGAGAGACACATAGATAGATCTTATACCAAAAGATGCTCATATTTAATTCCAGTGATAACTAGAAGCTTAGGTAAAAATACTCCTTCCTAGTTAAAAATACTTCTCTGGCTGGTTTGGAGGATGGCGTGTGGGGGGACCAAGGAAGGAGGCAAAGGGGTCAGTGGAGAAAGATCCCATACTGATGGAAGTTGTGCTTGAGAAAAGATTCCCAGGACTGGCCGAGGGAAAGGGGGTCTCCCTGAGATGGCTGGGTTCTGAGTCTACTGATGGGGGGAATCTGCTACAGCTATGGAAGCAGAGGATGCAGGAAGTAAACCAGGCTATGAGGCACCAACTCTCTTCTTAAAACAGTTTTAGTTTTTAAATTAAATGTGTGCTGCTTGACAATTTTGAACATCTATATAATGCTGCAGTTACTCTTACCTAATTCCTCTCAGACCTTCCTTCCTTCACTCCCATCTACCCCCCCACTCTTCCCGACATGTCCTTCTCTTAAATTCACATCTTTTATTTTGTGACCCACTGAGTTTATCCAGGGCCATGCATTTGGAGCTACCCATCGAAGCCAAGTGGGCTCACCCGTGGGCACAGAAACAAAACAATGACTTTCCCTCCTCCAGAATCTACCAGTAGCCAAGATTTCTGAGGTTAACTGTTGACAAACTTAGGATCACACAGATACAGTGTAGGCTACTCCAGAGGCACAGACTCTTTATCGAAAAGAAAAGTGAGACACGCGCAGTTTGAAGATGGAGACCTGGTATCTGGTGTGATACAAGTCATGATAATAGTCATTATGATTGTAGAGAAAAGAGGGCCCTGGTTAAGAACATGAATGAAATCCTCAAACATCCTTGTGTCCTGTAACCCAGACAAGGATCTGGATTCTGACACATAGATGAAGACAGGTGGATTCTGGCCACCATGGTGCTTGAGTGCGGCTTTATGGCTCTTAGGCATTGTCATTATTATCCTACGTATTACCCACAGGAGTCTAAATGTAAGTCTGCAAAAATCCCTCACAGAATGTACGAATGGAGTCTGAAAGTGATGTAAGGTTTTGCATAAACTGAGCAACCAGGATGCAATCCTTTTCCTTCCCCTCTCCCTGCAGGGATTCTTATGGGATGGGGAAGTGTTTGCATTCTGAGTCTCAAGGACGTATTGAATCCTGTCCCCAATATGGAGTAGGGATATAGCGTTACATATGCTACATAATTTCTGTGCCTCAGATCCCTAATTCATTCAGAGGTAATATTATCATTTATCTTGTGGGGGTTGCTCTGAGAATTAGTGAAGTAGAATTTGCAAGGATCTGCCATTATTCCCTCTCTCTTTTCCCTACTCTACTTAATCCTGACCCTCCCATACAAGGGCTTTATTGATGAAGTACCCCCTGAGTGCTGTATGATGATGCTTCTGCCCTTGAAAGCTGACCCATGATGTGACTGAGAGGCATAGTTTTTTTCCAGTGCCCCTACATCATGTCTTTTTCATGTTCACAAATGTTACTTGCCAATTTCCCAGGTGCTTATGGCCCAGTTCATACAATTGCTGCTGAATAAGAGAAGGTGCTAATCACAGCTTTGACAAGAACTGGTTGTGTATGATGATTCATTATGACGCTATTTACACACTTGGCACAGCCTGAGTAAGAGGGAGTCATGGGAATAAAGCATGTAGTTCACATACACCCTGTGGTCAGTTTGCAATAGTGCAGAGACTTAACCCTTTGACTAGTAGTTGCGTTAGTGGTGAGGCCTGAGAAGCAAAGTGACAGAGGGAAGGGCTGGCACGAGGAGAGCAACACGAAGCATGGGAAGGTGATGCCATTGCATGCATAGGGTGGCCCTAGTTTGTGAGACCTGCAAAGATACAGAGAAAACATGGTTCTTCCAATGCAGCCTTAAGAAGCAGTTCCATCCCTGAAATCCAAATTCATGTTCATGAGACTCTTTCATGAGCTCCGTGCTCTGACCCTCTGGCAGAATGGCTGGCAGCTTTGAGAAAGTCACGTGCTCTGCCCCTCCCAGACTCACTGAGTTGTATTCTAAGGTTAGCGCCAGGCAGGAAGAGTGTTAAAAGCTCTGAAGTTGTCTGGGATACCCAGGCCAGACAGACAGATGTTAGCCTACTCTGAGTCAAGCACTGGTCGGAACTAAATGACACCTTAAACTTTATGTAGCTCATAATAGTCATAGAAAAGACCAAAAAAACCTGGCATTAGTAATCTCATCACCTAAGATGCTGATAACAGAGACCTCCAAACAAATCATGTGACTTGAAATAAGATGCTTTCTAGAGTTCCTCTTTCTACAAAATGTATTATAATCTCCTCTTACCCAGTCCACAATGCTTTTTAAAATGTATTAACCTTTTTTTTTTCTTTTTATGAGTTGCATATGAATTCCTGCATGTATGTATGTGAACTACATGCGTGTCTGGTGAATATGGATGTTATAGGCAGGCATTGAATATCCTGGAAGTAGAGTTACAAGGCAGTTGTGGACCACCATATGGGCCTTGGGAAGCAAACCCAGATCCTCTGCAAGAGCAACAGATATTCTTAATTGTTCAGCCATCTTTTGAGTTCCACAAGACTCAGGGCAATAGAGATGGTTCAGTGATTAATGGCGAAGGCTGCTCTTTCAGAAGATGCAGGTTTGATTCAAAGGACCAACATGGTGACTTGTAGCCATCTGTACCTCCAGTTCAGGGTCTCCAATGTTCTGTCCTTACGTCTTTGCACACCAGGCACCTTTTTTAAGGCACATAAATACAGAAAGTCATTCGCACACATATGAAAACCCTCTTAAGGGAGCAGCTAGGTATTCCTGTGTGTCTTCGTTAGGGCTTCTATTTGCTGAGATGAAACACCATGACCAAAGAGCAAGTTGGGGAGGAAAGGGTTTATTAGGCTTATACTTCAACATTGCTGTTCATCACTGAAGGAAGTCAGGACAGGAGCTCAAAAGACAGCACAAAATCCCAGAAGCAGGAGCTGATGTAGTAGCCATGGAGGGGAGCTGCTTACTGGTTTGCTTAATCCACTTTCTTACAGAACCCAGGTCCAGCAGCCCAGGGATGGCACCACCCACCACGGTCTGGCCCCTCCCCCACTGGTCACTAATTGGGAAACTACCTTACAACTGGATCTCATTGAGGCACATCCTCAACTGAGGCTCCGTCCTCTGATGACTCTAGCTAGTGTCAAGTTGGCAAATAGAGCACCCAGCTCACAGTGATAAGGGCTGAGTGTTTGAGTGAGGACTCAGTGCACTAAGTAATATAGGAGCTATGTCCCAGTGAGGTTCCTGATAGATGGGTGAGATTTCAAATATTTTTACTAACGGTGGTGTCAATTTAATTATTCACTCAACAAATAATTATTGACAACATCCTATGTGGCATCGTAGTTCCAGATACAGAGAAAAGCTGGATCCTTCAGGGAGGCTTTATACATAGACCTGGACAAGATTCCTAAATGGGATGCTTGGGCAAGTCCCCTTACTAGCTGTCATTTATGTAGCTCTAAGAACAACCACGGCAGGCTAGACACCACAGAGTTAACAGGGACTCACTGATTATGGTTATCAGTCATAATCTCAAGTACAATTCACCATTTCTATGTAGTGAGAATATTTAACCATGGGTTCATAAACAAGAAGGGTAAAACAATTTCCCATAGTTACAATGAAGACAGAGACAGAATCTGGATTACTAGACTCTTCTATAAATGTCCTTTTACCTTACCAGAGATATTGGCTTCTGGAAAAAAAAATATCCTCTCAAAGCCTAGTTCTTCAAAGAAGAAATTTTAATTAATTTGGAAATTAGAAGCACACGGTCTTCTTAAACAAAAAAGGCATGTGCTGCCCTCTTACCCGGCCTGTTACATATTGTTAGACCCTGTATGGTGAGACAGTTTGGCCCATTCTGTGTCTTCTATGTTGAGTGGGTCACAGAACACTCATTGAGTGTATTCTAGTTAGCAAGTGGAATCCCACTGTTCTTCACACTTTAGGACAAATCTTATTTCCTTTGTAAAAGGATTTATTTATTTATTTATTTATTTTGGTTTTTTGAGACAGGATTTCTCTGTACTTTTGGAACCTGTTCTGGAACTAGCTCTTGTAGACCAGGCTGGCTTCAAAATCACAGAGATCCACTTGCCTCTGCCTCCCGAGTGCTGGGAATAAAGGTGTGTGCCACTACCACTGGCATGAAAAGGATTTTTCATCCACTGTGATATCACACCCTTTTTGTGTCATTCCTTCTCTCTCCCACAGAATTTGCCACACCGCAGGAGCTACTCGGTGTGTGTGTGTGTGTGTGTGTGTGTGTGTGTGTATTCCAAGCAGAGAAACATGATTAAAGAGACTTCTGTAAATGTGCACATGATAAATAGGCAAGTAAAACCTGGGTCTGAATATGAAACATTTGGATAAATCAAAAAGGCCGACAAAGAACCCCTAAGCTCAAACAATTATATTCTAATAGTCTAGAGAACTTGAATCTCACTAGAGACCAGGCTAAGATTTCCATTCCTCAACTTTTAAGTTTTGGGATGGTTGCTAGAAGCAGATCCTGTTCTGCTTCTTTCTTTTTTCTGGAGCTACGCTGTGGCTGCTTCCAGGGATAGATGTGGGGTATTTTCTTTCTGAAAGCCAATGCAGGGTGGGAGGTTTGAATTCTGCATTTGGATGGTAGGATGCAGCAAGTGAGTGAAATGCCTCAGGGCACATCAGCATCCCATCAGAGCATCAGCATCCCATTGGAGCATCAGCATCCCATTGGAGCATCAGTATCCCATAGGATCATCAGCATCCCGTGGGAGCATCAGCATCCTGTGGGAGCATCAGCATCCCATTGGAGCATCAGTATCCCATTGGAGCATCGGCGTCCCATCGGAGTATCAGCATCCCATCAGAGCATCTACATCCCGTGGGAGCATCAGTATCCCATTCACACAGTCCCAGAAACATGGGGCCAGATCTGTTTATTCATGACCAATGTTTTATGGACACAAAGGTGGTGAAAACAGTCACTTCGAGTGTTTAAAGATTCAGTGTATAAATAACTGTAGCTAACTAAATAAATGAAAGGCAATGTTCAGCTCTAATTTTTGTGATTTCTATCTGCTTAGTTCATTTTATCATGGAGGCATCTCCTTAGGTCCATGCTGAGATGCCCAGACACTCCTGGCCCCCTTCTTCATATATTTTTCATATTTGATTTATTTTTTTTCCTTTAGCACTCATTATTACTTAATTTTCTACAGCTTTTACTTTTTATCTTCAAAAAATGTTTGTTATTCAAAATGCCTAAGGCCACAGGGGATATTATTCCTCCCAGAAACCATTAATTGTCATATCAGAAACCCTTGTTTGGGAAACGTCTCTTCAAACTGTTGGTCTTGGGGGTAGAGGGCAGAGGTCCTTTCCAAATAATACCCATTTATCTGTAAAAGGAAACATCTGTTTGTATCAGTTGGAATTGAGTTTGATGAGGGTCTATATTTTGCTTCATCTGTTCAGCATCAATAATTACAGTACTTAGAAAGGTACCTAGCAATTATTAGGCCTCTCGTTTTTATCTGCTACATGATTTTTTTTAAATGAAGAGCTTTAATTGACTCTTTTCTTTCTGACCCACTTCTCTGTATATAGTAACTGTGACGCCGGAGTACTTACTGCTTCCGCGTTGAAAAAAGCATTAGTATTTAATGATGATTAAAATAGGAAACTAAACTATAGCAAATCGAAGTGTATTAACACGCTGTTCTGTATCCAAGGAGATTGATAGAACATTTCATTGATGCTCTCATCTTATCTACATTTGAATTAGCAATTACAGTGTGGATCTGTTGTCTCCAGAAATGTTCATGATAGTTCCTTAAATAAAGGCAAAGCGAGTGGGCAGTAACTTAAAATTTACGAGTTCCTCCTTATTCACAGTTTATCCTTGTGTCCAATCTAATAGGACACAAAGTAATGTAAAAATCATAAGTCATAATTCCTCTTACAAGTTTTAGTTCCCCAAACAGTGATAGCTAATCAGAATCCAGTGGAGCGTACGACAGAACCTAATATGATCTTCCTCAGTCTGGTGGGAGAAGTAGATATTAATGAAACGATCGTAGAAATAATTATACAACCACTTCTACTAGTAGTGCAATTAAAGAGACATACTTAATACACCGAGAGTCCGTAATGGGGGATGAGAGAGTGTGATTAACTTAGATGAGCAGTTAATTAATTGAAGTTCAGATATGTGCCTGAGAGTGTGTGTTCGTGTGTGTGCTGGTGGTTGTGGAAAATCGTCCTTAGGAGAGATAAAAAGCATGTGCAAGGACCGACTGAAAAAAGGATGTACAGCATATTTGAGATGTCAGAAGAAGGACCATGCCCAGAGTCCAATAATGTGAACTGTATAGGGTAAAGTACTAGGGCCTGTTAGCTCTTAATCTCAGAGTAACAAGAAACAATTGAAGCTTTTTTTTCAAGGATCCAAGATAGGATTTAACTTAACTTCCCCTGCCTCTATATGCATGGAAAACAATCGATTCAGTGAAATGGTTATTCTGGAGAGAAGCAGGCAAGAAAGAAATTAAATGGTCTGTGCAGTAGTTCAGTGAATGGTAGGTGGAGAAACATGGACCCCTAAGAAGGCTGTCTGGAAGACTCGTATGAACAGAACCATGGAGGAGGAAAGAGGAGGCCAGAGACTACTATATTTCTAGGTTTGCCAAGGATGTGCCTTTTGTCTAACTAAATAGGCTTCCCAGAGGTAAGCACTGGATGCTGCTGTGATGTCGGGGTGAAAATCACGGCTGTGATGGATGGCTTGCTCTCCCAGCGTTTGTAAATGACAGGTGTCACTCAGGGACTCACAGTGACCACCACTCAGCTTCGCAAACCTGTGCAGTAGGCTTTTTGGTTGAATGGAATTAATAATGATAATTAAGCTTGTTTGTGGCCATCATTAAACAAATCAAGGTCTTTCCCTGACCTTTTCCCTTTGGCCTGTTTAGTTGGATGGTCTATTGGGAGAAAGGGTTTCCATGACCATCTATGTACAGGTAGGACTGTCACACCAGGAGCAGCCTGCTGTTGGCCACAACAGAGGTGGGACAGTTGCCTTTATTGGAGAACAAAAGCTGAGTGTTGATGAGCCAGTGTCAGCAGGAAGAAATTACTTGAAAGTAGACACATGGTCCAAGGAGGAGAGAAGAGAGAGTATCTGTGGGCCGCTTGGGGTTGAAGTGTGGCCCATCAATGATTGAGTGGGAACTAAGGAAGGTCATATTCAGTTGTATGCGTTCCTGGACACACTTCTTTGCTGGCTCTAGGCTGTGCATCTGCAGAAAAGCTGGCTCATAGACCGTTGACCCAACTGTGGATTAATGAGGTTCCTACTTCTGAACATGTTACTTCTTACATTTGAAGCCTGTTGTATTATTCCAGATCCTGTATAAACATGGTTTAAACATGTTTCAGAGTCCAGTCCCTTCTTATGCCCCTCTCCTTCTCTCTTACTCTTGGTCAACAGCACAAGGAGGGCCTTTTGCTTTCTTAGAAAAAAATGCATTTTCACTCCATCCTCTTGCGTGTGTGTGTGTGTGTGTGTGTGTGTGTGTGTGTGTGAAATTTGGCTGTGGATGTGTGCCTGCATGGTACACATGTGGAGGTTAACGGATAACTTCAGGTGTTGGTCCTCAGATACCCTTTTCCTTTTCTGTAAAACAGGATCTCTCATTGGTCTGGAGCTTCACCACATAGTCCCATGTGTCTGGACTGTGAGGTTCTATGTATCTACCCATCTTTACCTTCCATCTAACTACGCCTGGGGTTTCAGCTATATGACACCTTGTTATGGGTTTTTCGATGAGTTCAGAAGATTGAAATTCAGCTTCCGGTTTGTGAGGGAAGTGCTTTACTGAATAAGCCAGCTCCCTGTCACCTAATTACATTCTTTTTTTTAAAGTAATTTTATTAAATTACTCTTCCCAACACCCTCCCACTCCCCCTACTCCCTCTCCTCCTCCCTCTTCGTTCCTTAGGGCAGTCAGGGTTTCCTGCCCTGCGGGAAGTTCAAGTTCCTCCCCCATCCCTCCAGGTCCAGGAAGGTGAGTATCCAAACAGACTGGATCCCCAAAATCCAGTATATGCAGAGGAAACAAGTCCCAGTGTCATAGTCAATGGCTTTTCAGAAAGACTTCGGGTCAGTCACATTCAGAGAATCCGGCCAAATTCCGAGAATCTGGTTAGATCACATCCTCGTTCAGTCCCAGTCCAACTGGCCTTGGTAAACTCTCATTAGATCCGTCCCCTTGTATCAGTGGGTGATACAGACGGAGACCCACATTGGAGCACCGGACTGAGCCCCCCAAGGTTTAAATGAGGAGCAGAAGGAAAGAGAACGTGAGCAAGGAAGGCAAGATCAGAGGGAACCTTCATCCGACGATGGATGGTGATACAGACGGAGACCCACATTGGAGCACCGGACTGAGTCCCCCAAGGTCCAAATGAGGAGCAGAAGGAGGAAGGACATGAAAAAGGAAATCAGGACTGCGAGGGATGCTATCACCTAATTACATTCTTGAGTATGGGTCTCCCAAGGCCCTACCAGTCTCACTGAGTCCGACCTGTCCTTCAGGGTACTTCTTGAAAGTCGTTTAAGCCTCCTTCCTTCAAAAGATTTAGGTCTTTTGGCTCTACAGCACAGACACTTCTGCCGCATTCCTTCCCCCTTTCAGTGCTCATGATATGGGCTAGGCTGTCTCCCTGCCACAACTCCTCATGCTTTGGAGATGGTGATAGCGTCTGCATTGTTCACTTGGGATCCTCAGCAACCTCCTCAGTGCTTGGAAGGAGCAGGTGCTAAGGAATTAAATAGCTCCTGAATGAACTCACAAATGATACCTTTGTAAGCCTTCTAGAAGGAAGGGGCTACTGAATGAATGCGCTCTTGGTGGAGCATGTTCAGGAATTGTTAACTAGTCTTTCAGTTGTAAAACACACCGAATCCTCAGCTGACACTGTGTGTCATCGATGCTTACATGGGAGATCTTGAAAGTAACATTTTCATAGAAAAATTCTCCAGCACCCAGACTTGCCAGGCTCCAGCCATTTGTGCTATTGGCAACAGTCCCAGGTCTTCCTTCTGCGAAGCATTTTCTGCAGAATGAAGGGAGTTTGCCTGGAGTCTGCTTATAAAGGCCCATTTTCAGCACTTTTGTTTCCCTTGGATCCATTCACTGCTTGAGAAACATCCCTCAGATCCCTGAAAGCACAAACTGAAAGAAAACAGGGAGGTTCACCCTTTATTACAATTCTCAGCTCCTGCTGAGGCCCAATCTATACTTTTCTGGCTTTGGCGATTCTAAGTACAAGAATCTTTCCCGGAGCCACACTATGGCCCCCGGATGGAGGCTGTGCTCACATTCTGCACCTAGTTTCTTCCCTGGGTTTTTCCATTTGCATGAAAAGAAACCCTGGTGGGATTTAAAATTTATGAAGCAGCTGCTTCTGGATTCCCCTCTCAGTTCACATAACCTTCTCTATTCATGTCCCTAAAACGGTTCCATGGCCATCAGCTGCTACAGTACCTCTGAGAGGGCGTCAATGGGGAAACTGAGGGAATCGAGAACTTTATTTCATGCAAATGGTCATAGCAGGAAGAGAGCGGGAGCAGGGTGGCATCATGACAAAGGCAGCGTTTCTGAGTGTCCGCGCAGCTGCAGAGTTCTCGAGTGCTTTTGGAAAATCCTCACCTCTCTCATGCTCTCATAAACCCTGGCTCTGTGTTAACTCCCTTTGCTCTACTGCTGGCAGAGCAGTATAAACTGCACCCAACATACAGGCACCAAGGTAAGCTTTTTGTCTGGGGTTTCAGGTGCTACTGATCACACACCATGTAGCATGTCACTTGCTTCACATCCACTGCCCACAGAGACCTCCCATCCATAAGAGTTGCTAGTTTCACCTCATCTGCACATGAAGATACTGAGGACCAAAAGGTTTAAACCAGGCCATCCAAAGTCATGCATTTGGATCTAGATGTGGTGGCTCATACGCATAATACCAGCAGTTGGGAGGCTGAGGCAGTGGGTTCAAAACTAGTCTAGGCTACAGAGCTACTACTATTTAAACAAAAACAAAACAAAAACCCCACATAGGAACAGAAGATGATCCATTTAGGAAGTGCACAACAAAAACATAAGCAGATTTTCTTTTACCAGCTGAAACTTAGATCACAACCTACCCATTTAATCATTTATTTATAAAGTCAAAAAGTAGGTGGTCAAGTCCTGGGCATGGGGCTTATCAGAAAGCAAAATGGGTCCACGCGTAGAACTAGTAGAACCTCAACAGACCACAGGAAGGACTAAGGGAAGCTACTGGCTTCTTTAGCAGATTGGTCAATACAGAAAGGTGGAGGAGGTGGGCTTCTGTGTAAAACTGATTGTTTTCCAGACCCAGGGCAAGTCAGAGCTTTGGCCACCAGGAATTTAGAGAGATCCAAGTATTCAGTCTCTGCTGTTAATCCATGCATATACTCAGGTGAATCATGTGATCCTTTGAAAACCTTCAGTCTCATATAGGATGCATCTGCTGAATGATCCCTGTACTTATAGGGAGTCCCCAGATTTTTCCTAGGCTCATTAAGCCTCACTCTTTCTGCTTCTTTGAAGCCTATATAGCCATTCTTGCTGCATGTTAGTGTGGTAGAACTTCTCCCAGTTGGTTTTCACTTCCCAAGTGACAATCTAGCCTGACTGATTCATTACCTTTAGTTCCTCCCATGTGACAACTAAGCAGATCACTGCAGGGCAAATGGCCCCTAGCTGGTAGGAAGTCTCTAATTCGGGTTGTTTCTGCAACTCCTGGCTGACCAGAAAACCATGGAAGGTTTGTTCTCAGCCCCAGCCACCAGGATTATCTCTTAGTGTACTTCTTGGGTGTAACTCAATACTGACTAAAACAAATACGTAGGAAAAAAGAAGTGGTACTTGTAGGGAAATGGAGAAGCTAGTTTGGGTGTAGGTCAGCCGGGATATATACATAATATATATCCCATAATGCATAATATAATATGCATGTTTGTGAATGGGGCCAGTCCTGGGAGCTGGCTGTTAGTAAGGACTGAGCTCTGATAGGAGGGAAGTGAAGCAGGTTATTGTGATCGTTTTCATGAGGGGGCCTAGCTGGCCTACTCCAGGAGTCATGTGTCTGGCCTGAACCTAAATTGGGGTTGGAATGCTTTATGTATTCCCAGGCCTGTCTGGATATAACAGCTATTGCATAGAGCCTGTAGAGTACTCCAAGAGCAGTGGTGAAAGAACCAGTGTCTGGCATTTTGGAACCGCAATCCCAATATTTGCAAGCACGCCTGATTTCAAGCACCACTTTAGGACTTCAGTTCCACACAGGTGTTACAGCTGTTGTGTGTTTAGAGAACAGACAGCGCCTGGGAAATACAGGGAGACAAGCAGATGTAGGATGCGGAGAGGCAATCTTGCTGCCTGGTGGAAAACTGTCAGTGGCTCTTTAAGTAATTTACAAAACAAAATTAAGGCTTGACACTGGCATTTTTTTTTATTGTATAAGGTTACAGGGCTTTTCACCCAGGGTGGACAACTTTAGTGTGAGCACCGTAGCCAAGGCTGCTGCTAGCTTGGCTCCTATGTACATCTCAGAGTGATTTGACAAAGGGCCAAAACTCTGAAAAACATTTCTGTCTACTTGACAGTGGTCTAAGACCCCAGGCATATCCCTTCTACTTGGACATAGAATCTGAAGGGCTAGGGGGTCAGGCAAGCTTGAGCTGAATCTTCAATTTTTCTGTAACTGGAAATTTACACAGCTTCTTAGAGCTTCCATTTCTTCAGCTGTAGAATGGGAATAATTATCTCCCCCCCCAGGATTGTTGTGTAGACTAAAGGACAAAGCTCTGTATGTATAGATCCTGCCACACAGTGGGTGCCTACACAACACCAGTGTCTTTAAGGTGGGTTTTCATTCATCGCAGCAGCCAAACTATAGGCCACGGGCTGCATTAGACCTCATCTTATATTCCAGGATATGTAGTATAACTTCAGGGTTTGGGACACACAAATTTGGTTTAAGAATTTTTCTTCTGTCTTTTCAGGGTGAAGAATTTTTACAGTCCCGTTCATTAGTTTCGAGGTATAGCAAATTGGAAACCTGCAGATGAAGCTCTCTCCCATTGCACCAGTTGGGTAGCCATTGGTGAATGCCCACTGTGAGAAAGGAGACACCACCTGCTATGCAGACCAAGACCACATCTTTACAAACCCAGCCCAGACCCTGCAACTTAGCTGTATTACCTTCGACAAAGTGCTGACTCTCCTCAATATTCCTTATGACTGGAGAGCAGAGACAGGAGAAAGTTACTTTAAGAAAAACAAAGGAAGCCGGCTGGCCAAGAAAAGCTGGAAGCCCTTCCTTACTTGAATTTCTAGTAACAACAGAGCATGTTTCATTTATGCTCTTATCACTTTGAGCTAAAGTGTAGTTGATTCATATAACAACAGTGCAATAACAGTAACCATACAAAGTGTATTAGGGTTCATTGGAGACAATGTAGATTGTGTGTATATGTGTGTGTGTGTGTGTGTGTGCGCGTGCACGCGTGCAAGCGTAGGCCTCAATGATAAATAGAATTTACTCTGATAATTCATTCTAAGTGGTTGGCTTACATGATTGTAGAAGTTAGCAGGTTGAAAATCTGAAGTTCATATACTAAGACTTTCAGAGTGCAGATTCAGGAATAAGCCAAGGCTCCAGTTGGAGCTCTAAGTCCATCTGCTTTGAATGAAAGCCCGTCTGTTGTTGAAATTAACCTTTCTATTCTATCCTGGCCAGGTTAGATGGGGACCACACACTTTTGTTTTCTGCTTTACTTAAATGCCATCCATTTAAAAACAAATCCCCTCCAAAAATCACCTTCACAGAAACATCCTGACAAATATTTAACCAAACATCTGGGTACCAGACTTATAAAAAAAAGTCCATCACTTTGCATCTTAGTAGCATAATCTTCAAGAACGTTTTCCAAGATTGAGCGAGGTATGAAAAGACCTTGAAGTGATTGCTAAGAAGACTTTGAAGTCTTCAATCCTTTAGAAGCACTTAAAAGGAAGATTTTCCCCAGAGGAGCAGCTTAGCGGAGTCTAATGTTTTGGGGGCTCGGGGAGTGTGCTCTTTCTTCCTCATGGTGCTCATTTCCTTTCTGGGGACCACAGCAGTTTGCCCAGGCATCATACTGCCTTTGCTTTGCTGTTTTCCCACCCGACACGTCGCCTTCGTTTTATTGTTAGAATTGTCACTACTTGGCAGTGTAGTTATTGTAGCGCTTTAACTACAGTTTCAATGGCTATCCTAAGCCTTAGATGGTAGGCCTTGGGTCATTGCATATGAGAAGTGCTAACATCAAGCAGATGGGAGCAGGTGGGTGTGGTTGCTATGTGAGTCCTCTACTGAGTAGAGCTCTGGGACACAAAGAGGAGCATTCCTTCACTGTTCAAAACTACCAGTGCACAGCATCAAGAAAAACAAGACATCACTCAGTTTTTCTATTGTTATTTTAGATTTCCTCTAGATAAGGAGCTCATCCCTTATTTCCCACATCTGGTATGACCTGCTTCTCTCCTCTGCTGCAGTAATGGTATGCAGCTGCTGTTCAAGACCACACAACCGGGTAGAGTGGGGACACCCAATGTCAGATGGTTTTGTCTTGGACAGAAGGCAGAAATGTTATGGTTTTATTGGCACCTCTGTCCTGACTGGAGGCCTGAATGTCAGAAGTGTATTGAAGCCTAGAGCCATGTTCTGATTTCTTGTTCCCTTTCTTCTCCCTTTAAAATGCAGCCAATTGAATACAGCTCCCTGGTGTGATCAGATACTTCATTGGTCTTCCTAGGGGTCATCCCACTTGGTCTGTACCTCTGGGAGCTCTGCTTGCCTTTTTTCTGCAATAATATTACCACCTAAGTTGTCTAGCCCCTCCCTAAAACTCAACCTTCATTGTCCTTCATTGACTTTCACTCTTTGAGTGCATGAGACAGAGATCTTTGAAGTCACTGCTGTTGAGTAGTTTTGGTGGTCATTGACTTTTTAGCAACTTGGGCCCTTAAGTTACCTTTAGCTGGGACAAGAAATCCTCTACCACACTCAGATTCCACAAGCTTCTTCCTGTCTCTCAGTCATCAGCAAGCACAGACCTTTCCCTAAGCTTGCTAGCTCACTCCCATTCTCAGGATGAGGTGACACCCAACCACAAATTTATTTTCATTGCTATGTAATAACTGTAATTTTGCTATGGTTATGAATTCTAACGTCTGAATAAATTGAAATACCCGTGTTTTCCGATGGCCTTAGGTGACCCTTGTGAAGGGTCATTTGACCCCAAAGGTTAAGATGCTCTGTCTTGGAGAGTCACTGAGCCTGTAGAAAGCATAGCCCTGAGTTCACTCTGTAGCTCAAGAACTTGTGATCCCCAGTATTAATCTCCACAGTGGTTGAGGTTGCAGGCCTGCAACAGCAGAGACAAGAAAATGACACCTCTGAATTCCAAAACCATTCCCCTGCTTGGTGACTTATGTTCTTTTCATTTAATCCTTCACAATCCATGCAGTTTCCAAGGCAGCTCACTCAGATGTCCTCCCCTTAATGGTTTTGGTTTGGCTTCTCCAGTTGGAATTACCAATGATGGTGGAGAGCCATTGGAAGGTTGAAGATGCAAACTATTTCTTTGCTTTTTTTTTTTTTTTTTTTTTTTTTTTATCCAGACTGCTCTCTCTTCTCTTTGGAGAATTGCTGCCTTCAAAGTAATAAAGAATGGGAGTAGGGGTTAAGTTACTGTGATCATGGAAGAATAGGGGCAGAGACTCGTTGCATGTATTGGGTGGAGCACATTGGCTATAAGAGGTGAAAAGAAGAAGGATGTTTTGGATAATTAGTGTAGGTGCAACAACATTTAATTGTTATGCTCTTTGAAGTCAAAGTTCAGTAGCTCTTAACTATCTGTAGGCTTAGCAAGAAGAACCCTGGTATGCAACAGAAGAGCAAGAAAAGTTCGCTTGCTGATGCAGACATGTTGTGTGAGGGCCAGTATTATGCTTTAAGTTTAAATTATTAGGCTTAAGAGAAATATAAAGCAAAAAAAATGTCTCTAATCTGTAATCCCTACTTGTCCAAGGACAGTTAACTTCCGGGAATGCTAAGGTCTTTGTTTAAATAAAATAACAATCCATGTGTTTTTAATTCTGTAAACAAACTTGTTTGTCCAAGCTTGTTTGAATGTGCTTGGTCATATATAGGCAGGAGGTACATAGGCAGGAAGTAAGCCAGGATGCTTGCTTGCCTCTGAATGGATGAAGGTGGGAAGTAAATAGCCTTGTGGGTTTTGCTTTATAAGCCCATGACTAAAGTAATTCATCACCAGATTCTGGGAATTCTGGGTATATTTAACAAAGCTTGCTTCAAATTTAGCTCAAAAAATGTGGTAGTGGTCTTATTCTCTCCTGATGGTACTAACAGTTGCTATATAACTGGGAGTGCTACATGAATTATTCCACTCATCAAATATGTTTCCAAGCCATCTTTAGAATGATGAGACTTATTAAATAAAAGGTTGCTGCCTTTTCAGAGTCCCAGGAACGTTAGCATGGATCCCTAAGAACGGCAAATGCAGTAGTGGGTAGAAGGGCCAAGACATGGCAGTCCCCACTGAGGAGATCTTCCCTAGCAAGCAAATGCTTCTGGGTAAATAGAATCCTTGGGTTGAGTTTGGGAGAGCGGGTGGGTTTAGGTGTGTGGAGTTTTAGGCGTGTGAGTGAAGCAGTCAGCGTTTGAGAGATGATGTACCCTTGGTGATTTAAGCATCTTGATGTAGAGTTGGTCAGAGGCAAAGTGGTCACAGCACTTGTAAAGTAAGCTGGGAGACAGGAACTCCATCCTGCAGGTGAAGTGGAGCCTCTGAAAGAGTAAGTGCATTGTCTCACTAAGAAAGCTGCTGCTCGAGACTGTCTGGCCATCATACAAAATCATTATCAATAAGATGCTTATTGGGCACCTTCTCAATGTTATGCTCTGAACGTGAATCATCTCAGTCCTCACAGCAAGTGATGTGGAAGATAAGCCTACGTCATTGTTTTTCAGTGCTGCCAATCAAGCCACCAAGAGGTCAGATGGTTGTTCTGACAACACAGAGCAAGTAAACGGCAACTTGTGGATGTGAGCCTGGTTTCTATCCACGTGTGTGGTCCTCATTTCCTTTGATATAGTGGAACATCAGATCCTGTCCTGGTGCTGTCCCAGGACTCTACAATCTTCTGTGCAGACTTGTACCCCACTCATTCGTGTATTTGATAGACAGCAATTTGGTGGATGTACAATGAGGGAGGAGTTTGTGGGCACTGTGCTCTGCTCTGGGGATCAAGTAGGTATGTCCTTTATCTTTCCTGTGTCATCCTCTAGTTGGCACAGTGACTGAAAGCGACTCTAATAAGATACTAATGACATTAGGATAGAAGTCAGAACAGTGAGCCACATATCCTGTGTTCATTAGAAAGAGATATAAAGATAATAGATAGAAAAACTGATATGCTTTACACTGTCAGGGATTCCTAAGACCACAAATTATTTTTTCTTCCTGGTCTTGAGTGTCATGCAATGCTGTCACACAGTCTACTCTCTTATGTGTCTCTTTATGTTACTGCACATCAAGAAGAAATGGGTAATGTGTGGCTCTTCATGATTCTTAGCTTTTCAACAGCAGAGACTAGAAGAACTTCCCAACATGACTCCAGGGCAACATCAACTCCTGCTTTTTAGATGCCCTGGTCTTCTGGGTATGTTATCACCAGGGGACTTGTTTTTAATTATTGTTGTTGTTGTTAGTGAAAGTTTTAGTGTCTTCCCTCATTCTTTTTCCTCTGTTCACCTCTTAAATGTTGGGAAACACCAGAGCTTGGTGCAGAAGCCCCCCACCACTCCTTTGTCTGAACTTCCTTCCTTAATTGCTTCCAGGAAAATGACAAGCATGGTCAACCTGTTCCAGAGGTTGTGTTTTTATTTTAACCTCCACTCTTGGATTTAAACTTGCACATTCAACAGCTCCAAGAGATCGACAGCAAACATTCCAAGTTAACAAGACAAAAGCGCCCACTTTGGACTCATTTTCTATCCCTTATCGTTTTGAATGCCATTCTTTCACTTAATGCATCTTCCTGCTCCTAACAGAATGATTTGCTTTGCATTATGTTCATGCATAAGAGTAGTGGATGCTTTGTGAGGTGGATATATCAGTAGAGAAGATCTGATTTATAGAGAGAAAGGCAATCCTTGGTAGATTTAAGCTGCACTGGAACATTGCCTGGGGTCCCTGTGAACAAACATGAGAACAGCTGATCTCCGTGTCTGTTTACTGGCCTGTTCAATTGTTCTGGAAATAAGCTTCCTCCGCATATCAGGAATACAGAGGCTTCACTGTGTTTAAGTAATGCAGGTAAATATACGTCTAAAGTCTCTTGCCGTCTCTTATCTCATGTGTTCTGCCATACATTTGTATTCCTGTTATCAACAGAGCTAGAATCAATTTGCAATAAATGTATACAAACATAGACTCAAACAGAGGTCCAATGACACCGATCTAACACAGGCTGTAATTCATTTGGCTTGTCGGGAAAATAAACTGATGATGTAATAACTAATGAAATTAGAAACAAGGCAACATTAAAAAGCATTTAAAAGGCCCACAACATCTGTTTAGGAACAGCTTCATGAACCTGAAAAATGACATTTCAATCATCCGGTGGAGCTGGTGATATTTTCCCAGGGGCCAATTCATATTTATAGACCCGTTTCCTAGTTCGTGTAAAAATGCTTTGTTCATTTGAAATGAAAAATGATTTTTTTTTCTGGTGGGCATTTAGGAAACCACAGGAATGTGGCTCAATTTATTTGCCACCCTGATCTTCATGTTACCTAGGAGAGGAAATCAATTTTGTTCCAGACTAAGACAGACTGGTTTCAATTTATTTTATAGTGGAGTGACATATATAGTTTTGTCCCTAAAATGGGAATAATATCCAGTCTCCCATAGTGGGTTCTGTGTTATGAGGACTAACCTGAGTCATGACACAGACTGGGGGGGGGGGTCTACAAATGCTAATCGCTTCTTTTTCTTTCTTCCTTCTTTTCCATATTTCTTTGCTTTCACACTTTTAGTATTAAAAATGAATAAAAAAAGTGGTCAATAATAGAAGATTTTATTTCAGTTTTGGTTTGTTTTTTTTTTTTTTTGAATGAATCAGAACAAATATTGTCTCTCTTCCTGTAGTTCTGCAGGTTGTGGCCTGGCAAGAAAGTCTTTTCATTCAATATCAGTGTTTAGAAGGAAATCACAGACAACAGAAATTAACTAAATAGTGTGGATTGCAAACATTTACATAACAATTCTGCTTGAGAAATACCTACAGCATATATCTGTGTTTTGGTTATATGCATATTCACACACATATGTAGACACATAGTTATAAATATATCGCTATCTACATTTGTATCTCTATATGGAGAGACTGGCACTTTATGTGTACACATAAGCAAGTGGATATTTTACCATCTTGTTTTATAGATGACAACACTGGCTCGAAACTGAATTAATTTATCAAAGAGAAGCAAACAAAGCAAAAGGAATGCTCCCTTCAGAGGAAGGAGCATAACTTCATGTTCCTCATTTGCTTATCTCTGTGTGGGGTTTGATGTTTTGGCCAACTAGATGCACTCCTGCAAGCCTGAGATGTTAAATGGAGGCTGTGTTTCAGTTACTTCTCATTTTTGTCAGTAGCTCCACGGTGTCCAGTGACAATCTCTATGAGTACCCCAAAGTGGCTAGTGTCCATATTTCGTTGGGGTAGATGTGAAAGACAATACAGCTCTGTAACTAATTACATAGGTTACAGGAATAATAGGGGCTTGCCAACCTCTGTCCTTCAAAATCCCCGCAGAAAGCAAGGTTTACAGAAAGACAACTGATCTCTTCATCCACCTCCAAGGTCAGTGGACAAGAATAGTGCTGCCTTCTTATTTAATGGTGGCAGAGATGAGAGGAGAAGAAAAAAGAGCATTTTAAAATTTCATCAGTTCTCTCAAAAATCCTTTCAAAAATTCACCAGTTCTTTACAAATTATGTATGCCCTGGAAGTCCTTCTGATTACGTGTTTGCAAATGTCACACCGCACATATTTCCACCATTCCATTAGACACCAAAAGAGCATGCCTATTTGACTCTATTTGACTATTCAATTCAATTTCCTTCAATAAATAGTAATCATCCGTGATACACACCAGGCTCAGAGTGTGCTGCCGGGTGACCACTGTAGTCCTGCCTTCTGAGTAACAGGCAAGTCTCTTGGAAAGTGGGTTCAGAAACATTTCTGCCACTCTGGGAATTATGGGGCTACCAGGACACCCCTGAGAGTGTGGAAGGGGTGTCTAATTACAATCTCTTAGACAATTCCACTATGAGCATTTATTTCAAATATGTTTCACAGTGACTCAGAAGGTAGACTGGGACATCCTAAGTCAACAAGTAAGAAAGGTAAAGCACATTATGGCATATATTCTTTTATCCAAGACTATACAGCTCCTAGCATGAAACCCTCGGAATCAAAATTGGGTCTGTGGGACCCTCATGTCAACTTACCAATTACGCTGTTTATGCACGGTGTAAATTCACTCAGAATAAAACTGTCCTGTGTAGTTCTTACACAGAAGGTTGAGAAACACAGGTCCCAGCAAACTTGACATTAGATATTGGATATTTCCTTCAATAATGAGAAACTCCTTTAATATGTCAGAAATTCTTAAAATATGTGCTGCATTACTAGAAGACACAATTGTACGGTAAACTCCTGGATCCCATGGTTATTAAAATTTTTTCTGCCCTGCTCCTCTCATGTTCCTTGAGCCTTAGGTTTGGGACTGTTTTGTAGAATTATCAATTGGGACTGGAATCTACATGGAACTAAACTAGTAAAGTCTCACCAGCAAGGCTCCTTAAACATTAGATGAATAAGTACAACATCAATAAACATGCCAAAGAGAATGGAGGGGGGGGGACCACAAGACCTCAAACTTACAAGAAGAACTAAAGACAACCAAAACAGCTGAGAGCAGGAAGAAGAGTCTTCCTCAAGGAGGAACTCACCAATTGGTCAGCCCCAAGAACACAGACACAAATAACATTACATTGATTGAGCATGTATTATTTAGGAATATGCATATATGTATGTATATGTATAAATTGTGTATGTATGCATGTATCTATCTATCTATCTATCTATCTATCTGTCTATCTATCTATCCATCTATCTATCTATCTGTCTATCTATCTATCTGTCATCTATGTGCATGGAACAACAAAATTAACGAAAAGAATATGAATTTGAAGGAAGGCAGGGTAGGGTGGTATATGGGAGAGTTTGGGAAGAGTAAAAGGAAGGGAGATTATGTTATTATATTATAAGCTCAAAAATAAAAGAAATAATTAAAATGCCTGCTACAATTGGTGTTAGGGGACAGGAGTGAGTTTTAAAAAGCTATCAACTGTTGTTTTAACATGGTGAAAGACCGTGTATATTTTTGGATAGCTGCAAATGCTACATCATCAAATATCTACATCATTAGTTTTTCTTTTCCCAGTAAAAGCATGGGAGACATTAAGGATGTATCCATTTTAACACCCTATGCTTCTTAAAAGAGGCAAGAACTTGTACACTACAGAGTGAAGGCTTTGGTACTGAAGGTGTGTTAGGAAAGATGATGCCATCTATTCTATGGAAGTAGAAGCCCATTCCAGCCCGGGTGGCTCCTAACACTTCAGCAAGTTGGAGGATATGCAGGAATGAAAACTAAAAACAATAGCTACTAACTTCCAGTAGCCTTTCTGAGGCCTCAAAGGGTCTTTTCCAGTACAGGGCCCTCAAGCCTGACCTTCATCAGCTTCATGAGAGCACACACCTGAGAAGACAAGCTACATTTCATTTTCGTTAAGTGTTTGAAGATGCATTGCATTAGAGAACCACCTAGCCTATGGCTGTGTGTAGTCAGATGTGAAAAACTCTTGCCTTTTTCAAATATTAATATGCAGCCGTTTCCATAGCTACCTGACTGGAACTATGATATGGTACAGATTTTAGGAGGCTTTCTTAACACTATCCCTGACACAGTAAATTCTTAATTTTCAATTCAATTTTATAATTCTAGTATGTTTATATTGATAGAAAGCTGATATACTCATCTGCTAAAATTAAAAAGGTTTAACTTTATGTGGAACTGAACTCTTCACATTAATTAATGTGAAGGACATCTTATTGTAGTAGCATTTGGAGGACCTAATTTGGAGGTTTAAAAAAGAGTTAAGATTCAAATATGCAGCCTTTTGTTTGCACCATTAGGAGATTATATATCATTGTCAAACACAACACAAAATATCAATAATTGTCATTAGCAATGATTTTTTTAAAATAAACCTGTAGTGTACTTACATTTAAAGTTATCTTTCTATTTATCGTCCCATTTTATTGTCAGCACAACTCAGTGAGGTAGAGATTACTAAATCTGTGTCCCAGGTAAAGGAGCAAGGTCAGAAAGAAGTTATTTACAGCCAGTCTGTCTAGTCACGCAAGCTGCCAAACTTCTCACTTGCTTTATGGCCTCTAACCTGGCAAGGCCGGCGCTGCGAAGGAATACCTCAGAGGGCGCAGAACCCAGCCTTGCCTCTTCACAGCTTTTCTTCCATAAAACATCCCAAGAAAGTGCTCCTGTGGTAGACTTTTAGCGTCTGCAGCACTCTCCTTCCAATTTGACCTTCTTCTTCCTTTCCTTCTTCCTCCTCCTCTTTTTTATTTGATTTTTTGAGACAGGGTTTCTTTGCATAGCCTTGCCTGTCTTGAACACCCTGTAGACCAGGGTGGCCTCGAACTCACAGAGATCTGCCTGTCTCTCCCTCCCAAAAGTTGAGATTTAGGCACCTGGACGTGAAAACCAACTGGTTAATGAACTGAATTATCACTTTTCTTTCAGAAGTTAAGTATGAAGTTGGTCCATTTTCTGCTTAGAACTAGAAAAATTATATATAAAAAAATCTTTCTACCATCCCCTCCCTTTCTCATCTTCTCCTCCCCTTCCACCCTCCATTCTCCTCCCACTCCCATGCTCACAATTTTCTCAGGAGATCTTGTATACTTCCCTTTCCTAGGGGGAATCTATATATGTTTTTCTTAGGGTTCTCCTTGTTACTTAGCTTCTCTGGGGTTGTGAACTATAGGCTTCTTATCCTTTGCTTTACAGCTAGTATCCACTTACGAGTGAGTACATACCATGCTCATCTTTCTGGGTCTGGGTTACCTCACTCAGAATGTTTTTTTTTTCCCTAGTTCCATCCGCTTGCATGAAAATTTCAAGATGTTATTGCTTTTTACCGTGGAGTAGTACTCCATTGTGTAGATGTACCATATTTTCTTCATTTATTCTTCAGTTGAGGAGCATCCAGGTTGTTTACAGGTTCTGGCTGTTACAAATAGTGCCTCTATGAACATAGTTGAACAAATATCCTTGTAGTATGATTGAGCGTTTTTTGGGTATATGCCCAAGGGTGATATTGATGGGTCTTGAGGTAGTTTAATTCCCAGTTTTCTGAGAAACTGCCATACAAATTTCCCAAGTGGTTATTATACAAGTTTGCATTCCCACTAGCAATGGAGGAGTATTCTCCTTACTCTGCATCATCTCCAGCACAAGCTATCATTGGTGTTTTTTATCTTAGCTGTTCTAGCTAGTGAACAGCTTACCTGAGCTAATGGGAGCCCACCAACTCCAGCCTGACTGTGAGGGAACCAGCATAGGTCCAAACTAGGCCCTCTGAATACAGATGACAGTTGTATGACTAGGGCAGACTATGGGGCCACTGGCAGTGAGACCAGGATTTATCCCTACTGCTTGTACTGACTTTTTGGAACCCATTCTCTTTGGAGGGTTACGGGGAGGCCTTGGTCCTGCCTCAAAGCTATGTGCTAGACTTTGTTGACTCCCCATGGAAAGTTTTACCCTCTCTGAGGAGTGGATAGGGGTGGGGTGGGGGGAAAGTGGAGAAAGCAAGAGGAGTGGGAACTGGGTTTGATATGTAAAATGAGAAATAATTTAAAAAATAAATAAATTCAAATTAAAAATACCTAATTTACACATGAATACCATGAACTATATCATTATCAATCAAGTTTACCCAGACATTGCATGCATCATTCACACACTCATTAGTTTTCTCTTTCATTTTTTTCAGACACAAGCATGAGCTGCCCTTCACAGCCTAAGATACAATCTAAGTTTCTTTGAGTTTTCTATCTTTTTGAATGGTGAACATCTCAATTTGTATCTTTTTATACTTACTTAAAATCATTTCAGTGTCTGACAGGCTGATGACTTTGTTTGATTTTCTGTTTAAAGAAAATACGAAAACTGGGTGTAGTGACTCACACCTGTAATCCCAGCACCCCGGAAGCTGAAGAAGCAACAGTATCATCATGAGATCAAGGGCAGCCTGGATGACAGAGATCCAAGTCAGTTTAGGCTATAGAGTAAGATTCTGCCCCCGAAATCCAAATCCAGTCCAGCACAATCCAAACCAAACCAAGTCACTGATGTGGGAGTCCCCTCTGTGTGCTGTGATTACCATTAATGAATAAAGAAACTGCCCTAGCCTGTTGATAGGGCAAAACTTAGGTAGGCAGGAAAAACTAAATGAAATGCTGGGAGGAGGCAGAGTCAGGGGGATGCCATAGATTTGCCGCTGGATATAGATGTGCTGAAACTTTGCTGGTAAGCCATGACCTCATGGTGATATGCAGATTAATAGAGATGGGTTAAATTAAGATGTAAAAGTTGGCCAATAAGAAGTTAGAGCTAATGAGCCAAGCAGTGTTTTAATTAATATAGTTTCTGTGTGATTATTTCAGGTCAAAGCTAGCCAGATGGCAAGGAATGAACAAGCGGTGGCCTCCCTCTAACAAAGACACAGCAGAATGCTAAGAGGATCAGGAAGTATTGAGCTCAAGGCTTCCAAGAGAGATCTAAATAGGTCACTTGCTATGTGTCAGGCTCATGTGTGATCATCTCATAGGATCTCCAGGACTGGTGAGGTAGATGTGTTTATTGTCACTGTTTCCTGGATTTGGAAATCCAGGCACAGAGAGGTTAGGTGATTGTCCTCAGACACAGAGTAATTGATGATCTCGAATGGCTACATACATCTGTGGACTCTGATACGGAATTTAGAAAACATTCTTTTTTGGATGCAATGAGTCACTTGGGGTTGTCCTGGTCTTTTCCTACCACTCTACAGTCTGTTGTGCAGTATCCTCTACTACTCAGCCATGCATCTGACAAACTGCAGTGCAGTGAGGAATGGGTTTGTAGGCATTGCGTTCCACATGGGGCCAGCCAGCGGACCATCTTCATTCTGCCTGCTTGTTTGCAGTCTAATTGGCTAGTGGACAATGATGACTGCAATAATGCAGTGATGACATCAGACCAGACATCAACATTAGGTCTCTTACATATTACAAAGGGATACAAAATAATATATGTGATAATTAAAATACTTTGAGGGGAATCAAGAATTATAAAGACAAAATATTTACATCTTAACAATGTGCAATAGTTGTAGCTTCTGTAGAGATGAACTGCAAACTTTGTTGGACAACAGGAATGAATGAAGACAAGATGATGAAGTAGAGAGACCTGTAGGAACACCCTTTATTGGCTATTGTAGGCTTTTGTAAAATCCAGCATCTATTTGGGGAAGGAGGCAAGGGAAATGACAGTTGTGTAGCTTGGCCTTCTTTTGGGACTCCTAACAGTGGGAACAGGACCTGTTCACAACACTTTGACTGGCTTTTGGGACACTATTTTTCATACTGGGCTGAGCTGCCTAGCCTTAATACAAAAGAAGGCACTTAGGCCTACTGTAATTTGATGTGCCATATTTTCTTTATGTTCAGAGGCTTGTCCCTTTCTGAACAGAAAAAGAGGGGAGTGGATTGGGAATGGGCAGAGAGTAAGTGGGGGAAAGGAATGGGAGGGGAGGAGAGAGGGAAAACTGTGCTAGGGATGTAAAGTAAACAAATTAATTTAATTAAAAAAGTAAAAACATCAACAACAATAAAAAAATTCTCTCTTTAACATGAAGCAAGAAATCTTTCTAAACCTGTTTATACCAGTTATAGTCACTACTAGTGTGCTCAGATTTAGTTAAGTGTGGTGTTACCAACAAAAGAGGAGTGTGAAAGAAAATAGGCTTTGTTTTTAAGGAAAAAAATGGATAATATTATGTGGAGAACTAAAAACAAAGCAAAACCCCTCCCAATGAAGCTTATTCTAATAAATTTCCTTTAAATGAGACAGAGACAAAATATTAAGGAACAAGAGTATGGAATGGTTTTGTACTGAGATTTCTATGAAAGTATTTTTAGATTGTTTCCCCTTATGCAAAATAAAGGGTGTATAACACCAGTCAATGGACATACACTGAAATCCAGTTAACTAGACTGTGATAGGCCTGGGTCATTTAAATTATATGTTTTTTATTTTTCTTCTCTGTTTTACTACTTAAAAACATGGCTACACTTGCATCTAAGTAGCAGAGCAGGACTTCACTTCCGTATTTCCTAGTGGGCTATATTAAGCATCAAGTCCCAGCTCTGTTTAGATTCCTGTGGCTCCCTACATCTCCATGCTGGATCAAAGGTGTGGTGAACCATCATGGTGATTGATTTCTTCTTTCTGGAATGTCTCTGAAAATGTTAATTGTATGCAAATGAGCACAGGGTGGTGGCCTCTCTTTGAAGCAGGAGGAGTGTGTAAAGTGAATACTGCTCAAGGAGGAAATCTGAATAGGAACATAAATAGCAAGAAAAAAAAAAGCCCGCACTTTTAGATTCTGAGGATCTGCTGCTGTTAGACTCAGGATGTGCCACAAATAGTCCAAGAATCAACCCTGATCCTCAAGTAACACCTCTTGATGCCCCACTAAGTCGACCAATGGACCCGGTACTTTCGTACGTAGCTTGATTTTCTGGTACAACCTTAAGATGGAGGGAGTCTAATCTTTGACGGAGATTAGGTGTTAAAGTCAGAGCCACCGTGAAAAGGATTTAAAACTAGACTCAAATCCATGTTTGTCTTTTTTTGAAACGCCCCTCACCTCACTACTCCACCCTACCCCAAATACAAATGATTCATGGAAAGATTGCAAAGGTGGATGAGGGATGGAAGACTAGTCACATGGAGTAAAGACTGTTCTCTAGAGCAAAGACAGCTGTGACAAGGAAATCAATAACCATTAACACAAAGACTTTACTCATGGCTCAACACCTTCTCGGCAGCTAAAAGAAGTCATAGTGCTGACCTGGTGTGGGGAAGCCAATTTTTTTCCAAATTGAAACATCCCTTCCTAGAACTCAGAAAGCTAATGAAACATGCAAGACTCAAGAAGCTCTTAAAACTTACCACATCCACAAGATCTTTGTCCCAGGATTATCAGATAGTTAAAAAAAAAAATCCCTGGTAGAGAAGACTGCATGTTGGTTGTGTAGGGAGCTCCAGGAAAACAGATTTCATGAGATATCACCCACATAGAGGTGATGAAACTGTCTCTGAATCTCTCATGTCCTTGTGAGTAACCCCCCAAAACCCATTACTCCAAGTTAGGATTATATGGGATCATTTTTTTGTTTTGTTATTACCTGTGGTAAATAGATGTTTGCTCACACTTCTCCAGAAAAAAAGTAACATAGTCTCCTATCACTGGCAGAGTGTCAAAAAACCATGAAAACTAAAATTTTTGTGTGTCAAGGGAAAAGAAATAATTTCTGACTGGGAACCATAGAGGAGGCTTTCTAAGTGAATGAGAGAAACCTTTAGATAGTAGAAGACAATACTGGGCACTTGAGAATCATCTGGAAGCCTTCCCACCCCACAATCAGGAAAGACTCTCAGTGGCCACGATTCTGTGTGTGATGTCCTTCTCACAGCAAACCTAAGTTTGACCAATTATATCTCAGTTCCAACACTTCCAGATTGACTGAATAACATCACTTCATTTTCGACTCTTCTCTAGACTGAAGTAGATGTAAATGTGTGGCACTGCCTTTCCCACAGTGGGACGTGAATTACGGAGAAAGTTATTTGGAAAGAAGGAGAGAAAATAGGAGGTGTCGAGGAAAGGGAGCACTCTTGATTTTCTGATTCTGGGCCCTTAATTCTTTCTCCCTCTAGTACTGACATATTTAAAGAAGCGGCCTTGGTGGAGAAATGCAAAGCTCTTCATGGATCAAGGAGCTTGCTATTTAAGAGTGGAGCTGTATGACATGCTACATAGAATTCTAAGTTGGAAAGTGTCAACCTTACCCAACTCCCATTTACTCTGAAAATTGTATTGAAAACCTCATCTATCTCCTTTTTAATCTTTGGGACATGAGTGATTGACCCACAGTATGTGATTTATGATACACTAATCTAACTGGATAGCAGTAATACACGTGTTAATATGATGGAGGTTCTGAAGGGGAAATCTAAGAAGAGGGATGGAATTTTGGCAGAGGATGACAAGATGGCTTAGTTGGTAAATTTGTTGTGCAAGCATGAGAATTCAGTTGGGACCACCTGCAGGCACAAAAAAAAACTGGCCGTGAGGCAGATTTCTGAATTTCATTGGCCAGCCAACTTCGACAAATCAGTGAACTTTAGGCGCAGTGAGAGACAGTTCCAAAATAAATAAATAAATAAATAAATAAATAAATAAATAAATAAATAAATAAATAACAAAAGAAAGAAAGGCAAAAAGTGATTGGGGAAGACACCCAGCGTTGACTTTGTGGCTCCACACACACACACTCTCTCACACACTTTTTCTCCTCAGTCTCATGTGCTGCCAATACTCCTAAGTGCTTGGTAGAGTTTGGATAACACAGTTTTAAACTGTTTCTACCATCACAAGAATGTGCAGAATGTAACATATTGGGGAAAGGATGATGACTGAAATAACCCTTTATTTTTGACTCAGAAGATATACGAACAATGGAGATGAAATTATTAATAAAATTCAGCTATGAGGAGCAGATTGTTGCTAGACAGTGCTAGGAAGGTCATGAATATGTTTCTAGCAGCATGCTGATGCCATTCATATAAAGGAATATAGATACCGAAGGGGCATCAACAGAACAGGAGTTGATTGACATTCTCTTTTTAAAATTTATTTTTATTAGTGAATCGATTAATTAATATTCCCCAGCCCAATCACAGTTTTCCCTTCCTTTTCTTCTCCCTCCCAGTTTCTTTCTCCAAATTCCTCTCTCCCCTCCCCATCCACTCCTCCTCCTTTTTCTTCAGGAAAAGGCACTGAAGCTCCAACCAGAGAGCTTACATTGAACTGACCTAGTTCCTCTGCACATATGTTACAGTTGTATAGCTTGATCTTCTTGTAGGACTACTAACAGTGTACGCAGGGGCTGTCTCTGAATCTGTTATCTGAATTTGGGACACTTTCCTCCTACTGGGTTGCCTTGTTCAGCAGCCTCAGTAAGAGAAGAGGCACTTAGTCTTACTACAACTTGATATACCATGGCTGTCTGATATACATGGGAGGCCTGCCGTTTATTCACTAACATTCTTAAAGGTCAAGGATAGACTAGGCTCTTGTTTTTGAATATTAAGGACCTGAGTAATTACATTACAAAAGGAAAGCATGTCATTAATCTAGTAAGTTATCTATTAATAGATGAAACAATATTTGGAAAACAATTAGTAGAGGCCACTACCTGTCTATTGACTCTATTGTTTTTCTTGGTTTGTGTTTTCTCCCTTTTGAGACTACACTTATTGTGAAGAAGGCAAAGCAAATATCTGTTCCATCTCAATAAATTCGTTCCATAGAGAATATAAGGAGGGATCCAGGAGACTGTAAAAGAGATTAAGCTTATAAGGAGATGCACAAAAAGAACTTTGAGGAAGGTTACAGAGCTGTGCTCAGAGGGAGTCTTGTGGAGGGATAACGGTTGACCTGAACACCCAAGAAAGCATGAGGTGAACAGGAGGGGAGACTCAGAGGTTAAGAGCACTGGTTGCCTTTCCAGAGGTCCTAAATTCAATCTCAGCAACCACATGGTGGCTTACAGCCATCTATAACGAGCTCTGGTGCCCTCTTCTGGTGTGCAGGCATACGTGGAGGTAGAATGTTGTCTATATGATAAATAAATAAAAAATAAAAGAATGCATAAGGCTAGGGGAGAAAAGAGGGTCATACCAAGTAAGAAGAAAGGTACAAAGGAGCAAGTGTAGCCAGGGTGCAGAACATGTGGGAAACAGTGAATGTTTCTGTCCAAATGAGAATAAAGAATTCAAGATATACTTACAAATAAGGTTGAACTTGATGAGTGATTTGGGGATGACTTTGAATCTAAAGGATGGAGACTAGAAGAAAGATGATTGGATAGCAGGACAACTGAATGAATATACTCTAGTAAGTTCCCTATCCCTGGAGAAAAAATAACTATTTTGAGATTCTTCCATTTTTAAACCAGCCTTAATTCTTTCTTATTAGTCATCTATATCTGTATTTTTAAAGATATCCTAGATGCTATGGGGCAGAAACATAGATCAAACTACCCTACTCAGAACTCAGTGGGAAGCCCAGCTTTGCCACTCTGCCTATTGTCCAAACCTCTACTTCACGTCACTATTTCCTAACAAAGACGTTTAAGGTAAACAGAACGGCTGTAATACAGTAAAAACATCTGCTGCACTCAAAAATAATCTCCTGCTGCGGTGACATATGGCATCATCAGAAACTTTATTCCAGTGCCCCTGGAGCTTCTGAGACACCTCGAAATGCCACGATTACCATAAGGAGGTTTGTGCAATTCTCGAAGCTGAAAGGAAAACAATTAATTCATTTTAATATTTAAAATAAATATGGGCCATTTGGATCATTTGGGAGGAGAAATGGGATTACAAAAACTGCGATAATTAGAATCTAACTCCCCAAAGAGAGATGTTCCGAGATGTAACTTTCAGATGGAAAATTCCCCGAGTTGGTCTGCATTCAGTCTGTCCCAGCTTTTCCTAAATCGGGTAAGAGCATTCTTACCCAATTACTAGCTTCAGTGGGGGTTGTCTGTGATTGACACAGGCGTCCTTTCTTTTACACAGAACCTTTTTTTAAAAAAATAATATACACCAGAAGAAAAGCGAGAAGAGAGCCAAAGTTCAAGTTCAATAGTATCCAGTTAAATAAGTGTTAGTAAAAATGCTAGGTAAGTGTCAGAATATCAGATGAATGAGAGATAGAAGCTGCTTTTGCCCTAATCTCTGGCAGTCATGGAACAAGAGAAATGTAGATGAAGGAGGAATGAGAAATGTCCTCCCATAGGTTCATTTGAACACTTGGTCTCTAGTAAGTGATGCTGTTTGGAAAGATTACTGTACCTTTGGTAGAGGAAGCCTTACCTGGGCTGGGGGTTTGAGAATTTACCTCTGCCCCACTTACTGTTTGCTCTATCTCTCTCTGTGCTTCCTGTGTGTGCATGGACTGTGATCCTACCTCCATTCCTTCACACCATGATGGAATCTATCCCTCTCTGTGCTTCCTGTGTGTGCATGGACTGTGATCCTACCTCCATTCCTTCACACCATGATGGACTCTATCCCTCTGGAACCGTAAGCTAAAACAGATCTTTTCTTCTCTGTGGTGGTCTGAATAAAAACGGTCCCTTATAGGTTCATATGGAGTGGCACTATTTGAAAGGATTAGGACATGTGGCCTTGTTTGAATAGATGTGGCCTTCTCAGAGGAAGTGTGTCACTAGGGTATACTTTGGGTTTCAAATACTCAAAGCGGGCCCATCCTTTCTCTTTTCCAGCTGTCTGCTGATCCAGATGTAGAACTCTCAGCTACATCTCCAGCACTAAGTCTGCCTGTGTGGTGCCTGCTTCCCACCATGATGGTAATGGACTAAACCTCTGAAACTGTAAGCCAGTTCCAATGAAATGTTTTCCTTTACAAAGATTGTATGATCATGGCATCTCTTCACGACATTAGAACATTGCCTAAACTGCTTTGGTTGGGGTTCTTCGTTAATTCCCTATGGGAGATCTTACCCTTTCTGAGGAGTGGATAGGGGGTGAGTTGGGGGGGGAGGTAGTAGGAAGTGGGAGGACAGGTGGGAAGGGGAACTGTATTTGTTATGTAAAATGAACAAAATATTAAAAAAAAAACAAAACAGGTTGAGCAAGCCAGGGGAAGCAAATCTATAAACAGCACCTCTCTGGGATCTCTGAATCAGCTCCTGCCTCCACGTTCCTGTTTGAGTTCCTGTACTGGCTTCCTTCAGTGATGGACTACAATGTGGAATTGTGAGTCAAATAAACCCTTTCCTCCCCAACTTGATTTTGGTCATGGTATTTCATGACAGCAATAGAACCCTTTTCTAAGACAATATGTATGCACAAATATATAATTACAACCTGCCGAATCTGTTTCATTTTTGTTGTTGTGTTTCTTTGTATGTGGTTTCAGGACTGTTCACTTTGTATTAAGTAAACAATAGGGGTTCATCCCTGGGAGAGAATAATTCTTCCCATCCCAGTGCTCATTAGTTACCTATAATTCTTTATCTGAGTGTAGGATCCCATGAAATTTGACCCTTCTGCATTAGCATGTCTATTAATATAATATCCATTCTTCTGGGTGTGTATGTTCAGTGTTTGGAGAGCAGCAGTATTCCACTGAAGAAGTGCACAACTTCCTGGACGGAATCAGACAAAACTTCATGCCAAACACTCAGCAGATTTTCTATCAATAGTGTCCTCAATATCTTAAATAACTGAAATTCTACTCATTCTTAAGACCCTATCTGGAGTGAAAAGTAAGTCTTACTTGACTCTGTCTACACTATGGATGAATGTCCATACAGATGACAAGTTGAGTGAAGAACCGTGAGGCTTTTTATAGGTTACACCTACAAACTGTGTTCTCTTCCAAGATAGTCTTACTTTACTGTGCTGAATCTTATCCATGGGTCAGTTTGGACGGTGTTTATTTTTAGGGAGTTCTCTGTATGTTTGCAGGTTATCTGTGACCCAACCTCTACTGCCACAACTACCCTTGGGAATGTCTTCCCCCTTCCTTACCCAATAAACTTTAAGTCCCAGGGCTGATGACTGCCCACCATTATGCTCCTAATGTTCAGTTGAACTCCCCCCTTGTAACCCATCCACAACAAACAAGTCAGCTTGCGATTGAACCAATAAGTTATCTAGATACCCCCTTTGTGTCCTACCACAAGATAAAGCCCATACTTGTAAAAGCCCGTAAAACGTGACTATTTGTGTTCAACCTGGCTTCTTCAGCTTTCACTTTTAGTTGTAAAAATATACTGTTAATGATCCTTTGGGATAATTATCCAGATAGCATTTGCCATCTGCTATTTAGGCTCTTCTGGTACCTCCTTTGCACCGTAGAGAATTATGAACCATTGCAGTATTATAATTAGCTCTAAGAGGTAAATGGGGATGTATTCATCAGTGACACATAATATTTTGAAAAATACAGATGAAGTGTAGTGATGATGAGGTCTAGCGGCTGCGAGCTTAAGGCGAGCCCCCATGCTGCCTAACCTCCAGCTAAAGAACTCTACCTTATTTCCAATGAGACAGGCCAATTCATAATGTTTTCCCAAATGAGTCCTCTTGGGACTGAGCTGAATTGGCTGAGTCACATAAATAATTATACAAAATAACACTAATGGAAACTCTTCGCTGACTTGCAAAGGCACTGCACACAATATTTCAAATTGTTAAGAAGGCTTTTCAGGCAGGATATTATTATATCCTTGCTGTGGACAGAGAAAAGAAGACTCAGATTATTCTCAGCTCACCAAAATAGTAACCAAGCAAAGTTTTCAAATCCAGGACATTCTCATTCAAAAGCCTGTGTGTCTTTTGTTGGACTCCTTTGCCCTTCTACCACAAAGGACATTCCAAGGGATAATGGGAACCTGCAGCAGAGACCAAATGTCAGTGGGAAGTCACTTTGGCACTGAATGATACAGAGTCGGTTATCTTAGGTACTAGGAGACAGACGGAACAACATATGAGGTGTATTAGATTATTTCTGTGAATATGGGTGTATAAGATTACAGGATATATTCCTTAACTTTTACAGTGATTAATCTACTAAGTGATAGATTTTTTTTGTTCACAAAACCAACAAGACTGCTTCATAAGTTTGTATTTTCATATATGCTTTATCTAATGCCATGCAAATGCAATCTAGAAAGTACTGACTGGAGAATGGGTGGCTGCCGTAAGGATGAGAACCCAGTAGTATAGGCAGCTCCACTAGGAAGCAACAGACTATGATAAAACTCTACTGGACTTTGGACTGTCTGCATTTGGAGTGTTTACATTGTCATCCTGACACATTTCTTTCTCCTTCTATTAAGTAAAAATACAAGCTAAGGATCTGGAGAGATGGCCTGGCAGATGAGAAAGCTTTTTGCTACACAGTCATTAAGACTAGAGTTTGAATTCTGGACCTCATAAAACAGGCTAGAAAAAACTCAGAGGGTCAGCGACAGGTTGGTCTCTGGGACTTGATGGTTTCCAGAGTAGCCAAGAAAACTGTAAGTCCCAGGTTCAGAGAAAGAACATGCCTCAAAAGTAGCAATTGGAGAGGAATAGAGGAAAACACCTGACATCCCTCTTCTGTTCTCCATGTACACACATAGACAGGAGAATCTTCCCACATACATACATGTCCATTCACACACACACATACACACACACACATACAAATAAAAAATAAATGAATTATGATTAGGGATGAATGGCAGTAGAAGAATCCATGCAGCAAGTTAGATAGCTGTATTACAGTGATCATAACATGCTTGGAACTGAAGAACAGGAAAAGACAGAACCTTAAGGATAAGAAGCACCAATTGTCACTGTCTCCAGTATTTTATAAACACTGCACATAGCATGCTGAAGACTCACCCACAGTGTGGTTCTTGCTGTGATAGACCATCAGGATCAACAGCTGCATAAATTATTAACATGGCGAGCTTTTTTTTTTTTTTTTTTGAGTTGACACAAGTCACACAGAAAGAGTGATGTGCTAGTCTGGCAACGGCTCTGCTTCACACAGGAACACAATATACACTCCTGGAGATCTCTGTTATATGAAGTGCTTTCCTTTCAGGAAAGAATTTTTCTAACTGATCCTCAGAGCTATTCAGAGAACCTATAAAACAGCTATTAAGGAGGTTCTGCAATGTTTTTAGGCATTAACTTAGAAGTTTCCTCTTCTGAATTCCCCACCACTTATGCAGAATCTGCAAGATCAGTGGTGTTTTCTGTGCTATGAATCTTGGCCCAGGAGGTTGGATCCAGCTTGTCTGATACATCTATTATAGCACAGACCCGGGTTCGTTGACTTCCTCATGATTCCACTAAAGAAATGCCTTAAAAATGCAGTGTTGCAGAATACTGTTTTAAGTATTAAGTACATTTGCTTATGCTTTGGAACATTTGTTTCAATGATGCAAAGATGTGATGCATTCTTTTATGTTGCATTTGTTTAATTCTGTGAAACTGTGTTACTTTACCTGTCTAAAACATCTGATGGTCTAAAAAAGAGTTGAAGGACCAATAGTAAGGAAGGGGAAAGAATAGACAGGACTGACTGACACAGAGAAAAAAAAGAGAAAAAATCTGGGAGGAGAGAAGGAACAAGAGAAGAAGAAGAAGCAGCCAGCCACCAGCCACCAGCCAACCACAGAAAAAGAGTAAAAGTAAGAAGTACTGAAGTATGAATAGCAAAAAGCCCAGAGGCAAAAGACGGATGGGGTAATTTAAGTGAAGAAAAACTGGCTAGAAACAAGCCAAGCTGAAGTCGGGCATATAGAAGAAAGAATAAGACTGGTGCGTGATTTATTTGGGAGCTGGGTGGCACCCCTCCAAAGAAGCCAAAAGAGTAAAAGACAATTGCAACGTGGAGTCATCTGTCTCCCCTCACAGCTGCTGCATAATGTCACAACCCATTAGTGAAGGTTTAGAATGGATTTGTTACAGTACACATATGACTGCAAGAAGAAGAGCCTGCTATGGTATCGCGAATGCATCCACTATGCATACAACTCCCAGGGATACGTACATTTAGGAGCCTGTATGTTGGTTCTAGTGCAGGTCTTCAGTACATTCTTAACGTTTTCTTTAACAATTGCTTTAAAAAACAATGGAATAAATGGAGTTTTCACATCTGATTAGCTGCACTAGGAGCAAATCTTCATCCTTGGAAAGCATATCTCATTCTGGAAAAGCATATCATTTGCTACAAACTATTTTTAAGCTCTATAAATCTCCCAAAGCAATATGTCTAAGATTCTTATTTATTTCAATGTTTTTTTTTTTCAAACTGGAACTCATTTCTCCAACTCTCTAACCCCATTTAAACTTCGTTGCTTACATCATTTTTTAGTCAATGTTTGGCTTCAGGTTCATTGAATTTATTTTGTGTGCTATACCTCACAAAACCCAGAGTGAAGTATGAACAATTTGATAAATACTAGAATCTTTATGAGTTTATAGTATTTTTTTTTTGTTTGTTAAGATCGAATTTTTCTGTGTAGCATTGGCTGTCGTAGAACCATTTATGTAGAGCATACTGATCTAGAATTTACAGAGAACCACCTCCCTCTGCCTCCCAAGTGCTGGGATTAAAGACGTGAGTCATCACTACCCAGCTATGAGTTTATAGTTTAAATGCCTAGGTAGTGAAAACATTAATAATAATTTATACTTTTAAAGAAGGAATGTCAATAAGAAGGTGCTGGTGATTTTTGAGAATGATTGCCTTGGTCCCAAATAGTTATGTCAGTTACAGGTGTCAGTGAGGTAGTCAGTAAATGTATTTATATCTTATAGAAAGCAATTAATGTGGAGAATAAGGACAACCTACATTGACTCTGATAGGGGAGTTCAGCCAATCACATTCTGTCCGTGGGACGTGTTGCCCTAAGGCAAAAATTTACCTATAAACCTGGCTGGTGCGCTTTCCCTAGCTCTCTCTCTCGCCTGGCTCCTGCGTCCGGACGGATCGTTGGGATTCTGGTGTAAGTCTTCCTTCTGTTTATTAAAGCTGTATATTTTGTATTAAGCTAGTCTGGCGGATCATTAATTACTGATCGCACCGCGCCCCATCATTGACTCAAAGTCTAACATGAGTCTTTTAGACTCTGGGATCCCATAGACTTGGAGAGAACGCTGGCAAAGCAGGGTGTTTGGAAGGAAGAACTTCCTGGGCTAGGATAGAGACTCGGTGACATCCGAAACACAGTCTTGCATGTGGTACCTGTCTTTGGTTCTCTGTCTCCAGGCGTAGCCTGGCCTCCACACACCTCCGTGTCTCCAGGAAGGCCTGGCGCTGGGCGCGGTCTGACAGGTAACTGATGAAGATCCCAGCTGTGTTCATGCACATGAATAGCACCACCTGGGCCAGGACCTGTGGGACAATTCCAAACATCCTGGTTAGATGAGTCCAACAGCAGCTGCTCGGAGGAAAAGATCAAGATAAGTAAATGTTTTAGAAGGAAGTCTATTTTAGCAACCGAAATGTCTTGAGTCACATTGGCCCAATGATACTTTTCATTCTGATCCTGCTTCAAAAGTCACTTTTCAGACAGACCTTTCTTGATGACTCAATTAAAACCTGCCATTATGTCCTCAAGTCTGAGCCTGGACTTTCATTAGAAACTCTAGATAAGTAAAGGCTGTGAGGTTCTCCACTTGACCACCTTCCTCCATCATTATCTGAAATGTTGGGTCTTTAATAGGCTAGGGATAGATAAAGTTAAGAAATCAAAAAGGATCAGACCATGAATTCACTAGTAGTGAATGTGCTGTGTTCTGATGTTACTGCAGAAGATGCAGAATGTGCTGTGTTCTGATGTCACTGTAGACCATGCAGAATGTGCTGTGTTCTGAGGTCACTGCAGAGCATGCAGAATGTGCTGCGTTCTGATGCTACTGCAGAGGATGCAGAATGTGCTGTGTTCTGAGGTCACTGCAGAGGATGCAGAATGTGCTGTGTTCTGATGTCACTGCAGAGGATGCAGAATGTGTTGTGTTCTGAGGTCACTGCAGAGTGTGCAGAATGTGCTGTGTTCTGATGTCACCACAGAGCATGCATTCACTATTTATTAGTGAATGTGCTGTGTTTTTATTTCTGCTCTAAGATTCTTTTGACAGAATCATGACTATTCACCAATTCAAGACAAAAACAAAACAAAACAAAACAACAATGAAACATCAGCACATAATGGCTAACACAAAGAAAGAATCCCCCCCCCCCAAAAGGCAGATGTGGTAGCTCATGTCTATAATCCCAGCACTCAGAAGGCTAAGGCAGAAGGACTGCTATAATTGGACTTTCCTTTGGACTGTCAGCTCACAAAAAAATGACATGGAGACCTATTATTAATTACAAAAACTCAGCCTATATCTTAGACTTGTTCCTAATAGCTCTTAAAACTTAAATGAACCCATTTCTATTAATCTATGTTTTATTTTTCTTTCATTCTCTGGACTTGACTATCTTCATGGCTTGTTGGTATCTCCCAAACACCTAGATTCCTCCTTCTCTTCCTTTCTTTTCTCTGAAATCCCACCTATACCTCCTGCATAGCTATTGGTCATTCTGCTTTTTATTACACCAATCACAGCAATACATTTTCACAGAATATCCAAATACCTCCCAACAGGTTGCTGCAAGTTTGAGGCTAGCCTGGGCTACTCTTTGAGACTGTATCTCAAAATAAAAATAAACGAATGAATCATTAAATGAAGAGAACCTGTGAAAGGAATCTCATATTTTGGGTGTGGGTAAAGAATGAATCTGGCATTTGGGGAATGCTAAGTAAGTCCTCTACCATTGAAGTGCCTTCCTGTTTCCCAAAGTTATTATATAAGCCATTTCCGGAAGGACACATGCACGGAGAAGATAAAAAGTGATTGAGTGAGGATTAAGGATCAGAACTGAGATCAGAACTACAGACCAAGAGGTAAAGATTTTCATTTGACTTCAATTAATCTAGACATTTATAAAAACGAAACCAAATAGAAGACCACCAGTTCCAGGTGATGATAAAGCTTACCAGGTAGTCACAATTTCCCAAACACACTATAAAGTTACAGAGCATAGAAGGAGCTGTATATCTCTCCCTCTCCTGAAATAAGATGATCAACAGAGACACCCGTTCTGTCCGGAGCCGGCTGTCAGAATTAGCAGCCAAAATTCACTGCAGTGCTTTTACCTGCTCGGTTAAAGACAAGGGCAAGTACGCCAGCGAGGACTGAAGAGACAGGGCGTAAGCAGAGCAGCAGAAAGCACAGTCTCGCACCTGCGCACACATGCAAATTCCGAATGATGTTAAGGCAGCTCATAGATAAGATAAGCATCAGGCGAAAATGCCCATTGAGAAAAAGAAATAACACTTTTAAGGGCTTTAATAATGTGGGTGACAATATTGAAAATTCCAACATGCCTATGTCATGGGGAAAGGAAAAGGAGAATGTGGCAGAAAAGTTGTTTAAAGAACCAATGTTTTTTTACCAATTTTTATGGAAGCAGTTTCAGACTCAAGAAACTCACAAAAGTCCATATAGGCTGAATATGAACAAAACACGCCTGTACACATAAAAGCCCAAATTCTAAAAGCCAAAAGCAATCTTGAAAAGTCATAGGACAAGATTAGACATTGGGAATCTAGTTTCCAGTATCAGAATTATTTCCATATTAAATAGGAAGACGTAATCTATGTTATTGAAGAGATGTTCCTAAATACACTTACATAAAAATTCTGAAATTTATAACAAAATTAAGTTAGTTGTGTTACATAAATACTATATATTTTAAAAAGAGTATTACTAGGGATAAGTACAGTCGCCACATAAGAGGGAAGTATCCAATATAGCAGGAAAATGTAAATTCTGAATTTTAACACATTTAATAATATAGTCTCAAAATATAATAAAATCTGTGTAATTATTTATAGAACAGTATCATAGGGATCTATTTCCAGCAGTTACTATATCAAAAAAGGCATGGTAACACTTGCCTTTAATCCCAGCACTCGTGAGTCAGAGATAGGCAGACCTCTGTGAGTTCAAGGCCAGCCTGGTCTACAAGAGCTAGTTCCAGGATGACTAGGGCTATTACACAGAGAAACCCTGTCTCGAAAAACCAAAATAAATAAAAACAAATAAGTAAATAAATAATAAAAATATAAAATAAAATAATTAATTAAAAAGCTTGAGCTAATTCTTTCAATTAATTATTATTAAATGGAGTATAGTATCCAAGAATTAGATAGCTGAAATTCTTCACAGAGAAACATTGAAAACTGTAGACACCTCTTAAGAGAAGGCCAGAAGCTAGCCTCTTCAGATTTTAAAGAACTACCATCAAATAAACACAGTGAATGACTGCTGTCGTGGTTTGAATGAGAATGGGCTCCCACAAATTCAGATATTTGAATCCATTGCCCCCAGTTGGCAGCACTGTTTGAGTAGACTATGAAGGCATGGCCTTTCTCAAGGAAGTATGCCACTGAGGGTAGGCTTTTGAGGTTTCAAAAGTCTTGTGCTTCACTCTGCTTCCTGCAATCTCTCATCTCTCAGTGTTCAACTCCAGCTGCCATGTCTGCTTCTGCTATTTGTTGCTTTGCCATCTCCACTGTGATGGACCCTAAAGCTCTGGAACCATAAACCCAAATAGGTCCTAATGTCCTATTACAGCAACAGAAAAATACCTGATACAGCTATATTGCCATCAAATTACAAAGCAATGCACTAAAGAGTAATACCATGTGCTTTAAAATTAAAAATAATATGCAAAGTCTTTATATCACGTTGATCTAAGAATACATCATAATCTTGTAATGAAAAATGAAGGCTGGGGAATAGTGAAAATATCACAGAGCAAAACTTAGTAGCTAAAAAAAAGTTGAAGATGAATGTGCTGGCCGCTAAACATAGAGAATTATCAAAATCATACCAAGCCGAATAAAACAAAGTAAGCCCCAGGATAAATACAAAGTATATATAAAGAAAAAGCAATACAATAGGAACAACAAGCAATGAAATAAAAAGGGATAACGTTAAAGGGACCAATAAACTCGATTGCTTCTTTTCTGCCAAGGACAGGAAAACAGAAACACTTCTTTGCAAGTTGAGTAAAGAGAAAAAGTATAAAAGATCAGTATTAAGGATCAGAAAACCAGGAAATTAAAGGCTTTGAGGAATTTAATAAATAATAATGCTAATTATGGAGTCTATTGTGAGTAAGATCTCAAATATAATTAAGATGTTTCTGAAAGTGCATCGTTTCTGAAGTTGAATAGAAAAAGAGGGGAAAATTAAATACGTGTAACCATAATTAAAAATCTTCCCACAAGGGATCTACAAACTCTGGTAGGTTCATCAGATAACTATGACACAATTGTGAGATAAAAATTCTAAATATTTTGTCTATTCCAAAGAATAAAAGTAATGAAGATTCCCCAGCTCAGTTTATGAGGCTGTCTTATTTGGGACAGATCTGGCACTGAACTTGCAACTCTCCTGCCTTAGCCCCCTGAGTGCTGGGATTGCAGGTGTATGTCACAATGTCTCCCTTGGACTAGCATAATGTCGATATGCTGAAACTATTAGTTAAGATACAGCAGTTCAATTTTGTTCATAATTATGAGTAGGTGAATTTTCAAACATAACAACAACAAATAATTGAAGCTGTAAATATATAGAAAAGATAACTTGACTAAGCTGAGGTTTTATTTTTCTAAGAATTTGTGGATAATTTAACATTATTAAATCTGTTATATTCATGCATACATAAATATCCCATAATACAAAAAGCACATGTAAAACTCAATAATTTTTTTTATAGATGAAATTCTCAGAACAGAAAGCAACTTTTCTAAGCACAAGGTGGAATGTTAGAGTCAAGAGAAACACTTGAAGCAAAATGCCACTCAGTAAAAGGTTGAAAGTGTTGGCTTAATGGTTTGGAAATCAGTTATTAACATGTTATAACTGCATGTTATCACTACAATACTATTCTCAGGTCCTGGCCACTCTGAGGAAACAAACAAATAGGCAAACTGAAATTCCTTTAGTTCACGAGACGTTTGGAAAGGAAGAGCATTAGAAGAATCGTGTCATTGCTATTTTTCAGATGAGAGGACTACATGTGTGAAAAATCCTGGAGTCTTGCAGTAAAATTGTTAGATGAGGAAGAGTTTCACAAGGACACCGAGTCAAAATGAAATTGATTGCACTCCTGTACTGTGGAATGATCTTTTTGTACAGTGTGAATATGTATTACTTTCCGTGGTTAATAAAGAGTTGAATGGCTTATAACTGGGCAGGTAGAGGTTAGGCGGGACTTGTGGGCAAAAAGAGAGCATGGGGAAGAAGACAGGTGGAGAAAAGCCAGATGAACATGCTGTGTTGAGAAAAGGTACCACCATGTAGCAGAGTGTAGATAAGAAATATGGTTTAATTTAAGTTGTAAGAGCTAGTTAGTAATAAGCCTAAGCTATTGGCTGAGCTTTTGTAATTAGTATGAAGTCCCTGTGCATTTATTGAAGAGCTTGCGGTCCTGATGAAAAACTGCATACATTCTTATCTGTTCATGAACCGATAATGCCAAAAATGAAGAGCCGCAGTGCCATGGATGAGCATCTATAAATCAAGACTGAACTTGTACAGTGATATCCAAGTCCAGATTAGGTATGGACCAAGTTAAACAAGCCTGACAATTACCTTTCTTCCTTTTTTATACGTATGTACATGGTGGGTGTATGTATGCTTGCACATCGTATTTGCATGCACAATATGTATTCATATTTACAGGGGGACACTAGTTGACATTAGGAATCTTCTTTGGTCACACTCCACATTATTTGTTCAAGGCAGAGCCTCTTACCTGAAGCCAGAGCTACCTGATATGACTAGTCTGGCTGGCCAGCTTGTGCCTTGAATACCATGTCTGTGTTCTCAGTGAAGGGTTTATTGGTAGGCTGCTATACTTACTATACTATACTGGCATCTGCATGGATTCTGATACTCCCTAAGGTTTTCTCCTCTTTGGGACTTTTATATGGAAGCCCACATGTGACTCAGTTTCCATCTGGCATCAATACTGACTTAAAAGTCATTTTAGTTCAAGCCTGCCTGCATTGTTCCTTCGTCTTTTGGGCACCTCTCATGAGACTTATTGTCTTGTTGATTCCTCTTTCTTGCCCACTTCTAGTTTTATTATAGTTTCCCCAGGGATATTCCCTAACTAACCACTTTATCACAGTCAGATTTCCCTGACATTTGTGATTCTTGAAGCCTATGTGTTCATCACTAATTGTAATTACATATTTATTTGCTTGCCTGATTGGCTGATGTTTATAAGCCACAGTGGATATTTTTTTACTCCTACAATACAGACATGATAGTTGCTCAGCTTGACTGATACCCACTGCCTTGCACAGTACTTTACTGCCTGACAATGAGTCTATGAATTGTTCTGCATTCCTATGTGCTAAGTATTTGATGAATGGCCACATGAATTAATGAATAACTTCCTTATGTACCACTAATCATCATTTACAAGATATGGGTGAATGATGATAGTCTGGCAGTAACAGTGATAAATGTAAAGACGTCAAACAATATCCCTAACAAATGCTAATACAGCAAATGTGCTAGACAGCGTGTGAATTTAGACGAGATCTGAAGGAGCCTTTTCAGTAAAGGAATGCTATCATTAGCTATATAAATACTATTCAGCTTGCTTAGCAGTTTTAAAAATATTACAATAAACATGCCATGTGCTATTCTCATGAATGATTTCATGAATATCAAATATATTTTTGTACAAAAGTGACTACAGTGGGGCTTGACCAACTACAGTAACAAATGCCTTTATGTTATAATAATTAAAATTGTACCAATAGAGATACTCAACTGAAAATTACTGGAAAAATGAAAGTACATGATAGAGACCTACATGATCAAAATCTTACTGGGCTTGCGTATGATATGCATATGCCAAAGAGGAAAGATGTTGCTAAAAGATTAAATGGAGAAATTCCTCAACAGAGTAACCTATAGTTATGTAACAAAACGAATGCCAATAGATTTGAGTTAAGTGTGAAATGAGACTTTAGATAGGGAAAATAAGATAGACGGGAACATTTTCAGTAAAGGAAAACACGAGAAGAGAAGAATAGAGTTCATTGGCAAGCCGTCCTCCACAGGCCCTCAGCGTCTGGATGTCATTGATCTTATAAATAATTTTATTATCAAGTAATCTAATCTGTCTAATGCTATCTAATAAGAATCTAAGAATATCTAAATCATTCAATTATTATTATGCTACTGTGATGAGGTAAATGCTACTTTTTAGTGGCTATGGCATTTGGGGGTGGCATTTCGAGGAGTGGCCCGTTAGTGCTTTTTCTGTGTGCTGTCTCAGAGTTATTGTATTTTGTGATCTATCAGCTCAACCCGGGCTCCTGATGTCTCACTATACCTTTAAAGCACCTCTTTCTCAGAGCTAGTATGCCAAGCATTAGATGTTGAAGAAATAACATGAGTCAATATTTTATCTTACCCTTAGATATTTGCACACTTTATTAACCTCTACTAATGTGTCCATTCATGATTATTTATGGAGCAAGAGCTATGAGTGTGAAAAAGTTTTCATTTTCATTTTTCTCATATGTATGAATTGTGATATGGGTTTGTGTATGCATGCCTGTTCATATGTGTGTAGATACATGTTGGTATGGGCACATGCGTTTGTGTAGGTGTGGAGGCCAAGTCAACCTTTATGAGTCTTTCTTGATCATGTTTCATTTATTTATTGAAGCAGGGTATCTTACTTGAACGCAGAGCTTGCTGATATGGATACAGTTAACCAGCCTCTCCAACTTGTTTCTCGGATCTTCTATTTCTGTTTCTGATGTGCTGGAATTACAGGTGGACTACCAGGTCTACCTAACAGTTGTGTAGACTCTGGGGATCTGAACCCTGGTCCTCACTCTAACCACAGTGATGGCTCAGGTCTGACACAATCTTATGAACTAGTACTATTCAAAGAAGATAAAGCCCATTCTAGGAATAGGACAGTTAACAAAGAAAACAAAGAATAGTACATAGTGGCCACAGTGCTTATCATAATAAAAATTATGAAAAAATAGGATGAAGAGGATAATGGGGTCGCTAACTTCTGAGAAGTTAAAAAAGGTTCTACAGTAAGAAAACATTTGAAGGCCAATGAAATTGCTAGGTAGGCACAGGCACTTGCACCCAAGTCTGACACCCTGAGTTTGATCATCAGGACTCATAGGGTGGGAGAAGAGAACCATCTCCAAGAAGTTGTCCTCTGACCTCCTTATGCACGTCATGACATGCATTTGACCTGTAAATCAATCAATCAATCAATCAATCAATAGAAGAGGGTACTTGAGCAGAGGAGAAATAAAAAAGCTAGTTATGAGGATTCTAGGGAAGGACATTTCAAGAAGGAGGAACAGAATGGGCAAAGGCTTTGAGAAACAGAATCTCATTATGCAGCACACTGTAGATGTGCTAGAGGGGAAAGTTGAGGGACTCTCTTTCAGGCGATCTCTGAAAGGTCATAACATGCCAGAACAGTAGGGTCCTGTGACATTCTAATACCAATGGCCTTTCTCTCCTAAGGGTTGGAACACCTGAGAGCTCTGACCAGAGAGAAATGTGGCTTCTTTTTATGTTCAAGGTCGCAATGCCTGGGAATAGATTGCAGTATAAAAGGCTGGAGCCAAAGAGACAAGCTAGACTTATCTTTCAAAAATCTCATTGAGAAACGATTTTTGGCTTAGACCTCAATGAGTGTGGGGGATACTTGCAGATATTGAAATGTGGCTGAATTTTTTCAAATATTTCAAAGGAACAGGCCTCACCAATGGGTCTTTGTGTGGATTATGAGAAAACGGAAGGAGACAAAGCTGATGCCAGTCATGGTAATTACTCTGCTTGGAATCTCCTGAGGAATTGAAGATACAGATCTCTGACAGGTGTTCTGGTCCCTAATTTGGAAAGCTTCCAAGTCAATCTGCCAGGACGGCCTGCTGGGACGGCCTCCCAGGTTGGAGGACTGGAATCTACTTCCCAAAAATTAACTGAAGATTAGCTTGACAGAATTCTGGTCGCCTCTGCATACGCTCATCAACCTTCCCAAAGTCTGAATCCTCCAGGGACAGGGACTGTATCCACTGAGGCTCCATGTCTTAGCCCTGGACCCACTTTGCCCGAGCTCTGTAAACATGTCTTGCATCTAATACCCCTCCCTCATTTGAGAAGATACCAATTGCCCACCTCTTTGATCTAGTTTTCTGATCACTGGTAATAGGTCATCAGTCACTTTGATGTAAAAATCCCTCCATAATTTCATCCAAATATAGACCCCCACCTCATCCCTTTGACCAGATCATTCCTCCAATCACAGGAACTGGAAAAAATCTCCAGGAGGCTGGGTCCCTCACATCCTTCCTGGGATGGCAGCCACAGAGTGGGCCATTTGGAAGACACTCACCGAATCATCTGCACCACTTGATCTAAAAGTTGTCATTCCAGAAAGATCCATTGATGTTCAGCATTAAATGGGTAATGGTTACAACCCTGTCCTCTAGGGTTGGGGAAGAGAAGGGGTAGCTCTAGGGATCTCTCGGACTTTTCTTCCCTCTGCACTCAAAAGTTATGTTTGCTGGTGCCCTGCATTTTTATTGCAGTAGATGCTGTGCAGAGAACATCTCCAGGGTCTGCATTTGACTTTAAGGCTGGAGTCCTGCTCTATTCACAGCAGTTGGGAAACAATTCCACGAAAGTGTTCTGTGTATGAGAAAAGAACAGCTTAGCGTAGGTGATAGCTGAGTTTGTCCCCGATGTTAACTTTACTTAAAAACTTTAGAAATGGAATAGCAGAAAGACATGTGGCAAACTGGTATTGTTGAACTTGCTTTTTGGGTGTTTTCCAATATATTCTTGTATATTAAATATTGTATATATATATATACAATATATATACAAATATATATTGTATATTTGCACCATCATTTGTCCTAGGACAAATGTTCCTTAAGATTCTCGACGTCACGCAAACTTTTTCTTTTGCTTTTTGAACATAGGTTTTGTGTGTGTGTGGGGGGGTTAAGTTTAGTTCCTAATGCTCAAATTGAACTATCACACTAACCCTGTGGCTCAACTCTTGAAGCTGATGAAAGGGAAGGATGCATGTTGCACAGCGCAGAAGAAAGAACTGATTTCCCAGTGGCTCTAAGAAATTAGAAATAGGCGACTGAAGGCAGGGAGAGGGTTCGTGAGCATGTCTGAGGATTGGTTATATTTCATTTCAGGTTTTCATGCAGCATTTCAGGGTGAACTAAGCCCTGTGCTTGTCTGAAGTTTCATATTTATCTCTCCTCACAAAAGCATCCCCAGGAACATTGTATCATCTACATTTAGGGTAAACCAAGGTTCTGAGAGCAACTGGCTTTAGGAAAATAGCTCAGGAAATTCGGGAGGACAGACTGCTTTGGGCTCATAGTTTCAGAGCTGTCAGCCCACAGTCTGTCCCCACCGATCCTCACCCATTGTGAAACAACATTATAGCTCTGGAATGTGAGAAATAGCAGGCTTCTCACATGGCAGCGACACGCAAGGCAGTTGGAAGAGACTGGGAACCAAGTATAATCTTCAAATTCATTCCCCCAGTGACAAACTTCATGAGGCTGAGCTCTGCTTTCTAGAGGTTCCATAGCATCTTAGGTAATGACACTATCTGGAGACTAAACTCTCAGCATGTGAGTCAGTAGGAAGTCCTTCATATTCATACCATATAACCCATAAGTTTTGATATTGTTGTGTAGCAATTTCCTTCAATATTGAAACATTCTGTACTGCTGGCAAGCCCCTTAAGCCAGAAAGTAAACTGTAGGAAGTTAAGGCCTACCAGGCTGAGAAACAAGCCAACCCAGAGTCTACCTGGTGGTGTTAGAGATCCTGATTGTTTCTAGTCAATGAGGTGTAACCATGTAATGTCAACAGATTGGAATGCCTAGGTGATGCTTGGGAGGGTGTATATAATTCTCCTTGTTGCTCAATAAATAAATCTGCTGTTTCCCTTTCACCTGACTCCCAGCAACAGTAAACAACTCAAAAATAGCTTCAGGAAGTCCCCAAAACTGATCAGATTCACTTGGCCCCTTCATCCTAAGAGTAAACTATGGTGTATTCCTCTATACTGTGTGAATATGTGATTGGGTTAGTAAAGAAGCTGACTGGCCAATAGCTGGATAGGTAGAGGTTAGGTAAAACTTGTAGAAAAAAAGAGAGAATGAGGAAGAAGAGCAGGAGTCTTTTAGAATTCGGGGGAGATGCAGAGAGAAAGAGATGAACTTGTCATACTGGGAAAAGATATCAAGCCACGTGGCAGATCATAGACAAGAAATATGGATTAATTTAAAATGTAGGAGATAGTTAGCAACAAGCCAGAGGTATTAGGTGAGCATTAATTAATATTAAGCCCCTTGTGGTTATTTGGGAGCAGCTGCTGAGGCACAGAAGTGCCCATCTACAGTAAACAATAAAGACTGCGTAGAGTCTCTCTCAGAGGAACTAAGCTACAAAGAAGACGCTGAACCAGACAAGTGCTTGCAAGAAGTGGAGGCCTGCCAAACTGACGGCTATAAGAGGTTTAGATCAAGTGAGTCACTTAGCAGGGACACTGTCCAACCTTTTGAGTCACCTGCAGGCCACGCAGTGTGCTCCAGGTTCCCAGCTTTTGGGAGCTGTCACCCAGTAGGGACAGACTTTCCTGACACAGCTGTCTTTGAGGCATTTCTGCTCATATAAGTTACCCCTCCTCCACATTCCAGACTAACACCAGATAACCCATTGGTTCACCAGTAGGACTTTGGTGGTATCCACACTTTTGTATCTCTTGAACTCCCTATCTGATGTAAATACACTTGGGTGGTATATTTCCTCCGGAAACGTCTTGTTTGAGCCATTTTCTAGCCCTAAAATTGTCATGTTTTATAGATACGAAAGAATTGCATATTTACATATACAATGTGGTACTTTGAAATACATAATTAGCAAGTTAGCATGATTAGAATATTCATTATGTTGGACTTTTATCATCTCTTTGTGGTAAGAATATTTAACATTTTCCCTCCTAGATATTTTTAATCATACAACATATGGTCGTTAATTACGGCTACCTTACAGGGCAATCAAACATCAGAAGCTACGTCTCCTGTCTAACATTGGATCCACTGGCTGACGTCTCCCTAAATTTCTCTTTTCTTTGCTCTCAACCTCTGGTGACACCAGTCTTCTACTCCGAACGGTTGAGATAACAGTCTTTCAAAATTCTACCCGAGTGTTGTTATGTGGTGGTTATCTTTCCCCCGTGTGTATCCATATCCTTGTAAATGACAAGACTTCTGCTGTCCTTCATGTTGTGAAAGGAGTTTACATTTTCTGTGTCCACTGTTCCATTAAGGGGCTCTTAGGTTCTTTCTGTATCTTGACTACTGCGAATAACGCTGCCATAAGCCTGCAGGCACAAATGCCTCTTCATCGTGATTAGCTGCTTTCCCCTGACGCAGAAGCACTATTGGGATTTCTCGGTTGCCTGCCAGTTCTGCTTGTACTCATTTGTTGAGAAGCTTCCACACTGTTTCCCATAGTGGCTAGACTAGTTGATGTTCCCACAAACAGTGTTTATTACCCGATGTCTTCTTGTTCACAGTCACTCTTACTGGAGAGAAGTAGAATCTGATGGTGGCTTTGAATTGCCTTTTCCCAGGGAGATACCCCCAGTCGTTATGATTGTTTCCTTTGTTTCTTCTGCCACTGTTGAACTTGAGCAGGTAAGTGGTGTGATCACATTTGCGTTTCAGGAAATCAGTGGAGGTATAGCATGAGGAGCGGTCCTGGCGATGACTAAATGCCTCAAGGAGTCAGGGACGAAAGAGGAGGGAGGGAATGTGTAAGAGCATCTGCAGGAGTCTGCAGAGACCAGGGAGGAGGACAATGCCCCTGTCAGCATCCTCGCCCGGGGCTGGGAACTCTCCCCGCAGCTGTCAGTTATGTGGCCATCCTTCCTGCCTGCACTTTGTGATTTGGATAAGGAATTATAAATAGCACATAATGAAGTCTGAAAAGTACCCGAGCAATAAAGAAGCAAACTGAAGTGAAAATTCATAGAAAACAGAAGAAAAGATAAGGCAGGCTGGACTAATAATAATGAACTAGGGGAACATCTTGAGCTCAAAGACTAACATCCTGGTAGGTGACAAAGGCAGAAAGATGTAATCTTTTCCAAAGAAATCACACAAACACAGACATAGATATAAACACACACACACACACACACACACACACACACACACACACACACACACACAAATAGATTAAAAGAGTAGGAATAGTAGATTTTCTTAAATATGGAGTTTTTAAAATCTATCATAGTCAGGGAAATAAAATTGTTAAAGACTGAAAAAAACAGGAAGGCCAGTGGTAGAGAAGAAATAAAGGGTATAAACAAACCTTTAGAAAACAGACCAGGTGAAAAATGAAGTTAATAATTTTTACATGAGATATTTAATAGGCCATAGTACAAATTGAAAGATAAACTATGGTAGTGGAAACCATTAACAAGTTCTAAGTACATGTGCCATTATGTTCAGAGAGGTCAACATAGCAGTGGTTGAGTATTCCAAGAGTGTCTCCAGGCTGAGAGCTCAGAGAGCCCTTTCAGCCTCCTGACAGGCTATCTTGAAGCTGTTCACACACCCAGACACGTTCTAGACATTGTACTTTGAAGTTTTCAAATAATACTTTAACGGATGATCTGTGTTAAATAATAGTAAGCTATTAGCTCATAAAAGCTAAATAATTGCTCCATGTCATAGACCTAGCAAGTGGCAGTAGGATGACCACATTACCTATGCTTGCTGCAGCTTTGCTTCCAATCCTGGAAAGGGAACTCTCCTTCCTGATCTCCTGCATGGGCCCACCAGCCACAGGGCAGTAAATCGGGCTCTGGGAAGCTGGCAACCTAAGAATGACATGTACATTTTTAGAGAATTGAGGAGGAAGGAGAAGAAAAAGCAGGGAAGGAGGAGAAGCAGGAGGTGAACAACAGATAGAGGGGAAAGTAACTATGTGTTGGGAAAAACCTAAAATAATGACTGATTTATTCATTAAATATTTGGAAAAATAAAAGTCAAAAACCAAACACTTATTGACCCCTGGTCCTCAGCACCTCTAACACTCTGGAGGAAGAAGGTGGAGCTGGGTCTTTTCTGTTTCTGAAAGGCCAAGTGGTGTGTGTGTGTGTGTGTGTGTGTGTGTGTGTGTGTGTGTGTGTATTTCATGGGTCAGGCAAAGGGAACAGGATACAGAATGCCTGCTTGTGAAGAAATGCGAGTAGACTAGACCATCAGTTTACTGGTTTCCAACTCAGTGATCAGGGATCCAAAGGTGTCATAGAGAGAGTGAGTGAGGGGAAGGCTGCTGCTGGCCATGCTTAATGCTGCTGAGAAGTCAACTGTGATAAGAACCAAAAACTGACTGACTTTAGCCATGCCCAGGTCACTGGATACCATAACACTGGTGCTAGCTGGATACACATACCCCAGAGTTCATTTGGAATGAGTTTGAGTGGGAGAAAAGGAAGTAGAGGCTTTAGGAGTATTGTTGTAGGAATTCCTAAGAAACTAGCCAACAGTTGAGATACAGTAAGTGATTAAAGATACTGTGTTAATTATTTTCTATCTTTATTTATTAGCCTGGCAACGGTGAGTTTTATGGTGACGGCTATACACTGGTTAAGAAGGAAACCTGAATATGGGCGAATTAAGGGAAGGCTTGCTGGAATGGGTAGAGTGGATCTTATTTGGTATACTTCAGAGAGATAAAGTTCAGCGAAGCAAAGTAGTCAGACAAAAGACGATGTATTTAGAGCAAGAATAGAAATAGAGAAGAAAAATTATCTGGAACCTTCCTTTTAATGACCTCTTAAGCCTCATCCTTTATCTTTTTGCTTTCTCCAGACTCACCTCTCCCTCACCTTCCCATATTCTTGTTGAAACCATACTACTACTCCTCCCTTGGCATGAGCTCTTCAGAGCTCCTTCCACTTATCTGTCCTGTAAGAACCTACTCACCTAACGGAGGTCAAGATTCAACTGGGTCAACATTTTGTTCCTCCTCATCTCATAGACACTATCTGTGCAGAGCCCTGACACTGCCCTACCCGCTACTAACTAGCCCTGCTCTGTGTATGATGGCCTCCATGACTCTAGAGCTTTGCATGATCTTGCATGTCTCTGGCTTCCTTTTCATCCTTACTCACGTATGGACTGAGTGCCTTTTGTAGGGTGGACAGTGTGCTAGGGCTATCTGTGGGTGAGCAAAATAAACCCTGACCACTCCCTCTAGCAGCTGGAAGGCTAATCATGCTGTGGACTTTGAAATACGTGTGTTGAAGGAGTGAACTAGCGTGGTTTGAGGTAATTAAAGGGAGCCTGTGGTTTCTGGTGGACACCGAATGGCAAAGAAGGAAGACGTATGTTCTCTTTGCTATTCTTTCTCAATTGTCCAGGATGGTTCTATGACTTAGAATATTTAGAGGATGGGAGTCAGAATCTTGACTTTCATTATCACAGTCTATTTCAGTTTTAATGCAAGCACTGGCTAGTTCAATGTGCCAGGTGGGAATCCATTGATGTGAGGACATAGAACAAGTTTCTGTCCTCCTGGAGTTTATATTCCTATGAGAGAGAGAGAGAGAGAGAGAGAGAGAGAGAGAGAGAGAGAGAGAGAGAGAGCACCTCTGTGACTTAGAGTTGTTATGAGGATAAATTAAACAATGTTGTAGAGGACTCCAGGTGGTGGGTAATTGGAACCCGGCAGCCAGCAAGTGTTAATTCTTCATGAGTGACTATAAAGATGAAATGAAGAGCTCACATACAAAGTGCTTAGCATCTGCTTGATGCATTGCCAACATCCCACATGGCAGCTACTAGTGCCACTACCCTCTACCCTAGCCAAGCTGCCCCCACATCAGGGCACTGAGGAGACTAGGAAGCATCCTGGGGCACTTGGCACTGTGTCTCTCCAGCTCAATCCTTTATTTGTGTTCTCTCTCTCTCTCTCTCTCTCTCTCTCTCTCTCTCTCTCTCTCTCATTTTTTGACCCAAGGTTTCTTACTGTACCTAGAGGAGATCACCATTTCCTTGGTCCTGGCTTGGAAGTGAGGCCCCTGAATCCCCCTGTCTTTGCCCCTAAGCCAGGTGTTCACTCTCAAGCCTGGCTTTTATACATGGTTGCTAGGGATCTAAGTTAGAATCTTTTCTCAGCCAACCCTTTACCCACTGAGCCGTGTCTCCAGTTTCCATGCCCTCTTTTGATTCTTTTCTCCCCTCCTCATGCACTTTCTGGCTTCTAGTTACATAAGGTAACGTGAAGTTAGCTGGATCAGTTTATTGGCTATTCACCTTCCTCTAGGATTTGCCTTTCAGTGCCCCATTCTGTACTCCCCAAGCTGATTCCTCTGGGTTGGATTTGTCAGGTGCCTTCACCCTCAACTTCCATGTGAGTTCTGACTAGTGCAGGAGAAAGGTAGGGAAATCTGGAGAAGAGAGAGGGATGAAGGGAAGAAGGGAGAGTGGTGGGAGGAGGAGGGGAAGGAAGAGGAGGGGAAGGAAGGAGATTCATTTATTCTACAGTTCTGAGTAATGACTATATTCTTCTAAAGTGCTGAAATTCTTATCAAGATCTGCTAATACCACCCACACCCTTGCCTCTTCAAGTTCCTAGAGCAGAAACAGTTTCCTTATGGCCCAGGGGTGGGTAGCTAATCAAGATGTGTGCCTGGAATCTTATCTCAGTCTTTGCCTGAGCTCACATCATTTACTCCTTCAAATGTCTGTTTCCTGGTGGAACCCTGGAAGACACACTACAAGCCCTCTAACATCTCCAGAACTTTGGACATTTGGTTCCTTTCCCTTGAATTGTCCACTTTCAACACACACACACACACACACACACACACACACACACACACACTCTCCTAGGACTCAATATGGAGTTAAAAAATTCTCTTTGAAACTCTTCCTTGGTAGTCCTCATTCATGTGCTGTCTGGCTTCGGAGCATGTTCATACCACATTGCCTCAGGGCTTCTATCTGTTTTGGGGTCTCATCTGTGGATTTTCGGGGTAGCGGCTGCCGTCTGCCACTGCTGGGTCTCTGTACTTGACATGCAGTAGTCAGTCAGTAAATTTGGGTTGACAGTTGTCTGGAGGAGCAGCTGAGATGTCTGGTGAGAGAGTCACTGAAGAGGCACAAGTGACCTCCGCATGCCTGTCACTGTAAGAAAGGTTGTTTCCTAAGGGAAGTCATATGTCTTATCAAGAGACTGCATTTCTGGGCAGGGAGGATTTTCCATGTTCATTCACTCTGGCAACCATGAGAGTTCCCCTATAACTTGTTCCTACTAATGAAGAGCCCATTAATCCAAAGGGTTTCATAAATATGGTTCTTAGGCTTAAACATTTGCTTAACATGAACTCTTTGGGAAGCTTGCATTTTTATATTACCAAAGCCCTTGGTAACAGATAAATTAAATCACTTTTCTGTGTCACTAAGTATTGGAGTCAATGTTGGAAAAAAATTCAAGACAAACAAGTAACAACAATAGGTTCTTTTCAATCCTGCTTAGGTCCCCATGCTGTCAAATGGTGAAACTTCAAAACAAATCACCCCCCAAACACTTTAATCATGTCCCCAGAAAGGTGAGTGCCAAGGCCAAATGACAGATCTTCCCAGAGGCATTTTCCTCCAATATAGCATCTTAGTCTCTTGTTATACTGATAATTTAGAACATATCGTGATTCCTGTTTACGATGAATAAATACATGAGATTCGTTATATGAAACCAAAAATAGGAAGAGAAACTTACCGAGTCTAAAAGAGATTAAATTGAAAATGAGAAGCCATGCCCAGGAAACAGCAGGGACATAACAACAAATGGGCATCAGAAAACAGGACACTTCCCTTGCAGAAATGCCTTTACTGCGCTGATTGATTAGCCATATCAACTAAGAAAGAACACATGTTACTGAATAGCTATTAGGAATATTAGTGGCTCAGACAGGAAATTAGAGCCCTTTATACACAATGCCAGGATGGAGTGCATGGATTTTGTTATTCAAGCTCACAAGTGCCAGGTCTTTCAGCTTCTCAGACCTATTTGTAAGGTAAAGAAAAGGGGCTGTTTTCCTACCACGGAACTTTAGTAGTATCTGGAGATGTCTCTGGTTATCGCCATTGGGATGGGGCGGTGTGCTGCTGGCATTTGGTGGTGGAGGAGGACAGCAATACTACCACCCATGTTATGTAGTGCAAGACAGCCTCGCTTCCTCCAATAGAGATTCTCTTGACGCCAAACACCAGTAACTGGAGACTAAGAAAGCCTCTCTGTCAGCTTAGCAGCTGTATAACAAATGGCAGAGTGTAACAAATACTAAAGGTATTATCACCAGATTAATGGGCAACACATTTTGAAAACTTTACATCCAGAATATAGTGACTCTATTTTAAACATTTCAGCATTCATTATGATGGTGTGTGTATGTGAGTGTATGGTGTGTGTGGTGTGTATGGTGTGTGTGGTGTGATGTGGTGTTTGTGGTGTGATGATGTGTATTGTGTGCAGTGTATTGTGTGTGTATGTTGTATATGTATGTGTGGTTTGTGATGTGTGGCCTATGCATTTGTATGATGTGTTATGTGTGTATGGTATGTTATATATCTATGGTATGTTGAGTATGTTTATGTGTTTGTGTGTGGGGGACTGAGGTCAGTCTTAGATATTATTCCTCAAGAGCCATCCCTTTGGTTATTTGAGAGACAGCCTCTTAGTTGCACCAGAGGTTAGCTAGAGTGACTGGCCTCCGAGCTCCATTGATCCACCTCTTTCACTGAGTCAGCACCAGGGTTGCTGGAATGCCCGACCTTTTAGGTGGTTCTGAGAACTGAACTCAGATTCTAGTGTTTGCTGCAACAGGCACTTTACAACTGAGCTATCTACAAGCTCAGCCCTCATCCCCACAATTCTGATCTTGCCATATGGGGTTATTTCCTTTGTGTAAATGTGACATTAAATCTATTTTTTGACTTGCATCCTTGCTATACAAACGTCGTCAGAACAAAATTGTTATCTCTCTTCTAGCAACTCCAGTTGGAAAAGGAAGACAGACGATAGGACGTGAAATCAGGATACAATGGTTCAATATGACTGTGAAGTTGCGTGAAGGATAACCATATGTGGTGTGAGAACAGGTAATATCACTCAACATCTTCCAAACCATTACAAAAAGCCAACGACATGAGTGCTATTGTTGTTATTAGAATCACCATAGATATTGTTCAACCAGAATGATTTTGACAGGGATAATTCTTTTTTTATATATTTATTTATTTGTTTATTATGTATACAATATTCATTCTGCAGGCCAGAAGAGGACACCAGGCCTCATTACAGATGATTGTGAGCCATCATGTGGTTGCTGGGAATTGAACTCAGGACCTTTGGAAGAGCAGGCAATGCTCTTGACCACTGAGTCATCTCTCCAGCCCCGACAGTGATAATTCTTTTAAGGTCCAAAGCATATAATATCTGATTATGATCACCTGCATTTTATGGGTAAGGAAAATAAGGTAAAACATACTAAGTCCCCAGCTCAGGACATCTCTCTCTATAGGTGGACGTGCAAGGATTGGGTGTCATTCATTCAGGTTCCAGACTCCACTTCTGGAAGTCCTAACTACGATGTTCTATAAAGACAGTGGAAAGCAGTAGAGTCCACAGAGGGTATGGAATCCAAGGAAGTTTCCTGGAAAGAATAGAGCTGAAGCTCAAACATGAGTATGAGTTAGGAAATCTAGAGATAGAGGTCCAGTGTTTTGAAAGAGCAGTGTACAGAGTATAGAATAGAAAAAATAGCAAGAACGTTTGGCAGGGTATAAAAGACTAGCACTTTGGCAAGAAAGATTTAACTTTGGAGAGGCTGGCAATGGATATGACAGGCGGGAGAGGCTGAGGAGGTTACCAACTCCACCAATTTCTCTATAACACACTGTGCTTATCCTATGACGTCTCTCAATGTATGTCCTTCTTGTTTTAAATGGATTAAAAAACAGTTGAAAGTTCTAATTTGTTCTGTAATTGTATTTCACAAAGGAGTAGGAGGTTCACCCGATTTAAAAATCCTTTCTTCAATGTGATTGCGTCCACTCTTCACATTCAGAAAATTTGTACTTCATTATATTAGGACTCACAAATATATCCCCAAACACAGATATTATTTCCAAAGTCTTCCTACAAGTATACATATTGACACAGTTAGCTTTAGGAGTTCTGTTTTTTTTCTACAAGCTTTACACAAAACAGCTGCTATTTTTCAAGGAGAACCAAGATTCAGGTCCAGACAAGTTTTGTCATAGGCATGCAAAGGAAGATTATTTCTTTGACCTAGTTCTACGAGGTGAAAAATTATAACACAGTGGAATTTTCATACATATATATTTAGAATTAATTTAACATTAACATATCTATATATAAAATTGACCTATATAAAATAAATATATACATGAATTTTAAATTTTATATAAATAAAATTTATAATTTTTATTTATATAAACAAAGTGTGTAATTGACCTATATATTAAAGAAATAGATAAATTTTATATAAAGTATGTATATACTTGTTTATATATTTGTCATATGTATATATACATATACATACATATATATGCATACACACACACATATATATACATATTTATACATAAGACAAATTTTGGATTGAGAGGCAGGGAGAGAAATAAAGAAAAGACTTGCATAGATGAAGCATCCCAAACAATGCTGACTGCTGGGAGCTTTTGGCGCAGTGAGAAGATGATGATCCAATAATCTTTCACATCCTGAGACCTCCAAAGGTGGAGGACTCACTTTTATTGTCTCAGTGACCCAGCATAAAGGTGCCTCTTTCCCACAGGCTATGGACACGAAATGTAAGATAACTGCTTTATTGGGAGCGTATTGGACTTGTTGAAACATGATACAACCATTTATTGATATTTTTTTGCAGGCATTAAAGAGACTTTTTTTTTAAAAAACTGGATTCAGTTCTTAACTTTAAAAACTAACCCCACTGAAGCAGTGATTTCCAAGGTAGAGTAGAAGAAAGGGGGAAAGTGTGTGTGTCAAAGTCCTATTACGTAGCTATGGGAAAAGGTAGAAATGAGAGGAGAGAGGAAGTCACTGGAAAATCCACAATCCTTAGTGTCTCTAATCTTTGATAGGTGCACACAATTCCTAGCAGTGTACTTAGCAATAGGCACTGCATATTAAATGTTTGTTGGCTAAAAAACAATGAATGAGTGACCCCTGGATAACTTCCGACAGAAAACAATCCATTGCCTCTTCTGAGAAGCCTTGTCTTGTGGACACAGGGACATTTTCAGCCTTGCTTTGAAAATGAAGTCTATAAATATTCGTAGTCAGGCAAATCGGATATGTTTTGAAGACCAAAGTAGACATTGATTCAATTCTCTTTCCTTTTTATCCAGGAGCTGTCAGACATTGCATCTAAAGTGCTTTATGGATGGGGCAGGAGGAAACAAAGGGCTCCCTGAGACTGAGCCTGGTGTGTATTTCTCCTCTGTCGGATGGATCCTGAACAGGTCACAGGCAGGGCACTGAAGAAACCTCTGTATTTGCTGACATATAATCCCCTGAAATACAAGGAATTTCTGGGGATCTGTTTTAGCTACCTCTGAGGTAGCTTTTTGTCTAAAGTTAATTGTAATTAATCTAAGCATGGAGGTGATGATATAGGTCTGGGGTATTTTGCTGTTGTTTTGGGGAAGAGGGTGGTTTGAAAGGATGCCAGAGGCAATTTTAGTATTGTTAGGATAGACAAAGAGACCTTTATAAAACACAGCAGAAAGAAGAAGCAGCATATAGATGCAGGGTTTCTCAACTCCATCACTTATTCCAGCTCACATGCTGATACAGGAGCTCTCTGGTAAAGGTGCTTGAGGAAAGCCATCCCTCTCTGCAAGTGGGGCTCTCCTCCATATACAGTAAAGACTTTAAATCAAAAACCTCTACAAGGTTCTGTGTCTTCCCAGTGCGTGGAATGGTTGAGTTTGGAGAGTGATGTAGGACATCCTTCTGTATATGTTGTGTGTGTGTGTGTGTGTATGTCTTTTTATATAAAGTTGTAAGTATATGCATATTAAACCACATAAAGATGGAAAATGCACAGAGAGTCTAGATTATTTATATTATTGTGTTTTCTGGAGTATTTTTAACTTCAGAGAAACATTTGATACTGGGAATTGCTCAGCTAAACCAATGCATTTGTTTTAAAAGGTGTCTTGACTTCAACGTTTGAGTCTAAAGATATGCTACTTTTGAAAAGAGGTTCTGCTTTTGTTTTCACAGAGAATGGGAACCTGTGGGTTCCTTCCAGGCTAATGTGGTTTGATGGAACAAAAACCCCGCAAAAGGTCTCCATGAACCCTAAAATTACTTTGCCCAACAAACATCAGGAATCAGTTTGGAGAAAGCTATACCAAAATTCCAAAAATGATTGTTTACGAATGTTTCTTTTCATTTAAAAGGGATTGATTATAAATGGTTAACGGTCACAGTCAAAATCTTTTTTAGAAAGAGGGGGCAATATGATATAGAAGTGAATACTTTACATTGGTATGGCCTTTGATTTATTGATACAAATTTAAGGTCAATTTTGTTATATGTATACTTCTGCTCTTGTTTAAGGTATTATGTTTATACTGCTCACTTAAAATGTAATGTATAATTAAGAAATATAGGTTAATAGATAGTCATCTGTAAAAATCAAACTTTTAATCATATTAGTTAGGCCTTCTAGACATGAAACAAGTGAAACATGCCCTGGCAATGTGGAGGCATGCATGGTCAGCCCATTTATGTTATGTTTCATGGTCTGAGTTGATAAAGATGACTGAACAGGTCTCTTCCTCAAGGAACAGGTTCCACCGAGAAACAAACTTGTATGGCTGGACACAGAGTCCAGAGCATTAATTGTTCTACCATGGGAACTAGACATACAGAGATACATTTCAGCTAATTAGATAACCTTCAAAGACTTCAAAGACCTACAGAACATGACATTTATAATGTTTGAAGAATGTAAACTGTTCATGACAATGAGACACAGACTGACAACAGTAATTACTTCTGGAAGATAATGGATATCAAAGAGGCTCCTCATGGAGTTTGCTAGCCATTTGAGCAAGAAACTAGCTGGATGCTTTTAAGCAAAGTGATAGAAATAAGTCACTCCCCTGGTTGGTGTAAGATGCTTGCATGAGAAGCCACAGTGATCAGAAGGTTGGCCCCACAGTAATTAAGCCATCATCACACTGCCAAGTAAGCTACTGAGACCATCAGAAGATCTCACAGGGAAGGAGAGTGTTGATAGGTCAAAGAGTAGAGGAGAGACACAACGTATGACTTGTTTGACTCTTAAAGCAGTTGTGGTAATGAGTGCAATTGGTACCATTAATCTTCTTCCTGTAAACCTCACCAAAGAAGAGTAGCCTATCAATTCTGGCAATGGGTAACTCATAGACTATATGTGAGGCAAGTAGATCCTGGGGGCAATAGAGTGGACCATGGTAAATCCTATGTAAGTCATAGATCTCCCTTTGGCTAGCAATTAAGGATGTATGATCAGGCTTATTTCTGTCAGACAGTTCACAGATATCAACTTCTTTTGAAGATCACTTCAGAAGGAAAAGAAGATCTCATCCAAAGTCATGCTCCAAGACTGAAAAACATTGACATATAAAAATTCATAACTCTAATTCAGAATATCCCAAGAGATTGTCTTAGCCACAAAACTGACTACAGAATCTGAGTCTCTGTTGAAATGTATTATAACTGGATGTGTCCATATCTCTCTTCCTGCTTCCTTCTCCTCTTTTTCATAGGTATTGATCCCAACTTCATCACTAACAGATTTCAAGCATGTGCCTTTTTTTTTCAGAATCTCCTTCTCAGAAGACCCAACCTGGTATGGTCTACATGAGTTTCTTGCTTTTTCTAATTTAGTCAGTCTCCAGGACTTGTTGAGTAAATGATCTAATCAACAGATTTTTTTTGCATTTAGACCATTTTATGGATGATGATGATGATGATAACTATCTCACAGCTAGTTTTCTCCATTTTCTTGGTTTCAGAAATATTTGTTGGTTTCTAGGTAGGACTGAGTCACAAAAACCCAACAGTAAAGAATAAAGCCAAGATCCCTTCTCCATAAAATATCTTGTGCCACTTTATGTCAGGTATTTTGAAAAATCTAAGACCTGAAGAGGGGGACGGAGAAAATATCTACTTAACAGTCATTACATGTAGGGGAATGAACAAAAAGCAAAAGAAGGAGAAAAAAGAAGGGTGGCCTTGGGAGTGATTTATTGTTTTGTCCTGAGCCTCAAGACCATGGAGAAAACCACAACAGAGTTCCAAAGAAAGTGAAATTTCCTCTTGAGATGTCTGTTTCCCAAGACCCAACTTACAATGAATTGCATAACAGAAGTACATTTTCCTTGTCTCTCCCTCCTCTCTGGGGGGTAGATGATCCTGTCATTGAAGGTGGTGGTAGCAGCTCCTGAGGAAGTTTTTGGGGGTAGCATGAAGGGTATGTGGTGTAATATGATGGTTACTATGCAATTTTTATTGGGTAATTGATTTTGAAAAAACATTTGATTCATCATTAGTTACTAAGTTAAAAATGGCAACTTATCAAACACTTGTTTCTCTGAATGTGACTTTTTCAAGTGTGTGTGTATGTGTGTGCGTGTGTGTGTGTGTGCATGTTTGTGTGTCTGTGCCCACAGGTGTGTACATGTGTGTCAGAGGACAATCTTGGGTATCATCTCCATGAATTCTGTTCACGTCCCTTGAGATAGGCTCTCCTACTGGCCTGGAACTCATCAATTAGGCTATCCTGGCTAGGCAATGATGCCCAAATACCCTCTTGTCTTTACATCTTCAGTACTAGGTTTATAAGAATGCACCGCTGCTTCCATCAGTTTCACATGTGTGCTAGAAACCAAACTCAAGACCTCACACTTAATAGACAAACACTTTAGATGCTGATTTACCCATCCCAGGCCCAAGTTTGTTTTCATTTTTTTTTTTTTGCTTAAAATGTATTTGTCATCTAGGACAGAGAAAGTCCAGTAGGCACCAAGGATTGGAGCTTTCCCCAAGTCAGGGAAATCTTGACTTTCATGTAGATATCTACAGTAGCTTCCCTTTTTCTTTACAGAAGAAATGCCCTTATGTTGCATAACATAAATGCCTCTATGTTATGTTTAGAGGTCAAAAGGTAGTTTCCTAGGTCCATGTTGAATACCTAGGACTCGTAAACAAGCTAACATCAGACAAAATAACTCTACACATTTTCTCAACTGTATTGTTTTCCAGGGTGAGAGGGATCTAGTAATGTCCCATTTTTTTCTGATGGATATAGAAAGTAGAGTGGTTTTAGAAGGACATACTAGCTAAGGAAAAACTCTGGCTCCCATCTATGGCAGCAACTAAACATTAGCAAATCTGCCAACAAGGGTTTAGCATATCTATGCCTTTTCAAGTTTACTCATTTTCATTCAGTGTTCCAATCAAATAGAATGTTCTTCCAAAATTTAAGTGCACAGTACTTATGAGTAAGTGCAAACTGACTTGGCCTATAACGCTGAGCCATGTACCTTGTGACACATTCAGTAGTAAAAATATAATGGAAGCTGGGAACATAAAATGTCTTCAGCCGATGATGACTCATACCAAACACCCTCCAGTTCACAATATTTAAAAAAAATACGTATATTTTATATTTGAACCTAAATTTTGCCACTTAACACAACTATGCTTATTTTCCCAATTTTTAGAAAGTAGAGTTATTAATGACTACTTTCCAGGACTGCCACAGGGTGAAACAAAGGCAAACCTAGAATAGTCTCCCCACTGTGCCTGCCACCTTAACTTGCTGACTTCAAGGTCTGTTTCTGACATTTGGATCCCAGCTCTGGCTTTTTCTAGTGTGGAAAGATTTAATCTTGTTAATTTCTCTGAGCCTCGGACTCTTCATATGTTAACAGTGATGCGGCTGGTCCTACTTCACAGGTTTTTGTGATTAAGTGAGGTAATTACTTAGCACCCTGACAGAAAATGAGCATCCAGTACATGTTAGCTGCTGTTATCAATGTTCATTTCTTTCTCTCTGATCCTTCAGTGTGGGATTATGTGACATAATTCTTCTTGATTTCGTAACTATTGTGACAGTGGCATTCATTGTACAGATGAGAACACTATATCAGAGAAAAAGGTGGCAGGCATATATCTGCAGTGTCCTAGGCACACTCTCAGATGTGGGTACACATTACCAATCAAGGAATGGGACAATCATATAAATATTCAAACCTGGGAAATGGATTTGTGAAGGGTACTCTGTTAAACTCAGCAAGGCAGGCAGAACTCGAGGCTCTAAGGAGAAGGTAGTCAAATGAAATAGACCACACCCCTTCTTATGAGGACGCAGAAAATAAAGAATAAAGTGATCTGTCTCACTTTCTCTGCACCGGGGAAAATGTGCTGTGAAGCTTGTCTATTTAAGAATGAGGGAAAATGTCAGGACAAGTATTCATGGAAATGGATTTCCTTATTCGTCCCTCAATAAACAGAACAGTGCTTTCCCTTGCACCTGCTATGTGTCAGGTACTGCTGTAGGCACAGTAATTTGCTCACTGTTTCTGATTGTTGTACCTATCTTCTCTGCAAGAAAAGAAGATAAGTAATTTTAAGAGTAGACTAAGTTAATAAGGAAAGTAAGGGGAGGCTGGGTAGGGATGCATATGGGGGAGCAGTCACAGGGTAAGTATGTTAAGGTAGGTGTTTCCATGGGGTGGATGACTCTCAGGCAAGATCTTGAGGGAATCTCTTGGGTCTATGTAGGGAAGAGATTTGAGCAGTGTGGATAGTAAGCCTGTGTAAGAGCAGACTGGCATGTTTAAGGATTTCATGGAAAGAAGACAGGAGCATATCAATGATGGAGATAATAGCATGAGCTGGACAGAAGAGGATACAGGACAGAGGAGAATTCTATGGACCACTTTGGCAACATTCGTTTCAATCAATCAGAACAAAACAGAGAACTGCAGTACTATTAGAAAAAAAAGAGGGTCCTGGCTTCATTCAGTCCATGAGGTATGTCTCAGAAAGCTATTGGTCCATGTGCTAGAGTTTGCAAAATAGAGAGTACCAGGTGGGCTTCCTTTACACCTCCTACTGAAGCTCCTAAGACCAAAGGACAAATACCAGAGATTTTGGTACCAAGGCTCCTGCTTTGATTAAAACAGGCTTGGGTGACCCTAAGAATTCTCTCCCGCTTGAAACATCTGTTCTTCTAAAGTCAGAGAAGATAGGAATCTGAACCAGGTGATTAGAACCACTCCATGTGAGATTGCTGACTCCCACTCTGAGTCCCTTTTCTTCAGACAAGTGTCTTGGCTTTGAATTAAGATTTATACATCTGCTTACTCATTCATTTATTTATTAATGTGGTGTGTGTAATTTGGGGAAGTTAGTTCTCTCCTTCCACCATGTGGATCCAAGAATCAAGCTTAGACTATCAGGCTAAGCAGCAGGTACCTTCACCTGCTGAGCCATCTCAGCAGGTCACAGCTTTTGAATTTATGCACAGGGGATAATGTTTTTATAGCTGCTTTTTATTAGTGGGCAGAAGAAAAGCTGGAAAGCCAGTGGCACACACACACACACACACACACACACACACACACACACACGTTGGAATATGCAGGGGCAACAACAGAGAGTGCCCAGGAGAGCCAGCCATTGGAGCATTGGTGATTTTCCTGTTTTAATCCAGTAGCCAATTCTTTGTTCTTCAGAGTTACTAAAATAGTGAGCATGAAGTTTGCCATGTAAGAAGATAAAAACCTTACTAGGAGAGGAACAAGGTATAATTGCAGCCTAAAACTATTTCAGGGTTCATTAGAAACCTCCCAGTGAACTGGGGGAAATAATTCATTTAGAAAAGTGCCTGTCTTACGAGTTCAAAGACCCGGGTTTAATCCCTAAATCTCCATCTAGAAAAAGTCAGATGTGGTGGTATGCTCTCTTAATCAAGGTGCTTGGGAGGTAGAGATCTCTGGGGCTTGATGGCTAACTAGTCTAGTCTCCTTGGGGAGTGATGTTACCTGAGTGTTGCCCTCTGTCTCTCTCACACACATGCACACATGCATACATGCACATAGGCAAGCAGGGATGCACACACATGTACACAAACACACACCACTCTCCAGACCATTGTTTCCTTGTTTGGCAAAAAAAAAATTAAGGCTAGTAATTTTCCTTATATATACCACCTTGTATGTGAAAGTATACATTGCATTATAAATGTCTAAGATGTGGTTTGTGGGTCTGAGTGCTCTGATGTGTGGCTCACACAGAGTAAATGTTGGTTCTGGGGGAGGAAAGAAGTGGGCTCTGAAATACATGTTCTACTTCAATATTTAATCAAAATAGTGACTCAATGTAATTCCAACACTGTCTCCTTTAGCTATTAATATTTCGAAAGGTCAAAAAGAATGGCAAAGAAAGAAAAGTAGTTCAAAAAAAAAAAAAGAAAGAAAGGGGGAAAAACCCTTTTAGTAAAATGTACCAAGCATCTTAGAGGGTAAGATTGATGTGTCTTCCAGCTTTTGGTTGAGTGACTTGGCCATACAATTTAAAGATATCAAATACATACATTTTCATTAATTGGGCTCTTTCCTAGTACTTTGCCCAGAGTCTAATGTCAACATCTCAGTGGCTGGTCATTTTAACCTCCCTAGTGACTCTATTTATTCTTTCAATAAAAACCCACTGAGCATCTGTGTGCTGGGAATTGTTCTTAGAACTGGAGATCAGTCAATAAATTAGAGTCAAAGTCCAAACCATCCCAAACTTCCATTGCAAGCTGAACAAAGTCAAATAGCAATTGTTTGTGGGGAATTTCCTGCATCAACTCTGTTTATTCTCACGTTGTTAAAAAAAAATAAAACACACATTATAATTTCCCTCATTTTACTGAGGCTTATGGAAGCTGAATATTTTGCTAAATTCATGTGTCTTGGTGTCAGGATCCAAAGTCAACCAAATTGATACTGGACTATGTGATATCATTCATTTCGCCAACCTCCCTTTTCTATTTGGGGTAAAGTGTAGGAGGGCAATTTCCTGAAGATTAAAACGTAGTGAAGTTATGAATATGAAAGTATTATTTCCCTAGCAATGGAGGTCTATCTTTATAGCTACCCAGTTTTTCAATAGTTCTAAATGCTGTTTTCTCTGTCTCCTCTGAGGTGAAGCATTTTGTGGGGATCTCAGCCTGAACTGACATGTCTTATGTCTCAAATACTACAGAAACGTTGGTGACATTGAAGACAGAAATGTCTTCAATGCCTAATCCTGTATTAGCATCAAATTCTTCTTCGTGAAGACACAAAATATTCTACTTTTATTTGCTGTACCAATCTTACTGAGAGCCGGCATCAGATGTAAAAGTAGTAAGACAAGAATAATTATGTTTAATAGGATAGATGCTTGTTTACTTCTTAAATGATTTCATCTATTTAAAGATGAAAACCACAAGTACTTTTACAGGACACGAGCTATTAAAAGAAGGGTATAACCCTGGCACAATAATCTTGTGTGGGATTCTTGAAGTTACAGTTTGGCAGATTCACGAGGTCCTCTTACTTTGGTGCAATTCTTACTGAGCTGCTGCTCATCTGCAAATTTTAGCTTTCCCTTGCATTTGAACCGGGAAAAACACCAGAAATTTGGTAGGAGCATTACCTGAATCCCGATCCAACCTAGATTTATTTTAATTTCCTGGACATTGAAATTCTTCAGCCAGCTCAGTGTTGTGGACCACACTTCTATCCCTACCAGAACAATTTGGGTTTAAGGCCTGCTTGAGAAACATATGAGAGTTAACATACACACACACACACACACACACACACGCACACACACACACACACACACACACACACACACACACACACACACGATCGGTACTGAACAACGGCCTTTGGTATTCTCATTCATTTTTCCTTAAATAATTTCAAACATGGAATACCGTTAATATTTTGGTGGATAAATAAACCAGATGCACTGCATTCATTGTACTTACTCTGTGAGAGTGAAGTCAGACAAACAGGAAGGGAGAGGAGGGAAAGAAAGAATTAGAGGAGAGGAGAAGGAAGGAGAAAAAAGTAGGAGGAAGGAGGAACACTGAAGCGGGGAGAATAAATAGTAACAACAGAAGAAAGAAGAGGAGAAAGAAAAGAGGTTAGAAGAAAAAGAAATAAGAGGAGGGGAAAGGAGATGGAGGATGCTGTGGAGGAAGAGGTTTCTAAGGGGGGGAAAAGAAGCTTTAGAAAATGCCATCAAACTGTGACATAAGAGAAGACATCCCTGAGAAGCTGCTCTCCTTGGGAACTCAGCCAGCCGAGCAGCCGAAGAGGGGAGGAGCATTTCTGATGATCTGAATGAAACACTGTGATTGAGGAAGGAGAACACGATGATGGCTGGTGCCATCTGAAGGAGCCAGAGCCAGATGTAAGCTGTGCACCCCAGGGAAGAAGCTCTTGTGTGTAGGAACAATGAGAGGCCAATGGCGTTTACCTGAATACCCTAACATATTGCAACAGGGAAAGACCAGTCCTGTACATGGTAAATTGGAAGGGAGAAAGACAGGAAAGCTGCTGTGATTTTTTTTTTGAACCAGAGCAGAAGCATCAGAGATCAAGTTAAGCAGGGGAAGTTTGCAGACACAACAGACTAACCACAGAGACTGCGAAGGAGATGTCATGGGGAATACTCTTTAAGGTTTCTGACTTGGGACCACTGCATGAGTAGAACAGAGAATACTGGGATCACAAAGTCAGGCCCAGAAGAAAAGGCTCAAGGAAAGAGCCTGATGTAGCACACACCATCTCTCTGAGATGCAGGCTCTTCTTTGGACTTCTCTTTACATTCTGATTGTGGTACACCTAACCAATTATTGGTAGCTCCTAGGAGAGTCCCACAACCATGAGCTTCAAATTGGAAAAGATGATTTAAATTTTATTTTATGCAAACCATCCTCCTATACACCAAATCCTTGGCTAGAAGCATCTGGCTTCTGCTGAGCACCTCCAGGGATGAGTTTTTAATCTCGCAAAGCCTGGTGAGCTTTCAAAGATTTATAAATAGGAAGGCCTTCATTGCTTCCCCTGGGAAACAGTCCCACCTGTCTCCAGTCACTACTGCTGCCTTGCACTTATTCTAGTGAAATAAATTATACATCAGATGAAGCAACATCTGATCTGGTTCTTTCTGGTTCCCAATTCTCACATACATAGAAAAAGAGGCCCCAAACACTCAGAACATAAAAATGGCTGTTTAGTATTTGTCTTAGACACCAGATACTCAAAAATATGACAGAAGACATGATTTCTCTCAGAGACTGACTGATGATTATTCAGAGAATACACTTTGATTACACATTGCAGCCATTTTTGATTAGAAATTATATTTACATGTTAGTAATAGAGAATTAAAATAAAATGGATAAGATAAAGCACAGGTATAATTTGTGCCAGTTAAAAATTCCTAGTTCACTGTGACTGTCCACACACGGGAAAATCCAGGATTTAGAAAATTAAGGTCAGAGGAGAATGATTTACAGGGCAGCCTGTGCTACATCGTGAGTCTGTTGCCAGTCTTAACTTTGTCTCACACACGCACGCCCATGTGTGTACTTGAATAAACAAAAGTAGGAATCTCTAGTATGTGGTTCATATAATGGTCTAAAGGTATCAACAGTTTCCTAATACTCATGTTTCTTCAACATCTATTTTCATCTGTATGGCTTCCGGCCCTTTTCGTGGTCTATGACAGTCAGTGGATATTTGGGAGTACTTATGGAACTTTAGGTCATAGCTTATAGCCTTACCCCACTTCCAGTTCTCTCTCTTTGCTTTCTGTGTATAGATGGAGAGTTGATCTCTCGCTTCTTGCTTCAGTTGCCTGCTGCCCTGCCTTCCCTTTTGCTATGAACTCTCTCATTAGAACCGTAAATCAAAATGAATTCTTTCTTTTATAAGCCATTTCTGTTCATGGTGTTTTATCACAGCAACAGAAGACAACTAATATACCACGGGAGCTCAGAATCAAGAAGAACCATTTTCCATTTTGATACCTACCAACCAATAGCAACAGCAGCATTGAAGAGTCATTGTTAGATGTGAGTATAATCTACCTTCTTCTATTTTTAAGGACAATGAAAATAAATCTTTAGTGGAAACTATCTGGAAGGAATTTTCTTAAGAAATGGTTCTCAAATGTCACAAAATAGGAATTTAGTGATCCTTGGTGGGTCATGGACCAGAAGATGGCAGATGGCAAGGAATGAGGCAGAAGGACCTTCCTTTCTTCATACAGCATTGCAGTATCCTTTAATTAGTGTAGTGCTTGACTTAATTTGCCAGCAAATCTTCTGCTTTTCTAAATCTCCCTTTATTCATACCATTTATTGGAAGTATTTCTTTTCTATGGGTTTTTCTCTGATTTTATTGAGAATATATTACTTTTCCATGCATAGGTTTGTTTGATTTGGGGATGGATCTGCAGTTTGACATATATCCATGCACACAATAAAGGCCTGATGAAGCAAGCTTTATTATCTGATTTTGTTTCATTGTGCTTTAAGCACACTGACTTTAAACTGATGACCAGCCAGATCTTTTTTGAAGCCTATTAAATAGAAACTTGTAACCAAAAATGCTTTGCATAAGGAAAGAATTCTATGTGTCGATCCCAAGGAGGACACATCAGCCCTAAATGAGAATGAGAACAAAATAATCTCTCTCTTTCTCTCTCTCTCTCTCTCTCTCTCTCTCTCTCTCTCTCTCTCTCTCTCTCTCATAAGAACTTTCTATATACATGACAAAGAAGGAGTCCTCATGACTGGTATTTTTTTGTGCATAGGAGGAAGTGAAGAACATGTTGGTTGTCTTCTCACCCTGAGGTATATCCCATGCTTCCAGTGTGCATCAGTCTTTACAGTGGTGGCTAGGGTTGGCACAGCCATTCTGTTTCTTTCATCTACCACTGAAGTGATTAACAGATGGATTCATCCTATGAACCATTGTCCTGTGTTTGGCAGCGTTTTATGGCAACCACCCAGCAGAGCAGCCTGCTGCTATATGCCACACCAAACTTGCTTTGTTAATGGAGTAATTTCATCACTCAACTCTTGGTCCCTGTTGTTTATTAGGTTCAAAACCTTTCTTATTCATTTATAAAAAGAGATGTTGGCAAGAGGAATCTAATTTTCATCTGGATATAGGTGAAATGACTAGGCGATTGCAAGATGAAGTGAGTTCCTCAAAGCCACTCTGTCTGTTTCCTGGGGGCTACAGACAAATAAAACTCAACAGAAACCACACTCCCAAGATATGGATATTCAGGATGAGTAAAAGTCAGATCAATCATTGTTGAGTAAGGTTGACATTAAAAGACTTGTTGATCACAGCTAACACACATTTTGAAAAAGCCAGCTAGGCGATCCTAACAAGTGCCACAGAGTCACTAATTAGATATTCAAAAGAAACTATTTCCTGTCCATTAAATATCACAGGCATCCATGTCTTCAGAAGAAATCCAGTGGCTAAAATTACACACGGTCTTACCACACTATTAATGCCACTCAACCACCACTAGAATTAAGTATTACAAACCATATTCTTAAGATTTTTTTCTCTCAGTATTTATTCAATCATTTCTTACGAGTGACCTTCTTAGAATCTCAAGGTCAAAGATGTTGAGATGTTGTATGCTTTGTAAGAATTGTCATTGTCTGGCTTAAGGACTCAAATAAACCAAAGCAGGATAAAAAAATCCCCATATCCATGTTCATTATAACTCAGGGAAACAAATTTTTTTTGTACTATGTAAAAATTTGGTAGTCATTTCACAGAGTTTAGACATTTTTCTTCTTTTTTGTGTGTATGTATTGTGATTTGTATGTATATGTACATGGAGACTCTAGATAGATGTCAAAAATATTCTTTTTTCTTTGAGGTAAGGCCCTCTCATTCAGCTCAACTAGCCAGCTTGTTGTAGGGATCCCCTGTCCCTGCCTTCTGAGATTGGAACAACAGGTGAGGAACCACACTCATCTTACATGTATGTAGATCCTGTATCTTGTCCTCTTTCTTGGGTAGCAAATTCTCTAACTACTTAGGTTCTCCTTCCTCCCCACCATGTTAGACTTTCATAGCGTCACACAAAGCCAAGGCAGGTGGATGTTATATTCAGAGTTGCGGCTGTTAGGTATACAGGAATCCAAGGCAATTCTGTTTGTGATATTTTGATGCTGTTTTCAACACAATACCCTATTTTCTGGGTTCCACAGATCAATAGCAAAGACACTGGCACTATTTGGAAGACAAGCTTCATTCTCCCTTTTCTTCATCACTTTTAACTCATTGCCTCTGAAACTAGCAGAGTTAACTGGGATGAAGTGGTTCTAATAGACTATCAGGTCCAGTGGGTAGCACTGGAAATGGAAAACTGGATTGGAGCCTCTCATCTCCCTGCGCTTGAGGGAGATGATGTCACTCTTCTGAGCTCAATATCCTCATCTGTAAAATGGGAAGAAGCAAGGTCATGGCTGATATGACTGCCCAAGCATTTGCTCACAAAGAAGTCAAATGAAGAGTGAGTTCTGAAGACACAAGAGAAAGCATTAGATAAGGTCACAGAGACTAGATAGTGATTTAGTTCCATGACATTTACAACCCAGCCGTGAAGACATATGTGGGGATCAGGAGTGGGGCAACTGAGACATACCATATAAGCAGGGAGAGTATTATATAGCTTTGGTCTTAGCTCTGAGGATCCCTTTATATCCTCTCTATACCAAACCTTTTAGGCCGGATGGAAATTTTGGCTACGAGGAGCCAAATCCATTTCTTTGGCCAAAGTCACTGAGAAAAACCCAGACCAAAAATAGGTTGAGAGTTTGTGGTTTCTTTGTTTTTAAGAAATATACCTACATGGTTTCAAATATCTATTTGTCTATCCATTGTTACAGTTCCTCTCTGGTTGAGATGGCTTGGGTAGACCCCAAAAGCTTATGCAACGTCATTAGGCACCTTGAAGGAGACAAGGACAAAGTCTATACCTCATAAATAGAAGAGGCAAGAAGGCTTTGTCCTCACTGATTGCTCACCACTTGAAGACATGAGCCCAATCTCCAGGATGGGCTATCTATCTACCAATGGGCCAGGAAGGCTCACCAAAGAACATGGGGAATTTTAACTCTAAGCTTATTCTCATTGTCTTAGTTTCTAATGGAGCTACATGGGATAGTATTTCATGGAACTAAAAACAAAGTAGTTTCTTATAAACATTTTTGGAGGTTTTTTTTTCCTAAAAACTGGTCTAGTTGATGTGTAACTTGATTTTTACACAATAGAATTTAAGTTAAAACAAAAAGAAAAAAAGAAGAAGAGTAATTTTCCATGCTCAGGGAAGGACTTTTTTGTTCAGTGACTTCCCCTTAAGAGTAAGGCAGAGCATCCCCTTGCTTGTTGAATACCGGAACTCAGGGTGAAAGAGGGGAACAATGCTTCTCAGCACACACACAGTAAGCGTGCACCAGAAAGGCTACTACTGTTAGGGTGCCAAGCCAAGGAAGGGTTTGTGGATGTACATGAACCAATAGACTGATGTGGATCCCAGAATTCAGAGCCAAGATACTAAAGAACAGAAGACAAAGGAGAGTACAACCTGTCTCTGAGTATTTGAATTCTATTTTGAATTGATGGACGTGGTGCATTCAGAACTTCCAGGGAGTCATGTTGGTGAGATTTCATGGGTGTCGCTTCTGACATTCCTATGGGACGCAGTCTAACAGCAAACTCTTTGTTCCTTCATCTTTTACACTCTTTCTGGCCCCTCTGTCACACTGTTCCCCGAGCCTTATGGATGGAAATGTTTTGTGCGGTCCATTGGAACTGGGCTCCACCCCTGCACTTGACTGGTGGTGGTTCTCTGTATACTCTCCCTCTGCTGCAATAAGAAGTTTCCTCGATGAAGTGTGAGGACTACACTTATCAGTGGGTAGAAGGGCAAATATTTAGAATGCAGTTAAGGATTATGCTGGTTTAGTAATGAAGTGTTTGTAGAAAGCAAGGAGTATGGTGTATGAGAGGGTCTGGAAGGAGGAAAGGGAAGGGAAAAGGAAGTAATTATAATCTCAAAATGTAAAAGAAGTGATAAATGCGTAATAAAGCTTTCAGGGGTGGACAAACACCCACAAATAATTCCGCTGTATAACTTTTATTTTAATGACATGATCTCATTGATGCTTTGTTTTTTTCTTATATTATTTAATAATTTATTTAGTATACGATTAGTAAAGACAGCTTTGGCTTGTTGGACAAGGCACATCTGATGTACTGAATAGAGGAACTGGTTTCTGTCATTGGCTCCTCATGCCTTGTTGGTGTCTGTGCGAGAATTGCGAGGGGAGGATTAGAAGGAGATAGTCGGGCCACAACCATTCATTCCACTAATTTAAAAGAATGACATTCAGAGCTGACCTTGTGCCACATGCTCTGCCAGGGTCTAGCGACACAAAGATAATGTGACCCAGTGGTTGTGCTCAAGAATCTGATAGTCTGGTGGTCACATGGGAAAGTGATGGTTTTGTTGTGATTGGTGAAGATTCGGGGTGTAGCAATGTTTCAAGAGAGAAACGTGAGCCTTGTTGAAGTTCCAGTCTGTCTCCCTTGTGTGGGGAAGATTATCTGGGCTCCCAGAGAGGTATCTCAGTTTTCATTGAGAGGCTAAATGAACACAGTGACTGGAAATCTCCAGAACTGCAGGCCTTCCTGACCTTACCTTGTGGGAGCTTTGAAGCACTCCCCCGCCCCAAGATTCTGAAGCTGCTCTGAGCACGAGACTCTCAGAAGTTCCTGATGGCAGGAGAGTGGTTTCTGGTGGGTTTGGCTGGGGCATGACTCTCAGTTAACGATCTTTGTATAAGCAGCTCTAGTACACAGTAAGGGAGGCACTCCTGTTTCAAGGATGACCTGTGTCTCAGTCTGTGTGTCTTTGTGTGTTTCAATCTCCAGCCCCTTGCCTGGCTCACAAACTGTATGGTAGAGCATACAGTGAGGATGGTAATGGTGTGCTACACTACCTGACATCAGCTAGCCTCTTCCACCTGCTCGCAGGTCACCAGACTTGGGTTGAATTCAGCTTGTTATAGACAAGGTGATGCAGGAATAACTGACCTCAGTCCTTCTCACGACCCTTGGTATGAACTTCATCAAGATGGAAGAGCTACAGTCACCTCTTTTTTTCTAGAGTTTGAACTTTCCTTTGCTAGTTCCCATCAGAAAGGTTTCAGGATTGTGAGAGTTGAAGTCAATAGAAGCCAAAACCTGTGTATGATAAAATATTTGTTGAACCTTCTGCTTTGGATGCATTTTTGAGCACCAGAGACAAACTCCCCCTCTTGACTGGAGTCACAAACTCCCTGTCCAAATATCAGATCCATTAACGCCTAACCTGGTCAGTTTGGTACACAGCAGTGCTCCAGCACCTAGAATCCACGAGGATGTGAACAGATGTTCAATAAATAGTTTGTCTATTAAATATCCTTTCTCCCATTCTTCCTGATTCCAAACCGATGCTGTTTTTGTGAGGCAGCAAATTCTAATCATTTTTCATCATTTCTTGCTGATGTAGTAGTCATGTGTCACAAATCTGGTCCCTCAAATATAAACAAGTTGACACTTTGTTAGGCACAGGTCCCAGAGGAACGCTCAAAAGGAGAGCAGATTCAGTTAGGGCTCCTGCCCTTCCCCCTTCGCCCTTTTTTACTGAATGCAAAGTAACCTTGGTAACTTGGAGACGTAACTAATGTGGCTTTCAACTGACCTTGAGGAAAGGACTACCTATACTAGAATTTTCCTAAGGAGAGCTCCCATCCTGTAGATATAGCTTTCCCTTGATGAGTTTTCTTGTCGGAGAGACCAACATTTAAAAGAACAGCTTCTTATACTAAAGAGCCTCACTTCTTTTGTAGCTGATAGGAGACACACATAATAGAACAACCAACCTCATCGTTTTGACAGAAACCCAGATATTTGAGGACAATCACCATATTCCTCCAATATTCCTTCTATCCTCAAGTATCCAGCAGTATTTTTCCTTTTTTATTTTCTGGTTCTGTTTTGTTAAAATTTGGAAACTATGGTTCTTATGTTTTAACTTGTGATTATGTACTGACTATTCTCTAAATAATCTATTTTATAATCATCCTCAATGCATTTGGTATGCACTCATATAGGCAAACACACACACACACACACACACACACACACACACACACAGAGAGAGAGAGAGAGAGAGAGAGAGAGAGAGAGAGAGAGAGAGAGAGAAGGTTCTGAAATTGTGTATTCCAGTCAACTGGAAAATCAGCTGGCACAAGACAAGGATGGAGTTTTCACAAAATGAAGTGCTACAGGTTTTGTTCTCAGATAAAATATTTACATGGTTGTGTACTTTAAATCTAAACAGCAGTTTAAAAATTCACTCATTTAGAAAGAACCCCCATTAATGTAATTTCAATTTCTTTTTACATTTAGTTTCTGTCTTCACCATATAGAACTTAGTATTGTTTCCTCATTTGGGAGAGCCTTCTTCTTCAAAGGTATTTTACAGTTTGTAACACCAGAGTTTAGGCATATATTTAAGGAAATAGAGTAGCTGCAATAACCCAGCAACTAGTAGATAATTCAGGTCTCATGCGTATTAAAATTATATATAATTCAGATAAAGAAATTCACACTACAAACATTCGTTCAAAGCCCAGTACAGAGATATTGATGAAATGAGCCATTGTAGGTTTATTTGACAGCAGATCATAAACTCAGTTCATTGGTTGGAAAGATGGTCCCATGGAAGCATTTGCTAAGAAAATGGCTTTCGTTCTGGCTAGGATGTGGCTGGAGCCTTCCACAGAACGCACAGCATCCCCGTGGTTAATTAATCCACTCTACATTTTTCTTCTACCCCACAACACTGACTGAAAAATCTTGCAGTGAGAAAAGCTGGCCTCTCAAGTCTGCTCAAGTGACCTGGCTTCCTAAAATACCTTTCATAAACAAAACTCACATGATATAATTTGAGTGTGTAAATCCAATTACATTTCCTGGGGAAGCTCAGGGCCAATTACACTGGCTTCCCCTGCTGTGGGTGGCTGACAAAAGCAGCGTTCCTGTACTCATCCTGAGGAAGATATTATTTATATAAACCATTATCTGGCTGACTGAGGTGAAAACCGATGTGTCACAAATGTTCCCCAATTTCCAATACTGCCTCTAGACTTTAGACTCTTACTTCGGTTCTGAAAAAGGAACACGCTTCAGAAACAAAATGTCAAGTGAATTGATGTATTGCCCAACTGTATATTTTAGGCATACTGGTCTCTCCGAGAAACAGTATTGTTCCCATTTGTTGGTGAGAGAAAAGGTTTGGGATGAATATTGCAACTGTCATCTGTGTTCTGCAAACAAACACATGCAGGGTGAACTCCAATGGACCAGTTTGTGATGTGAATAAATTAGCATCCTAAGAAATATTTAGGCAACAGTGAAATGTCACAGATGATTGTAGTAGTGTCCTCTGATTACATGTGTGTGTGTTCATCTTTTCCTCTTATGCTTGGTTTCACTTCTTTTTAGTAAGCTTTTAAATGCCATCAATCATCAAAGTGTAAAGATGACTAATGGATCTGTCCGACTTAGCATGACATTGCAGCTTCTGCTTCAGAATCCAAATCACCCCCATCCCTCAGTTTTAATCTAATCATGTTCTGGCTCACCGATGCCAGCCAGGTGACAGAACTGAATATGAGGGGGAAACAAACTCGTAACTTAATCTTGCACAGCACATACCACACAATCAGTTAATAATTCTCTCTAAATATATAGACGCCAAAATCTGTTTGCTCATAGGCAAAAATATCCACAGACCTGGGCCAATGAGACTTAATTGATAACTTGGGTATCACTAACCAACAAAAGTACAAATCAAACAAACAAAAGGCAAAACTAGAATGTAAAGTGGAAATAAAAAAAAAGAAAAGAAAGGACATGAAGGGCAAACATATTTTCACAAGCAGGAGGCATAATCACTCCATTCCCTAGCATTCAGAGGCACCTTGGGAAGGCTGACACTCAGATATGCTTATGAAAAGTATTTTTTTCCTCTTCAGATTGCAGTTACTATTTTAAGCCTGTGTGAATATTCCAAAACAATGTACAGAAATAGAGGTACATGAGGTTTAGAAACTGCACACGGTAGCTGGAGAGGTGGGTTAAGTCAGAGCCTTGTCATTCTGTTTGAAGGCAGAGTTCTGTGTTCTGAAGAGAGTGTTTATTGAGTTAGGGGTGATTTAGATCCCATGCCATTCATTCTACATTAAGCAGTCATAGAATCCCTTTATTAGATGTGAGTTAGATACAAAAAGCCCTAGTCTTAGACAGAGATGTATAAATGCATGTGTGTCAAAATTGTATAAATGGGGAGAGGCTGTGACTCCATTATCTCTGCTCCGTTTTTACTCTGAGATCAACCTCTCACTTAAATGACCAGAAATACACACTTTAGCCATAGTCCTAAACCTCAGCTGCTCACGTCACGCGCCCCTGTCTTACCCGCTACAATTGCATGCTGTCCTCCAGGATTTCTGACAGGACAGGCACCAGCCTAACTGCTTCTCATTATTTGTCAAGCTCAAGGATCATGCCTTGATTAGTAAGTACTTGTCTGGCTGTAGTCTCTGCTGTTTGATGAGCTGTGGCTAAGAGGGGAAAGAAATTCCTATCTGACAGTATGACCTTGAACACAGATTAACCCCGGGTGTGCAAACCTACCTGCATTTACTCAGAGTCATCTTGCAGATACCGCCTCCGCTCTACATTTCTGCTTATCTGCTGCACCAAGGGGCACAGGTGACTAATTAAACACCAGCGGTAACATTTTAGAGCCCCCAAGACAGAAAAACAATGCAGTCATCTTTTGGTTAAATAATATTGGTCTCAGTTTTCCAATAACTAAATGATTTGTAGCATCCCATCTCTAATGAGCTGAAGAATGGGAACAAGATGAATTTCAAATGTGAGGTAACTCTTTTTATTGTCACTAAGAATTAAAACAGAATAAAATGGTAGTCATAGCTAAAGAACTTAGAACGTATCTGGCCTATAAAAAAATCTATCAAATGGAGGCTTACTGTTAATAATTTTATTTATGCTTATAATGTCATTTTGCAATACGTTTTCTGTTGAATGAATTGAACTGGCAGGATACGCAATTGGTTTAAGAAGGGGGAAATATCAACTTCCTAGAGAGTCTGGGACAGGAATCCTTAGTATCACTGATTTGAATTCCATATTGTAAAGTTGACATAAGATAAATTGATGGCCTAACAGCAGATCTTGGGCTCCCTGGCCTGGAATGAAACTTTTGTGAAGGTGAAATAAAAAACAAAAACCAAACAAACAAACAAAAAAAAACCAAAAAAAAAAACCTCTTCTCCAGCTGGACTTTGCACCTTAGGAAGGTTCCAATGTTACTGGACCCAGAAAATATGTAGGTAATTTAGGTGATTATTTATATCTTCCATAGACAATACTCTCTCTCTTGATGTGTGTGTGTGTGTGTGTGTGTGTGTGTGTGTGTGTGTGTGTGTGTGTTGGGGGCAGGTAGTGAATTAATTTAACTGAATCGAAAGAATGCAAACTATTTCTATGCTAAGAAGAATCCTCTCTTGAGTGGGTCTTTTAAAATTAAATCTCATATCCACAGTGGGAAGCAAGTTGCAATACAGATTTACAAGGGGCATTGGCACCTCATATAGGGGGTCTGCAAGAATTTGAGAGGTTGCCTTTTCAAAACACGGATTTGATTCCTTAGGAGTGGAAAAAGTAGCAGTAGATACTCACAGCTTGTATTAAGAAGGCAATCACTGGCTTGTTTATTACATTTGAAAATGACATTTTCAGTGAAGTGAAGCAGCGGACAAGCTGTTGTTGACACTATATTCTTGTTTTAATCCCATGAGTCTTGAAAACATTAAGTTGAACCTGAGCCATCTACTTAAAGGGAATTAAGTTAAGACTAATGTAGAGATGATATTCAAAGGGTTTACGGCCTTCAATTGACAGATTTGTATCCAGCTGAGCAGAATAATGAACTCATTTCAAAGAATCTATGCCATTCTGGCATTTTCTCCCTAATTCCCTTATGGCTTTTCCCTAAATGCTCATCAATGTCATATATGTTCTATTGCTCTGTTGACTAATGTTTGCTCTACTACTCCTAGTCTGAAGGACGGTGTTTAGAAGGATACCCCTAGAAGTTGCTGATGAATGGTTAGCATTGGAACCCAAATTTTAATTCTGTCCTTGTCACCAGTTAGCTCTCCAGCCTCGGGAAGTCCCCTTTGTTTCAAAAAACTCTGACGTTTCTTCTTTGAAAGAAAAACAAAGGATAGCATTGTCTATATTCCATTATCAGGTGTAATAACACCAACAAAAGTTCTTATTTCTGGGTATAATATTGCACAAATGTCATGCTTTGTGGTTTGGTTTCTCCAGGGTTTAGGGGGAAAAGCCTGTCTTACACATAAACAACTTAATTGTATATATGTGTGTGCATAGATTGCTTCAGTGGAGGATTATTTCATCAACAGAATTTGTGAAGCTGAGTATCTTATCATTGTGCGATGAACAGTCCTGTTTTCGTGGTGAATTTGTTAAGGGCCTACTTTATTCCTGGTGATGGTTTAAGTGCTAGGAATAAACTAGTTACTATAAAGGGCACTCTCTTGCCCTCTTAGTGTGTATGTGTGCTCTTGTGAGCATTGGGGCTTCTGTAAGAAACACAATAAACACAACAGAGTGATAAGACCACTTCAGACCTTGTAATTTCTATGCGGAGGTTAATGCAATGTTATTTATGATAAAACAATGATAAACTTGTGTGTCAGGGAGAGTGGCTTGGGAGAGTTTGGAAAGAGAATGTGGCAATCATATGAAGATTGGAGGGAACTGACCTATAATGCATATATAAAGGCCCAGAAGTGTGAAATCTCTTGCCATATTAGGAAGACAGAACGATGGGTGGAGAATTTAGGATTTGAAGAAGAGCAGAGGAGGAAATATGAATGGAAAGAGACACAGTCACTAGAGGGATGGAATAGGCTCTGGTGCGGACTTAGGATCTCACTGTTTTTGCCCAGAAAATTTTAAGTGTGCCTTATGTACTAAACATATAAAGCCAACCAGTATTTCTTAAACAAACAAACAAACAAATAATTAAATAAATAGAATCAGGGTTTGGGGAAAGAGATAAACCCTTCACTTTATCTATAGAATCTAGGAAGCTCGTGCCCCTAGGGGGCGCCAGAGGAAAACGTTTAAAGGAACTTTTGTCTCCCATACTGATGAACACTGTGGTCCAGGTTTCTTCAGTCTGGTCAAAGGTTACCTGGCTTTTTACCCTATTAAACCAATAACCTGTCCCAAGCGGAAAGGTGAATAGGCTTAGTTTACATGCTGTTGGCCTCGGTTTTCAAGGTGGAGAACTGTTTATCATAGGATGGGAGTGGGCAGGCCTTGATGTTATTTTTAATCTTTCCCCATCTGGTAGTATTTGAGAAGAGTATCAAACAAATATGGAGCCAGAATTCACTCGCTGGATCCACTTGGCAAGGAAAACATGTCTATACTTAGAACTTTGAAGATATTCATAATTTGACACTTAGGATGTGTTTTGCTAAATACTACCCTGGCATATTTGATGAGGTCTTGCAGTAATGTGTACCAAGGAAGGCTACTGTTGAAAGGTGGTGGGTTGTAAATGAGATTTTTTTTCTGTATATATCGACTATCTATCATTGGTGGTGAAAACAACTCAGACAGAGACAGATTTTTCAAAAAAAAAAAAAGGAGGAGAGAAACAGGAGAAAGAGGAGGCTTGCAATGGGGAGGGGCAGAAGAAAAAAAAGAAAGAATTTGCTGAGATTTGAACTTAGTAAAGAAAGCGAAGAGACAAATGGGAGTGCTTGGGAGAAAGTGGGTTTACACACAAGGGATTGCAATGCTTGTGTTCCCTGGGTTTGAGATGCACAGCTGATACACTGTATAATATTATTCGACCTCAGGCAAAGAATGCAAGGCCTTCTTCAATGGAAGCTGTACTATGCATCAAATAGTAAAAGCTTGGGATGTTTTGAGAGTATACTCAACACTGCCTATATTATAGAAAAGTTTAGCTACGTGGCACTTAGCAAGACTCTTATCTCCCTGTTTCATGCCTGACAGCCACAGTCACGTGTTTTATGTACCCTTTGCTTCTTCTGCAGGACACACTTCAAAAAGCACCGTCCAAACAGCTAATCAGATAAGCAACCTGAGCAAACAGACACAGATCCTTCATGAAAGGGAAAGGACCCCAAACTCCAATCAAACCCCAGAAGGCAACAATGGGCAAAGCTTTCCAGTGGTGCCAATGATCTCCAAATCATGAGTTATTTCTAGCAGGAATGTTCACTGTAAGAACTTGCCCAGAGGTGTTTTAATGTCTGATCCAGCAAGAGTAAGCAGAGATGTTGAGGACAGGACGAATTCACACAAAACGACCCCTAGCCGAGCCCCTCACTGTTGTTTGCTTCCTAAATCCAGTCTGTTGATGTTTCCCTCTGTAAAGAAGACTGCCCACTCCCTCACTTTCCCAGATATTTGTTGAAAAAAGTGTCAGGTCATTAATTATCAATTGGTTTTAGTGAATTTAAAGACTGGATTCTTTGTCTACCTTCCCAGGCATAGACAACATGAACTTTGTTCACATAAGCACATCCATATTTAATGAGGAAGAAACAGAGGGAAAAAAGAGAGTGACAGGGTTGGAGACTCCATCTAAGCAATTCATTAAAGTCATCTACACTAAAACGTCCCCTTCAATGAATAAAAACTTCCATTTTTTTTTGCCAATAGCCTGCCATTCTTCAATTTCTGAGACCTGTTTATTTATTTATCCAGAGGTCTGGGTCTGGGCAATGTAATAAGAGACGAAACCACAGTAGATCCCCCAAGGCCACTAAAATTTCCCGAATAAAAACCCTGTCATGGGATCATGAAGGATGGGGGGAGGACCTATCGGAGGGCATTCAGCACTACAAATCCATATTTAGCAAAAACTCGAACCCATTCAGAAACAAGGCACGCAGAACCCTAAGCCTGAAGAGTCTCTGAAGCAGTCTGCTGCGAGTCAAGCAAAGTGCCACCTTTTAAATCTAGGTGGTTCACCCCCCTTCCCTCTCCCGCTCCAGCGCCTGTGGACTTTGGGTGTCAGTGTGTGAGGCAGAAAGATTTTCCCAGTTGCTGTGAGAGGAGAATTACAAACCAGAGTGGGAAAGTTAGTAATTAGTAGAAATGTAAAATTAGCCGCCGTTTAGTTTTTTCTGTTCTGAGGCTTGAAGCCCCCCTTCTTCGCCCAACACACACAGCAACGGAAGGAAGCCCAAAGCCCAAGTCAGCTGGGGACCAGGTTCACACCAGGGTGAGGCAACCTTAGTTCTCGAGAAGTTATTTCTGAACAACCCAGTGGGGGTGAAGCGGGAAAAGCAAAGGCAAGCAAGAGTTACCTGATTGATTGAAAAGACCGCAAGCCTGGGTATGAGCACTTGAAGGGTGACTTGCAGCAGCGATGTGCTCAGGCCCGCCAGGATGGCCCAGGTGAGCGGCAGGGGAAGCATGCTGTAGGTGGCGAAGAGTGTAAAGAGCACGTAGCCTATGCCGTCTCCCAGGAGCCCATAGCCCAGGCCCGCTGCCAGAATCTGGGTGGTCATAGCTACCCAAGTGACCACTCCGCTGTATTGCAGGTAGGTGTGCGACGTAGTGTCCTTCCTGACCACCACCAGGGCGCAGATCACCACCTCGATGCCGGTGAAGAAGCCCAGCAGGATGCCCTTGAGTGGGTCCATGGGGGCCGAGGCCAGGCTCAAGTGGAGGACCAAGAGGGTGAGTTTGGTTAGTACATCCAGCACGTTCATAACTACCTCGGATTTGCGCCTCTGGCCCAGGAAATAGCGTTGGTAGAGGCGCTCCAGATCCCGAGACTTGAAGGAGTTGCGTAGGGTAGGGAAAATGACCCCACGGTAGCTGTAGCCCCCATTGAGGAAGAAATCCGAGTTACTCGGGGCACAGTCAAGGTGTAGGAAGCCCAGGTCGCCCCCGCCCCCGCTGCCACTGGCACTGCCGCTCCCGCTGCGTTCCGGGAAGACTTTGGTGCCGCCGGTATTGTGCGCTCGCTCTCCGGGGCCCAGAGAATAGAGGGGCAGCGTCGAATCGCCAGACAGCGGTGGCGCGTGGTGGTTGGGTCCGCTGCCCGCAGGGTTCGAGGCTTTGCGTGAGCTCCCGCCGCCGCCGCCCCGGTGCCCGTGGATGAAGCGCTGCTCGGTAATGTGCCGCACCGCTGTCTGCCACAGCAGCCGCTGCGGCCGGGAGCCGCTCCCGCCGTCGCCGGCCGGGGGCGTCGGGTGGATGGTGTAGAGTTCCTCGCTGCCGCTAAGGCAGTGCACATCCGAGAGCTCCATGGCTCGGGTTCGCAGGGAGGGAGGCGCAGAAACTGGTGGTGGCAGTTGGGAGGCGGGGAATGGGGGTTTCTAAAGACCTGAAGGCCCGCTTGGCAGCGATCCCTTCTTCCCTAGGTTGCTCAATTGCAGAAGCCCTGAGCAGGGCCCCCACAGGTCAGGTCATAGTGCTCAGGGGAGCGAGGGACTCTTGGTAGATTGCAGCGGACCCTTCAGTTCTGGAGAGCCACCTTCCCGCCAATCAGCGCCGCTTGGATACGCCGTGATAGTGGTGGCTATTTGTCTGCGAAATTCTCGGCGCTCTGAGCCACGCAGTCCCCTTTCTGCTCTCAAGATCCTTGGCTGGTTTTAGGCTCAGCGTCTTGGCGCAGTCTTCGCTGTCCAAGAGGCGCCCAGGCGGCGCGCTTCTGCTGCGCGTCGGGCGGATTCTGGCTGCGGCACTGGGCTCCGGACGCCCACGTCTCGGCGCCTGCAGCAGGGCTGGCCAAGGGTGACCGATAGCTAGGGTGGGTGCTAAGTTAGCAGCTGTGGCTGCAATCATCGCCCTTCGGTTAACTCCATTGCGCCGGCATGGGGAGCCGGGGCGGAGCTGGAGGCGGGCGCAATGAAGCAGGAGGTGTGGGTGATGGTGAGGTGGCAGGGAGCCCCGCGGGAGGGCAGGAAAGAGGTGGTAGCCTCAGCGCTAACAAGTCACCAAACAGTTAATTTGGAGGTGTGCCGAAGCTCTCTCTTCGGTTCCTTCCTGGTTGTCTCCACTTCCAGACAGCACGGGTTCTGGACCTATGCATTCCTCTAGGAGGATGGTGGCGGGGCGCTAGCCCCAGGGTCCCAGCCTCCGCTACAGAACAAGGTCACCTCTGCTAGCAGCGTTTCTGAAGGGTCGTAGCACACAATTCCCATCCCCTTTACTTCGCTCTTTGGAGTCCATTGGGCCTTCCTGGACCTCGGGGTGTGTGAGGAAAGAACAAGTTGGGAGGTCTGCAAAACCAACTGAGTACGAAGAGAACCCACTGGCGCCGATTCCTGAACCCGAGAACCGAGTCTTGGCGGATGAGGCGACAGGCGAACGATTTGGGCAACAAAAGAGGTTCCAGTCCGAGTGGAAGTCGATGAAACACCTCCGGATCCAGGGAAGCGCGGTGCCACTCAGGCGCTCTGAACCACGTAGCGGAACCGGAGCCTGGCAGGAATTTGGAGACCTGTCAGAGCGGTCAGACAACCGCGGCGACTTAAACCCGCCCCCGCGCCAAACCACGCCTCCGGAACTCGGAATGGGGCGGGGAGGAGAAGAAGTGTGGGGGCTGGGACACGGCGGCACCCAGATCCGCACAGGATGCCCCAGGTCTTGAAGGCCCTCACCAGTGGGTCTGGCGGGCGCGGGCGGTAGCCCCGGGCCTGACTGTGCGCTGCGGTGGAGCGCTCCAGCTGGCCGCGCTCACTGGTTCCTCCGCGGTTCTTTTTTAAGCACTGGCTCCTGTCCTCGGCAGGTGCAGAGCCAATATCGTAGGCCGCTTTGCCCACGAACTCCTAGAGACCAGAGACACGCAGTAGAGGGGTTCATTTCCGCTCTCCCCACTCCAAAGTGATGTAGTTTGTGTTTGATTGCGTGCACGCGCTCGCGTCTCTCTCTCTCTCTCTCTCTCTCTCTCTGTGTGTGTGTGTGTGTGTGTGTGTGTGTGTGTGTGTGTGTGTTTAACGTCAACTTTCGGACTAAAACCAAAATGCTCCCCTAAAGCTCCAATCATAGCAGTGGGCTACCTCTTACTAGTGTCTACTCTACTGGTCTGGAGGAAAGAGGCGTAGGACGTTAAGATGGGGGCGTGTTCTGCACGTTTCCGACACTAAATTTGTCAGGACTCACAGGAGAGGTGAGAAGGAGGACCTCTGGAAAAGGCATTTCCAGTGGGCGCCTTGAGTGCAGGATTCCCGCCTCCCCAGGCATCCTGAGAGTCGCAGACAAAAACCAAGTTGTGGCGCAGAGGTTCCCGCCTGCGCAAGCGTCCAGTCTAGCAGGATCCTTGGGTACCGCCAGTGCAGGAACCGGGTAGCTGTGCCAGTCTAGAACCCGGCTGCAGGTGATGTCTGTCTCGGTGGCCATCACCTCTGCCACCGCGACTGCCGCTGCTGCCAGTAAAGCCCCGTCCTGAACACGGTCAGCTGATGGCTAATGACGTAAGGCTCTGGGCGCTTTTGCAATCCTCCTACCTATTCCCGTGGCGTCTCAGGAAAGCCTAACTGACCTGGCCAAGCTATCACTTAGGCACCATTCCCCCACAGGAGATAGAGTTTTTGCCTTTCTCTAGCGGAGACAAACTCCCAGCTCCTTTCTGTCCTAAAGAAAACAGTTTTCCCTCCGGTGTCAGAGCGCCCCCCCCCCCCCGCAAGCTTTCTCAGGGTTATTTGTAGCGGCTGTGCCCCAGAAACGTGTGTTTTGCCTCTCCTTTCCGAGTTTTACAGGTCACCTGCCTTGCGTAGAGCATCCAGAAAGAACAGGGTAAAAGTCCTCTAAGGCACCCCCGTTTCTAATTCCCACATTTCTAGAATTTGGTGCACTATACTAACTGGAAAAGATTGCTCAAGGAAAACTCAATTAAACGTTGAATTTTAAACAGAAAGGAAGCTGATTCTTTTTTAAGTTCAGCTTGTGTGTATTTTAATCTGTCAACTGGAAGGATCTCGGAGAGTGGCTCCTCGACCCTCGGGAGCTGAAAGTTAATAGTAAAGCATCTCAGAAAAGTCTTTTTGCTACCTAGATCTTAAGGAAACCAATGTAGATAGACATCAGTCGGAACAGCTTGCTTCTCCTTTTCAGATTCTTGGACTCAGACTTTCCTGGACCTTCAGGAATTCTGAAGGTCCTTCAGTGGACCCCAGAATTCTGGGGTGGGCACTCTTTTGATTTGAAGGAGGCGGAAGGAAAGGGAATTATAAAATAAGGAGTTTTTCTGAAGTCTTCTAGTCTGGCCACAGAGGTGGGATTGTGGCTTTTCTGTTCTGGAGGGCTTTGACCCAAGTTGCACGTGCCTATGGCCATCTTAGCGGAAGCGACCAAGAAGGACCCCTCTTCAGCTTGTCACTGGTTTCTCCTTGAAGCCCACGCCTGGATCAATGAGGGGATGAATGCAGATGGAACTTTCCTGTAAAAAAAATCATCCTCCAACCTGAATGTTTCCCAGGATGATTTATTCATCAGCAAAAGGAGGCAGGCCAAAGAGGGGGAGACTGGGCCCAGCCAGATAAAATGACTCGGGTTGGTGAATGAACATAGCTTGCTGCTGGGTGAAACTCCAAGAATTTCATGAAGTCAGGGGTTGAAGCAAACGCTACTGGAAGCATCACATCTGCCCAGCTGACCTTTTCTTTCTTAGAAGGATCCTGTCACAGGCTACTGTAAGGCAAGAACGCTTGCCTCAAGATGATCCAAATGGGATTTTCCTTGCTGGGACTACATGGTGCTGTTCAGCCCTCAAAGCATGCTTTTCTTGAATGAGAACCTTGGTTGAACACAAACACTATACTTGTTTTGTAATATGCCCACCACCTTTGTTACTTACGGCATTGTTAGAACCAGCATACAGCTTTGAGTATGCTGTCATTTCTTCCCTACATATTTACTAGGGCACTCTCTTCTGTGATCTAGATCCACTGTTCTGAGATTTTAAATTTATGTTTTTTTTTATATGATGACTATTTCTCTTTTTGAACTACCCTCTCCTACTTTCTCCCCTAAAATAATGATGTAGCCCATTCTTCAGAGTTTGAACAGTGACATCTCTGCAGAAGGCCTTTTATAGCATCCCTAGTGGCCATGAATGATGTTCTCCCACATCATCTGGTAGTCTGCCTTGTGAACACTGGCACGGCTCCTACTAGAGGAGCTAGAGATCCTCCATTCCTTCCCGTGTCTACATTTCTGTTGCTTCTCATGGTGACACTGTAATCCCCTTTGAAGAGTGGCTAGATCTTCCTTGTCCATAATAAGGACAGTGACAAGTTTTGCAGTCCCCATCTGCTGTCAAATTTTTCTAAGTCTCTCATAAATATCTCATTTAACCTTTCCAACCATTCTGTAAATCAATCAGTTTTAGAGGTTCCATTTCACTGAGTAGGCACTGAGGCTTCTTGTAGTTAAGTACCTTTCCCAGTGTGTCATGGTTAGGTAAGGGTCTAGGTCTCACATGCACATACTTAATCAAACTTCTATCATTATCATAATCATAGTGATATCATATGGTAATCAATAATGATTAATCTAAGAAGAACGATAGAAGTGAACATATTAAATGTAAGTTGTTTTTCCATGGGCAAATTAAGGAATTTATCAGGTTTTTAGAACACAGTCTGGTTTAGATGGATGGAAGACTTATTAATTTTGTCTTAGTTCAAGGCATATACCCATGCTATTTTTATAATTGTGAAAAAACAGATTTTCACATATTGGATTTAAACCAAACAACTGACTTAATTTATTTTATTTCATTTGGGTGGATTCATGGTGAGAAAATATTCTTTTGCATCTTTGGAAAATAGCATTTGTTTTGTGATGTTGATGCCTGCCACTGACTACATTTACAGTAGCTATATTTAAGAAAAAAATTGACTCTTCCTTCCAGAAGTACCTTTGACTTCTTGGGTTTTGTTTTTCCAATATTCACATATAGGTTTAGATTCTAGAAGACCTATGACCTTTTTCAAATGCCCACAGAAAGCCAGGCCCTTTCTGAAGTCATTAAATATTTACATGTAAAGGAAAAGTTGGACTGAGTTCAAGTAGAGAGATCCTGTTTCTAAAGGAGCATGTTTGTAACAGGACAGCTTCCCCAGTCAGAAGTTCCTGAAGGAAAACATGTCTGTCTCCCCTGGAAGCTGCTGTAAGAGACACCATCAATATCTCTGCTTTGACAGAACCCTAGCAGAAGCCAGAGTCTAGAGCTCATTACGGAAAGGTCTTCATTAAAAAATTCACACTCCTATTCCATCTGGAACATCACAGTGTAAGGCAGGAGACTGAAGCATCTGCTTTACTCCCGTGTCTTCTCTGTCTTGAAAGATGCAAGAGGAAACCAAGTATCTGTAAGCACTTTGGGTCTTAACAGGAACTAGTTTAAATTAGCTTTTAGTGCCTGCAAACAGACAAGTGTCTCCTCAGTAAGAAAACTGTTTTGAGACAGGAAAGGCAGAGTTCACGCCACAGTCAGGCGAGTACCAGACAGGGGCCTCCAAGGGAGACAGACTTAAACACTTTCTGCTTCCTAAAAGATGATCTGTGGTTTAAACAGAGGGTGAGGTAAGTGTAATTGCACTGTGACATTGTTGCCGAGATTCTAAAATTACAAGAACACACACCTGCACATGCGCACATGGGTAAGAAACAGAGAAGGGAAGGGGAGAGGGAGCTGAGGGAGGGAATATGGAAGGGACAGCTAAAACTAAGGGCCAGTTGAGGGTTTTTATAGAAACATAAGACAGGAAAAACCTTCCTAGAATATATACATTGATTAACTGTAGCTCTTCGCCTTGGGGTGAGGCCTTATGAAATTTCTGCCACCAGCATTGTCACATGAACTGGTGTCATTGGACAGATCTTGTGCGGATTTCTTGAAAATTTCTCTTTGGAACCTTTTTGGGTTCATGTAAAATATTTAATCTGACATTTTATACGAAAAAAATGCAACTGTTGCTATGAATTGGTATTTTCTGCATATGTGCAGGTTCATTTTGTGTGTAGAACACATCCATCTTTACTTTTCCAAAATGATGTATTTCTATTTCTTCTTGGTGGGTCAGTTATTTAGTCCGTGAATTTTATGGATATCTCGTCTGTAGCTTTTTCATCCCAGGGAGATGCTTTTTAGGTAGTTCTCAGGCGTGTGCGTGTGCGTGTGCGTGTGCGTGTGTGTGTGTGTGTGTGCACACGTGCGCGCTCATTAGGACTTAGTCTCTTATCTTCATTACTCTGACAGCTGTGCCACATGACTCTTCATTCACTTCTGCCCACTGCAAAAAGACATCTTTTCTGACCAAGGTTGAGAGCAGCTCTGGCCTACAGACAGAAGCATAGGTGTTCAGAAGGCAATTTGACAGCATGACCATTAGGTAAAAGATGCCATCCCATGACATTTTTACAGGCTTACCTTTGGTCTCATCTGCTGACATAGCACATTGCCCTTTCAAGAGGCTGTTATTTAGGATCCACATACTGTCTTCTCCCTTAAGTCGAAGAATCCCCGCTTTTTCCGAAAAGTCCTATTTTTTAAAATCTCTTCATTTTTTTTTTCCTGGATACTCCTATGCTTCTGTGAATCTCATCACTTCCTGCCCCTGTAAAACCTTTCTGTTTTCTTTTCAGATTAAGATTTGGGAAACAGAAGTTGGAATGATGAAAACACTACTTTTGATTTTATCTCCTCTTTTTCTGGAAGTGATTGACAGTTTGCTTCAATAAAAGAAAGGAGGCGGTCTTGCACAGGAGAGTTCTCAGCATGGGTTCCATGTTTATGGAGTGTATGCAATCTTCCTAGGTCAGAATTATTTTTACAGAGTAGGATCAAAATTGCGCAAGGGGTTGATTATGCAATCAACTTCCTGGGTCAAATTTATATAGAATTTATAAGTAAAATAGGAAAATAATGTACCTATATCTATACTTCTGTGTATATGGATGGATATGTTAGTGTACATATCCATCCTCTAAAGTGAATAACTTTGAGACAATGTGGCAAAATTCTAGAAAAATGTATTTTCTTAAACTCTTAATGTTAGATTTTCCCAAATCCAAACAACATGAGGTTTTGTTTAACACAAAGTAGATTTACTATTTGGATTTTCAATACCCAATTATGAACGAAACAGATTTGCACAGGTACACCAACACATATAACTATGACTTTTGGGCATACTGTAAAGTAGATTTTGTTATGTGAGTTGCTATGAAAGAAATGTTTAGGAGGCTTTAAGCCTTGAGATCCTGACTGGAATTTGAATTTAACCAAAACACTATTTGGTGAGGTGAGTCAGCTTTGTCCTCTGGAAGGCCAAAGTCCTTTGGGGACTTTGACTATGCTATCTTTATGATCCTGGGAAGGTTGTTAGACATTTCGAACTCTCTGGTGCAAAGATGATAGTTTTCCAGGTTTTTCTGAAACCTGAAGGACATCCAAAGAGACCCCTGGCATGGGGAGTCCACCCAGAAGATGCTCAGCTCACTGGCTAGCCTGTCCCAGGCATCCACTTGATGGGACCTGCTGTCTGCCGCAGAATGGCTTTCCAGCCACCTTCTGTCCCTTCTAGCTGTTCTGCTGTTTCTTATTTTTTTTTTACTATGGTTCTCTCTCATTTAGATAATTTCAACAGAGATTTTTAACATGTTTTTAGCTGTCGTCTACCTCCTTTTCCCAGTGCTTGTGATTATTCTAAATTAAAAATATGATGACACCACCTTTTTTATAAACAGTGAGACAATAGCACATAATGTAAAATTCACCTTCCCAACAGTTTTTAATAAGTATGCGGCTTGATGCTGCCAGCCACAAGCAGCACATTGTTGAGCAATTCCTAATTCCCACCCGCACAGTCCTGTGAAACTAATGTATTTTACATATTGAAGATCAAGGCTCCTCGTCCCTAGAGTCCATCATGTCAGCCTAAGACATGGCAAAGACCTAATTTAGTTGTCAAAGGGGAAGATAGATCTTAAAACTGGGGATTGTAACTGGTAGTGTGTTAATTCCAAGGAAGTCACAAAGACTTGATTTCTTTAAGTGTCCAAACTTGGGTGAGCCAGCCAGATACTCACATAGCCTTCTAGGGAAATTCATGTTGGGATAAACTGAGGCCTCATACCCACATTCAACAAAAAAAATAGCATTCCCTTGGGCAACCACCTGATGAAATCATCCCTCAAATGAAATTTCCAGCCCCATTTAGGCAACAGGATCAGTCTGACTGCAGCTATTAGCTTTACTTTAGCCTCATAAGAAATTCTTTTTTTTTCTTTTTATTGAATTTTACTGAGCTCTAGATTTTTTTTTTCCTCTACGCCCCTTCCTGCCTCTTCCTGTAGTAGGAGGCATGGGCTGCGTCCTGCCACTGGGCTAGCTCAACCCCCAAAATAACCACACAGAAATTGTATTAATTAAATTACTGCTTGGCCCATTATCTCTAGCTCCTTATTGGCTAATTCTCACATCTTGATCTAACCCGTTTCTATTAATCTGTGTTCACCACGAGGTCACGGCTTACCACCATGAGTCTAACCAGCGTCTGTCTTGGACAGGAGAACCATGGCATCTGCCACTCTGGCCCTTCTTCCCAGAATTCTGTTCTGTCTTCCCTGCCTACCGGAGATCTGCCCTATCAACTAGGCCAAGGCTGTAACACGAAGGCCAGCTTGTTGGGGTTTCTATCCAGCCCGGTATCCCACAGCCGGCAAGTTCCAAAGAAAATCAATCACATAGAGATTTCTATAAGGTTATAAACTGATTGGCCCATTAGGTCAGGCTACTTATTAGCTCTTATAACTTATGTTACCCCATTATCCTTATCTATGTTAGCCACATGGCTTGGTACTTTTATCAATTGTCAGCTTACAGGTTGCCTCTTCGGTGGTCTGCGCAGGAATGGCAGAGGAACCTCCCTGCTTCCCAGAATTCTCCTGTTCTCATTGCATCACCTCTACTTCCTGTCTGATTTTCCCGCCTATACTGCCTGCCTGGCCAATCAGCGTTTTATTAAAATATGATTGACAGAATACGGACAATTCTCCTGCATCATTTCCCTCTTTTTTTTTAAAAAACAAAGGAATATAACCATAGTCCATTTGTTGGGAATGTGGGCGTAGTATTTCAGGCTAATTTCTGCTGGTTGGGGGCGCTGATAATCTTAAGGGGACCTAAAGAAAATTTAGAATTATCATCGAGTCCTGACTGGAGTATCCTGTGAGTCTTGATCATCTCAGGCAGCAGTCTTGAATCTGTTCTGAATGTAGAATTGGCGCCATATGTAACATGAGGGGGCCGGCTTGTTGGGGTTTCCGTCCTGCCTGGTACCCCACAACCGGCAACTTCCAAAGAAAATCAATCACAAAGAGATTTCTATAAGGTTATAAACTGATTGGCCCATTAGGTCAGGCTACTTATTAGCTCTTATAACTTATGTTACCCCATTATCCTTATCTATGTTAGCCACATGGCTTGATACCTTTATCAGTTGTCAGCTTACAGGTTGCCTCTTCGGTGGTCTGCACAGGAATGGCAGAGGAACCTCCCTGCTTCCCAGAATTCTCATGTTCTCATTGCATCACCTCTACTTCCTGTCTGGTTTTCCCGCCTATACTGCCTGCCTGGCCAATCAGCGTTTTATTAAAATATGATTGACAGAATACAGACAATTCTCTCGCATCACAAGGCAGTATCTTTAATAACCAATGAAAGCAACACAAATACAGAAGGGCCTCCTACATCATCTTCCCTCCTCTTCAACCCTCTCCTAAGGACCCCATGCTCCCTATTTACTCAGGAGGCCTTGTCTTTGTCTGCTACCCATGTAGATTAGGTCCACGTATGTCTCTCTTAGAGTCCTCATTGTTGTCTAGGTCCTCTGGGATTGTGATTTGTAGGCTGGTTTTCTTTGCTTTCTGTTTAAAAACCACTTATGAGTGAGTACATATGATAATTGTCTTTATAGGTCTGGGTTACTTCACTCAAAATGATGTTTTCTAACTCCATCCATTGGTCTGCAAATTTCAAGAAGTTTTTTTTTTTCTGCTGTGTAGTGCTCCATTGTGTAAACCACATTTTCCTTATCCATTTTTTTGGTTGAGGGCCATTTAGGTTGTTTCCAGGTTCTGGCTATGACAAACAATGCTGCTATGAACATAGTTGAGCACTTGTCTTTGTGGTATGGTTGAGCATCCTTTGGATATATACCCAAAAGTGGTATTGCTGGGTCTTGAGGAAGGTTGTTTCCTAATTTTTTGAGAAATCGCCATACTGATATCCAAAGGGGCTGTAACCAGCTTGCACTCCCACCAACAATGGAGGAGTGTTCCCTTTACCCCACAACCTCTCCAGCATAAGTTGTTATCAGTGTTTTTTGATCTTGGCCATTCTTACAGGTGTAAGATAGAATCTCAGAGTTGCTTTGATTTGCATTTTTCTGATGACTAAGGATGTTTGCAGAAGTTAGCTTGATTCAGGAAATAACCAGGGTAGCTAAAGGATAAAACGATTACATTTTTATTTATTGTAAGACGAAAACTCATGAAACAGAAAAGAGAAGTCCAAGCTCAGCTGTGCCCGCGGGAATCACATAGAGAGAGTGCACCTGAGTCCTGTCCCCATTTTTCTCTCCCAGTCCCAGAAAGAACTTGAATCCCCCTCTTAAAGATAATCAGCTAACAAGGTTTTCCCAGCAGATGTTGAATATTTCCTTAAGTGTCTTTCAGCCATTTAGATTTCTCTGTTCAGAGTTCTCTGTTTAGGTCTGTACTCCATTTTTTAAATTGGATTATTTGCTCTTTTGATGATCAATTTCTTAAGTTCTTTGTATATTTTGGAGATCAGACCTCTGTCTGATGTGGGGTTAGTGAAGATCTTTTCCCATTCTGTAGACTGCCGTTTTTGTCTTGTTGACTATGTTCTCTGCTTTACAGAAGCTTTCAGTTTTAGGTGGTCCCATTTATTGTTTCTCTCAGTGTCTGTGCTATGGGGGTTATATTTAGGAAGTGGTCTTCTGTGACAATGTATTCAAGTGTACTTCCCACTTTCTCTTCTTTGAGGTTCAGTGTGGCTGGCTTTATGTTGAGGTCTTTGATCCGTTTGGACTTGAGTTTTCTGCATGGTGATGGGTATGGATCTATTTTCATTATTCTATTTGTTGATATCCAGTTATGCCAGCACCATTGTTAAATATGCTTTCTTTTTTCCATTTGATATTTTTTGTTTCTTTGTCAAAAATCGTGTGTTCGAAGGAGTGTGGATTAATATTCGAGTCTACTATTTGGTCCCACTGGTCCTTCTGTCTGTTCTTATGCCAATACCAGGCTGTTTTTAGTACTGTAGCTCTGTAGTAGAGTTTGAAGTCAGGGATTCTGATGCCTCCAGAAGTTCTTTTATTGTACAGGATTTTCTTGGCTATTCTGGGTTTTTTGCTTTTCCATATGAAGTTGAGTACTGTTCTTTCAAGGTCTCTCTGTGAAAAGTTTTGCTGGGATTTTGATGGGCATTGCATTGAATCTTTATATTGCTTTTTTAAAAGCTTGCCAATTTTATTATGTTAATTCTACCTACCCAAGAGCATGGGAGATCATTCCACTTTCTGGTGTCTTCTTCAATTTCTTTCTTCAAGTGTTTAAAGTTCTTGTCATACAAATCTTCTACCTGTTTTGTTAGAGTTACTCCAATATATTTTATGCTATTTGGGCTATTGTGAAGGGTGATATTTCTCTGATTTCTTTCTTAGCCAATTTATCGTCTGTGTATAGGAGGGCTACTTGATTTTTTTGAGTTAATCTTGTATCCTGCTACATTACTGAAAGTGTTTACGAGTTGTAGAAATTCTTCGGTAGAATTTTTGGGGTTGCTTATGTAAACTATCATATCATCTGCAAATAGTAAGAGTTTAACTTCTTCTTTTCCGATTTGTAATCCCTTGATCTACCTGACTTGCCCAGTGGTGATAGTGGAGTTTTGAAGTCTCCCACTCTTAGTTTGTGGGGTTTAATGTATGATTTAAGCATTAGAAGTGTTTCCTTTACATATCAGGATTGCCCTTGTATTTGGGGCATAGATGTTCAGTATTGAGATTTCTTCTTGATGGAATTTTCCCCTGAGTAATATGAAATGTCCTTCTTTGTCTCTTTTGATTGTTTTTAGTTTGAAGTCTAGTTTGTTAGCTATTAGGTTATCTATACCAGTTTGTTTCTTAGGTCAATGTTATTGAAAAAGTTTTTCCCAACTCTTTACTCTGAGGCGATGTCTGTTTTTGAGGTTGAGGTGTGTTTCTTGTATGCAACAGAAGGATAGATTCTGTTTTGTATCCAATATGTTAGCCTGTGTCTTTTTATAGGTGAATTGAGTCCATTTATATTAAGGGATATTAGTGACCAGTCATTGCTATCTCCTGTTAATTTAGTTTTCATGTTGGTGATGTTATTTTGTGTGTTTTTCCCTTCTTTGGGATTTGCTGCTGTGTGATCATCAATTGTCTGTGTTTTTGTTGATGTAGCCGACTTCCTGGGGGTCATTTGTTATGCGGTTAACAGGTAACAAATATCCTGACTCCCTAATTGGGCTATAATCTTCAAGTGACAACAAAACCACAGGCAGCAACTAAAACAGTTGTGGAATACGAATGTCAAGAAAACTTCTTTCTTAAGGTTTTATTCATTTCATAGTGGAAGGAGAAATCTTGTGTGCTCCTAACAACTTTTTCTTTTATTTTAAAATAGTAATGAGTGGCTAGAAGGTTAGTAAGCAAACGTGATCACTTCTAAATTCTTAAGTCATTCTTGTTTTGTGCTTTTTGCAACTAATCAATGAATTAATTAGTAAATGATTGTACATTAACTAACTGGATGGCAGATAGAGGCATACCATGGAGTTCTGGAGAAGATATTTACTCTAGGCTTTGAACAAGGAATAGACAATCATGATGTCTATTCATAGCTATTAAGTAAAGCACAGGCGATCTTAACGCTTCTTGCCCCTGCGTTGCATCTTCTGGATGCAATTGGAGTGTTTTCCTGCATGTCCCTTAGCTGCCTCCACTGAGTCTCACTAAGAAGGCATACCTCCAACAGAGAACTGAGCTGTGATCAGATCCCTTCAGTTGCTTACTCTCAAAACTTCCCCTCAAACAATCTGTATTTCTTGATTAGCACATTGCATCATCTGCAACCACCTATTGTCCTGTTGGTTTCTTTATTTCCATATTCTCTTGCTAGGGAATGAGATCTGGGGAGACAAGCGATAGTCTCTATTATGCTCTCCCTGTGTTACTTGTTGGTAATAGAAGCTTGATCCAGAGTGAACAGGAATGGCTAACATGGGCTAACTAACTGACTTCTGATTCTCATATACTTAAAGGGCAGAGGAAGTTAGTCAGTTTAGGAGAAAAAGGTTTACATACCAAAAAACTTGAGCAGAATAAACTTCAGAAGAAGGAACACAGGAGGTGCTCTTAGAGATGTTCTGTTGGGTCCTCACTACTTTTGCCATTAAGTGATCCTTCCCAAATAAAGAAGATGGGGCATCAGAACATTTACTATACTGGACTCAGTGCTAGCATTTTCTTGTACACTCATGTCCTCGTTGTAGTAACCTCAGGAAGCTACTTGGAATATATTTGCCTGCACCCAAAGTAATCTGTCTACTTGAACCTGACTTGTAGGAGATTTGCTCCCAACTTTTTCTATGACTATCAGTAGGGCACTACTATTTTAGGTTACAAGTTAAGAGTATAGCTTAAGTAGATCGTGGGTTATTTTTCTCAAGGTAGTTAGTGTCAATCTTTATGAGTTAGGATCTCAAAGGTGCTTTGTAGAACATTTTCTGAACTCTTCTTGGTGGTTAAGGTGGCTGCTCTCAGTCTTTGTTAGTTGTTCTTGCTCGCGAGGAAAGCAAAGGTTTTGCTCTGCATCACCATCTTCATGAACTTCATTTCCATGTCATTGCCTGTGGTCGGATGAGTTGGCCATGGAAAACTTCAGAGATGTTTAAGAGCATGAGACATTTGATTGGTGTAACTGCTCTACACCTTCATACTCAACCATCACGATGTTGAGAAATCCACTTGGGACTGCACTTTGGGGCAGAAAGAGGAAATTGATTTCCAGGTAGCAGCTACATGCATTTAAATAATTAAACAAAACGAATAAAATTCCCCAAACAGCATAAAATGTCAAACATCTTTTAGGCTTATTTATAGTTCAGTTCAGATTGTGCTTGTTCAATATACAGCATTTTCCAAGTACAATAGTTTCCAGTTCCCAGTGCTGATGGTTAATGCAACTTGTAAAATAGGAGACATCAAGGCAGAAAGACTGGGGGCTTGCTTTTCTCTTAGCTTCCTCTACCTCCAACTTTATTGTGTATTGCTCCGTAGTAAGTATGTTAAGAAAAACATCATCTTGTTGCATACACAAACAAGAAATACCTGTACCGCTTTGCAACTTTGAAAGCTATTCTTGTGTTACATATATTTTTTAATTGCCTACCCAGCAAGCCCTTATCTACTGGGTCTGGTAAAACTTGGGTTTTCAAAGGGAAGGGTGAAGAGCAGGAAAACTGGGAGCACGCACACGTGTACAAACACACATACACACAGGGTGCGCGTGCACACATACACACACACACATACACACAGGGTGCCTGCGCACGCGCGCGCACACACACACACACACACACACACACACACTCACACACATACACACTGAAAAGGTGGAAGTCAGGAATATTCCCTGCAGTTTCTCAATGTGAGTCTGGCACTTGAAAACCCTACGAGGTGGATGTCTCCATCTTCGCAATACAGACAAGAACACCAAGTCTTATCATCTTACAGTGGCTCACTGAACTGAATCAGAAATGGGACCCAAAATCACCAAAGAATTTCAAGCTTATATGTGTGTTTGCCAAGAAAAGGGACACCAGGAAGCTCGTTGGCAATGAACAAACTGGGGAGGAGCCAGGCCAGTCAGTCTCCGGGTAGAGACAAGGAGAACTAGACTGAGTGGAGGATCAAAGCAGACATCTGGTGCCCTTTGTCTTCATTAAACCCACGGTTACTCTTTAACAACTGTGCACACTATTAGTCAGGCTGATTAATTAGGCTTGAGTGTACTCCTAACAAACCTAGAGAGGATTGCGATAAATAGTGTTCAGACATGATGGCTATGGCACCCGGAAAGAGGTCAGCATAAACAAAGCAGACACATTTGGCTTCGGTTTCTGGTGAAACTGAGGGCTTGCCGGCAGATTTTGGTGATAGGCTGTCTGTGCATTTAGAGCCGTAGAATCACGCAAACAATCTAGCATTCCCACGGTGCGTGGACCCCTTCACTGTCACTGCAGGTTCCCAATATAAGCAGCTCCTTATTGTCACAGCTGTTCAAATGCAGAAAGGATCACAAACCTGACGAATGAGGTTTTATCTCTAAGAGGATGTATAAAAAAACCGTGTGCTGATATCAACCGATAAAATCTGAAGGAAGCTTTCAAATTAAAATTAATTAATGAATCAAATTAGAATGAGGTTAGCTGCCGGGAAGAACTTCCAGGAGCCAATTATAGGCAGTGTTTTAAGAAATGAAATAATGAAACCACTTTGGCTGTGTAAGAGATAATGGTTTCTAGAAGATCCAGGCACTAATCACTTGTGGGAGAGCTCTTCAGAAGAGTTGCTCTTTGAATGTTTTGTGAGTATGTTTCTCAGTGTACAGACCCTGGAGTTTTCTTTTTCTATCTCCAAGTGTAACATGCAATAAGCTATTTACTTTTGGTCAAAATGCTTTTTGAATAGCATACCATTAAATTTCAAGGTGACAGAAAACACTTTGTAACCTAACGCCATCATTTATTCTCTAGTGCTGAATTTTATGAAGGACTGTCTTATAATTAACAGGGTCCTGTTCTAAAAAATATGGTATGTTGTGGTCCTAATGCAGCCACTGACCTTTCGAAGGAAGGGACCTCGGGGACTGATGCCCTTTCATTCCGCAGGTGTGGCAAACTGAGACTCAGAGTGGTTCAAAAGTGTTTCGTCACATCACGAGCTAGTAGCAAGTCCTGAAATCCCATCTCACAGCATGACTGTAAATCTAAACACAGTTCTGAAGTCCGAAGCAGCCTTGAACCCTGACCGTTCTGGTTGGCAGCATTGTGGCACTGGCCATGTAGCCAGACTTCTTTCCATTTCAGTGTTATCTTTGGCAGGTGGAGACAATGCCATACCTCCAAAAACGCACCTTAGATACAAATGAGACACTGTGAAGTCCTTGGTACAGGTAGGTACTCATTTTTTTTTTTTTTATTAATAGCGAGGCACAATGTGGCTACTATGCTGGATTCTCCCACCTCCACCCAATTTTGGGGGAGGGGCAAAGATAATCACCTGTGTCTTTCCTTTGCATTCCTCCCCTTCCTTTCCTTCTTCTCCCTTCCCCTGGCCTCCCCTTCCCTCCTCTCCCCTCCCTTCACCCTTTCTGCTTCCACAAACCTGTCTTTCTCTTTCATTATGAAGGAAGATAAGACTTTGAAAACAGATCCTTTGTTTCTGCCCAAGTGTAGTCAATCCCTACCTGTCCTGGGATGGAGAGATCTGGAGGGCAGTTTGCATAACAATACCAGCTTGTGTCTCAGATCCATTCATCAGGGGAGCAGAAAGATCTTCTTCCACTTTGGAAAAAGGCAGTCGAAAATTGTGGCTTAGTTATTAGGGGACACTTAGATCAAGACACTCTGCAAGTTGAGGAAGAAAGGACTTTATGATTCTATGGATAGGAGTCCTGTTCTAGGTTAGGCTATGTGCTGAACTTAGTTTCAAAACTAACAAGCTTTCTCTCTCTCTCTCTCTCTCTCTCTCTCTCTCTCTCTCTCTCTCTCTTTCTCCTTTCTTTCATTCATTTATTTCTTTTCTTTATTTGAATTCTCTGCTTGTCTACTACATCCTCAGCATAGGTCTTTTTTTTTTTTTCAAACCGCCATGGTCTTATCACATAACTGGCCTTGCAGGAATCAAGGGATAAATTATATGTATGTGTAAACATGCTTGTATGTGTGTATATGTGTGCAAGTGTATGTATGTATGTATGTGCATGTGTGCATGTGTGTGCATGTGTGTGTGTGTGCGTGCACATGTAGAAAAAGAACACTAGATGAGAAACTCGTCACAAGAAGTGGTCACATGACTGGGAACAAAGAAAGTGACAAGAACTTCTGAGTCTAGGGCAGGGTTGTCAGGCAAGTGATCCAGAACAAGTGATGCCTGAGTGGAGACTGAGGCTTAGAGAAACCCCAACTGGGTAGAGAAGGTTGGGGTAGACTCCAGACAGAAGCAACAACATGATCTGGCTGTGTTCTGCAGGTGGGAGGCCAGCAGCCAGGAAGGACCTGGCATCTAGACCACTCAGAGCTTTTGATGCCTTGATAATATTTGTATTTGAACATTCACACTACATTGTCTTCAAGGAGGCAATGTAGACCCAATTATCTTGAAGAGGACACTTTAGACCATGTGGGGTACTTGTTATATGTGAACTTCAGAGTCTCCTGGAGATCTGCAGAATTTGAATCTCTGTGGGGCTCCTGGGTACTTTTTTTTTTTTAAAAGCAAATCTTTAAAGAGGGCTTGCAAAAAAGTCCTCTGTAGGAAGGGATATTGATGGCCTTCTGGTCTCTGCCACCTCTCACATCTCTGCTATTACATTATGACAGAGACAGTAGCTAGATGCTCTATAAATAGCGAGTACCTGGTTTTATCTTTATATAAAACAATTTGCTGTCTGTAGCTTGGTGAGGCCAGCTTCAAAGGATGCTTACACACTTTCAGTTTGAGGACCCAGACATCAGTTACATGTAGCTATTGTCTTCTCATCTTTTGCCCTACCTACTCCAATAAATAACTTTGGATTCTCTAAGATACTTGTCAAACAACAGACTTGGATTTCTCCTATTTGTAGATGTCACAGTACAAACATGGCTTGGCTTTTGGTTGGAACCTTTTTCTTGATTGTGGATGGCTTGCTTTGCTGTGGCTTCGGCAGGAGAGACATCACCCCCCTTAGATACTTCTTATGAAGACATTTATCCTGCACATGAGGGTTTCACTATCATGGCTTATTTGTCTGCAAAGGGCACCATCTTCAAACACCACCATCTTGGCTGTGGTATTATATAGACCTTCAACTTGTGAGTTTTAGCATTGTCCAACCATTTAATCCTTCACACCTTCTGACTTTTTTATAAGAAGGTAAGGTTATATGGCTGCAAATTATAGAAAAAATTCAAGGCAATAGGAAATGGAGAGGATGGAATTTCACGGTGGAAAAACATGTAACGCATAAAACAAAAGGAAGAGATAAGAGTGAAGCACTGAAAACAGGTTAGCAGTTCTAACAACTAGAGCTACCAATTTCTCTCCAGAACACACTCATTAATAGAACTCAACTTCAGGCTTATGTAACCTACTGGGCTTTCCATTCTGGTTTCCCGTTTCCACAAGACAGAAATGAACTGACTGCCATGCTGGATGAGGACTATACCTTGGAAAAACCATCTTTGCTCTGGTAGCATGGTTCCAGGGTACCCCAATGTAGATGATGAGGCATGGCGAGGGATCATCTGACTTGGTATTTACTGATATACAAAATGCTTATTATCAGAGAACACTTAGCAGATTGGAACATGGTTCTTGTCTCTGAAAGTTTATAGTAGTTCTGGGAAATTTTCTACTGTTTTGACAATTTGTCAGTAATCTATTCTCATTTACTTTACTTATGAACAACTGTTCTCAAATTATGGGTTGCAGTCCTTTGGGAGTCGCTGACCAGATAGCCTGCATATCAGATATTTACATTATGAATCATAGCAGCAGCAAAACTACTGTTATGAAGTAGTAATGAAAATAATTTTATGGCTGGAGTCACCACAATATGAGGAACTTATTAAAGGGTTGCAGCATTAGGAAGGTTGAGAACCACTGCTTATGGGTTTTGACCATTCTTCCATTTTTCCTCAGACTTTCTTCTTTTACTGATGTGCAGAATGTACATCTGGGACTTCCTTGGTCTGACACTAAAGTCCTTTTTTTCTACATCTTTATTGACATGTATTAAGAGTTAAGGATTGTCAGTGAATTTGACAGAGATTGTCCTATATCAAGAGAGAGAGAGAGAGAGAGAGAGAGAGACTACTGCTGTAAATTTCACTGCCGTTGTTGTGGGTATCATGTCATTAGCAGTGATGCAGGCACTAGTTTCATATCTCCATCTATGTATTGGTAGAGTCCTTATTTTACCATAGGTGGGCATCAAGAACTTTAGTATATAGTGGGTCTTGTTTCTCAATTATCTGACAGCATAACTGGATGCCAGAGCACTGGGCTGGCTACCACCATCCCCTATTGCCAGTGAGTTAAGATGGCTTCTAATAGGGCTTTTAGTTCTAGTAGATTTTCTGAAATTATCATAGAAAAACATGTGCATGCCTATTTACGAGTCTCTCTCACTTCCCCTTCCTTCCTTCCTCTCTCTCTCTCTCTCTCTCTCTCTCTCTCTCTCTCTCTCTCTGTGTGTGTGTGTAAGAAAGAGAGTTTGCAATGCAGCCCTTTGTGCTCTTAACCCTAGCGAGCTTCCTCTTTTGGAGGAGCTCCTCTCATGGAAATTTTAGAAGCTAAACATTTTATGACGAGTTAGAAAACGGGCCTCTGAAAATTCTTTAACCAAATTCTCGCAGACCCACATGAGGAGAAAATACTGACAGATTTTGGACACGCTGCAAATTGAAGCTGGGCCTCCCTAAATCCCATGGCACACCATCCAGTACTATACAAAGTAGTTTCTTAGGGTCTTGAGTTTATTATGTCACCAGAAGAATGCACGAGTTTGTTCACAGTGCAGACAGTACCTCGTGAGAAAGCAGGCAAGCTCACTGTATAGATGAGAAGGGGCTTTCTAAGTGTGGTAAAACATATCGGCTTCTTTAATAACATTTGTTTATTTTCTGATTTTTGAGTCAGGGTCTTATAATGTAACCCAAACTGGCCTCCAACTCAAAATTTTATTTCCAAGTACTGGGATTACAGCAATGCTCTACTGTGTTTATTATTCTTTCTTTTCTCTCCTTTCTTCTTTTCTTCTTTTCTTCCTTCCTTTTTTTTCTTCCTTCCTTCCATCCTTCCTCCTTCCCTCCCTCTTTGATTCCTTCCTTTCTTTGTTCCCTCCTTTCTGCCTTTGTGAGCCCCCCCACCCCCGCCACACCACACACACACACACCTCTCTTTCTCTCAGCTCCAGGACAATTTTATTAGAGTTGAAAAAAAACAACCACAGAACAGGCAAGCTGTAAATCACAGGTGTTGCCCAAACGAGAAGGACAGAGAAGAAAAGAAGGAAAAGAAAACATTCTGTTTGAGTTAAGCTACCATTGAGGTCAGCCACATGGCAGACAAGCAGCATATGGGGGGAAGGAGAACTGTGAAGCCCCAAGTGTTAAGAAAAACATGTTTAGATAAGAGCTGGAGCAAAGAAATGAAAAATTTATGTCTGTTTGAGCAATTGAGAAAGGTAGACAGATACACACAGCTGCATGCATTTAGCTCTGTAACCTACTGAACCAAGGGTCAGAAATTCTGTAAAGGAAAAGCAAATTATTTCATTAAAGGAATAAAAAATATTCCTTCTATCTTGTTAGCATGGCTTAAAGTGGTCCTTATCTCCTGAGGGGTAGTGCCTTAGCCAGGCAACTGAGGAACCCAATGGAATGTCAGGTCCCTCTCCATTCAGACTAGAACATACACTCTCTTTATCAGAAGGAAAAGGCTTTTCCTTTCTAGGTCTTCAATGGTTTAGATTATTTATGTGATAGGATTGAATTGGGGAGTATCTATAGTCCATTTTCATCACAAAAATCTAGAGATTAGGTTTCAAATGTGTTCAACAGAGGGGATCCATTTCTGGAGTTTAAGTCCCCATTCTCCTGGATAGCCTTCAGATGGGGTACTCTTTTAGGAGAGGATAAGAAACTGGTGCTCGCTTCTGGTTGCAGAGCTATGAAAACTATTGCATTGTTTGCACTCTGGGTCCCTTCCCTAAGTCTGCCTACCTCTTGATTTTATCATTCTCCCTCTGCAAGAGGTAATCCTAACTGTCATTTATGAAACTTGTGTGTAAATTTATTTGGTTTCTTAGAGCTGAGTAAGGTCATTGAGTGTGACAGTTGTGGAACTATCTAGGAAGCCCTTGAAGTGTGTCTGTAGGTTCATTTGTAAAATAGCAAGGTGTACGAAAGACAGAAAGTTTTTTGTTGGTACTTGGTTAGAGACATGGGGGAAGAGTAAGGCTCTTTGAGTTATTCACTTGTTCCTTTACTTACTTATGTTATTGTTCAAATGAGGCATCAAGCCAACTGAATCATCACAATACCTAAAAGCACTTTCTGAGAAAGGAGTGTGATGAACAATGTTGAGGATTCTTTGTTTACTGGGTGTGTTGACTACTTGGGTGTTTTTAAGATTTAAAAGAACTGTGCATTAAAGGAGTGATACATTTGGAGATTCATGTAACAGTTTGGGAGGAGTAATGATAAAAATAATTGGGGTCCTTAGCAGATGACCCTAGGTCTTCTTTGAAATACCCTGAACTCTCAAAGATTTAAGATGAGTGTACTAATCGAAATATCTGTGGTTGGAGTACATTTTCTCTATTGAATAGGTAATATAAATGAACTTTCATTGAGCCTGAGGGACACTGGGAATTAACAGAGGGCTAGGGAAGTATTATATTTATTGTATGTGTCAACAAACATTTTTTTTCTGGAAATAGGAGAAAGAAGATGGTTCCTTAATCCAAATAAGTATTTAACCACATATTGATGAGACTTATAATGAGTCATGATTTTTACTTGATGATTATGCAACCAAACAAAAACTAATGGCTGCATCATGCAGAACTCTTTATTACCCAGCGAGAGTTCTGGAATGAGAATCATCTTGATTCCTGCTAATCTGCCTATGAGCTGTTACTTGGATAAAACTGCACCTCTAATCGTTATTTTCAACCTACGTATAGAATGCTCTTTCGACTCATGTTCACTTTTGAAGTCAAAGTTCGGATTTGGCTTTATTAGTTAAAATCCCCACCTTGCTTAGACAAGTTCTCAGAGGATAGAGAAACATTCTATTTTCCAGCAGACAAGGCCACTGTGGATTGATCTGATTACCAGACGGGCATGGCGGAGGGAGGTCACCTGTTATCTCAGCACTAAGGAGACTGAGGCAGAGGGAACTCAGGTTCAAGGGCAGTGTGATTATGCCACCCCCTTTCCCACGTGCTTATCCTGGCTTGTGTATTTCTTATGTACACACACTCTTTGCTTTTTCTCTCTGTGCTGTACACAGGAAAGTCTTCTAAGTCAGATATTTACAGTCCTTAGTTAAAGAAGTTTTTCTTTGAGGGTTTCATACATGCATGTATGGAATGAAGTATGATCACATCTGTCCCTATTTCTTTCTCCATCTCTATCCACAACTTCATAAGCTCCTCATTTTTAAAACTAAAGAATTCCTTAAGTCCAACTAGTGCTACCCATACTGCAGGACCATCCACCGGAGAATCGAATCAGGGAAACATACACCAGTGACCATATGCCATGAGAAGAACAATTCTCTCCCAGCAGCTCTCATCTGCCATTGGTTCCTCAGTTTGGGTGGAGGTCTCGGACTCCTCCTCCTCATCCACGCTGGAATTTTGGCTAACTTGAATTTTTGCAGATAATCACAGCCATTGTGAGTTACTGAGTGCAATATCCATTCCACGTCCAAAAGACAGAATTTCACAACACTCCTACCTATCTTGGCTTTTTACTTTCTTTCTACTTCCTCTTCTTTGAAGTTCCTTGAACCTTGGTGAGGGGTGCATAAGGATGTGTCACTTCCTGCTGAGCAATCATGCTCAGCATCTTGACCAGTTATGAACCTCTGCGCTGACCGCTGCTTACTGTATAGAACAGCGTCTCTGACTGCAGTTGAGAGCAGTCTAGAACTATGGAAACAAGCATTAAAACTTAGAAAGACATCGAGACCATTTAGTAAAATGACATGATAGATTCTACACTAGGGCCTGTGACCTCCACAGGCAGAAGCTTGTGACTAGTACAGGCATGGATTTATAGAACCAGGCACGAATTCCCGTCGATGGAACAGAGCTCAAATCCTCCAGCCTATAATATGAATGAGGGGATTACTGAGACATCTCTGTTATCCATCAGGGTTTGTGAGGAGAATCGGATCCCCAGGCCACTGACTTTATGACTCCTGGGTGTCTTGACAAAGGATGGGACCTGGTGGTTGAGGTCAAATGAGGCAACCCAAGCTATAGCCAGGATCAGGCACATTGAGCTCTTCATGTTCTACTGTGAAATGTGATCTAAGAGCAGCCACAGAGTTCTGTCCTGACTTTTGTGGACCAGACTCAAGTAGATACAAAATTTAAGTTCCAGGAAGCCTCTGAGTGATAGAGAGCAGGGTGGCTGCTCCTACATGACCTGGAAGGTACACCCCAGGGCCAGCCTAGAGGTCAGGTCTGTGGCAGGAAGTGTTTGCTGTTTCTGCTATATTCGCAATTGGTGAGCTCTGAACGAACTGCGGAGGTTAATCATCTTAAGAATCCTTGTGCGTCCATATGAGAGCTTCCTGGCGGTTCTGAAATGCATCATTGCAGGGAAAGCGTTTATTTCTTTTTATTACATTCTCAAGTTAAGGAGAGAAAGCTGAATCTTCTCTAAATTTTATTTCAGATGTTGGTTGCTCTCCCCCGCTTTTTAGGATCACCTACCCATAGAAAGACAATTTTAATTGTCACTCCAAGAACTTAAAAGAAAAGTTAATTAAAAATTATCAATCAGAAATTGTATGTGACCAATTCAAGCATAAAATTTACCATCAAGGAAAAGTTTTTATCAGAAGCAAGCTCAGGTTGCCTATTAGAATTTTAATGGGATTTTATTTAGACGGCTCCCGTGGGTTTAACATTTAATGCCTTCCAGAATATTTTAAAATTTATCTTTTTACATAATTAAGTTTTACAAAGAACATTTTGTGAGCTTTTCTTTACTAATAATGTTACTAAAGCAAATAATGTATCCTGTTTCCTACCATGATAAAAATGTTCCTACACAATACTTTGAAAGGCCAAACAATTCCTTTATCATTTTCTATTGTGGGAATAAAAAGGACCCTCGTAATAAGTGATTTACAGGTTATTTTAATAGAAAAGTTAATCAGTTTATAGAACACTCTGGGAAGTAAAGAGGGTTGCTTTCTGCCTCTGTAAAGAGGGGCACAGAGAACCACAAGGTAGTGATTTTCCAGTCTTCATGGAAAATATAAATGGCCCATCTTTTTGCTTTCTGTACGTGTACTTTACCCAGTACCCACAATTCCTCAGTAAGAGCAACGATTCTCCTTTTATAGAAATGAGAAAACCCAGACAATATTGGCTACTATAAATGTATCACTTGTATCAGTTTTCTTGTTGTTGAAACAAAATACTTAAAAAATAATTTGAGAAAGGAAGAGTTTATTTTGGCTCACGGTTTGATTGCACAAGGTGTGGCATTGAGAGTGGGAAGCAGCTGGTCACACTATGTCCACAGTCAGGAAGCAGGGAAAGATTAATGTGGGTACTCAGTTCCTTTCTGCTTTTGCCTGTCTTACTCATTCCTATACATTCAGGGTGGGTTTTTTCCCCTCAGTTAAACATCGTTGGAAGCATCCTCACAGACGTTCCCTAAAGTGTGTCTCCAAGTTGACAGTAGAGATTCACTGCTACAAAGACCACACTTAATAGTTGTTGAATTATATAATCCTGGATACCCAAGTAAGTAATTTATTACTAAGATTGTAGGAGAGGGAATGGGAGAATTATTCTTACATGGGTGGGAGCATTTGAGTAGTAGGAATAACACTTCACTAAGTCTCAAGAAAGAGTAGAATGAGGACATGACCCAAGAAAGCATGAACTGATATATTATTGAGAAATATAAATGAAGCATATGCATCATTGACAATATTCAGGTCACATATGGCTTGGGATAAAAGAGATACTGTAAAAGTCAATTATAGTCCTGGTCTACTTTTGTTATTGAAAGATGGCTTTCTTGAAAGCTCCACTTTAAGCCATCACAGAATAGATCTCATTAAAACATCTGTTAGTTAAATGTTTGTTGGGGGCATAGTAAAACAAAATACAGACCTTGTTCCAGGACTCTGAGTTAGATAAGCTGTGCAGAGAAAGTAACTCTTCAGCTTTTTAAAGACACTGTGAAGTCAGGGTAAAGGGAAGCAGAAATCCAGACAGGTCATATGGAGATTGCAGTAACACTAGTAAACAGAGCTTTCATTTATGTGTGAGAGAGTGTGTAAGGAACAAGGTGGGATTTTTCTAGAAGATGAAGTATGTCAAAGACTGAGAAAATGGGGTGTTTCTTTGGTCAGAAGGAAGAGTAGGCACACATCACAGAACCGAAGACCATAGTACATTTGGGTAACACACCATAGTTTGTTTACCCTATGTAAACAATGAAATGAAGCTGCGAGGATGCTAGGCGTCCTTCCAGACAGAAAGAAGTGTTCACCTGTCACAGTGACCTAATGACCTCATTTCTGAGAAAGGTGCTCGGGAAAGCCCAGGGAAGCATCGGAATAAAATAAAGACCATAGTTGTGGGACCCTGGCAGAGATGAAATTGCCCACTTTCTCTTTGCTTCATTTTGCAGAAGGATTACAAGCTTTCCAAGCTGATTCAGACACACAATGAATGAGAGACGTGATGTGGTCATAGAATGCAGTGTTTGTAGATCAGGGACAGAGTCCGCTTGTCCCTAGAAAAGCAGTCAAGTGGCAAATCTAGCACAGTCGGTACTTGGTTCAGCCAAAATAGATCTGGTTTCAGTGCCCCTTCGCTCTGTCGAGAAGTATCTGGAGCAATAATCACGGAACGGAATAACATGTTCTGTGGGTGAACTGAAATGTGAACTCTCCAAATAAAAATATTCCACTTTATAGTTCACATTGTTTTATTGTTTGAAATTCTGAGCAAAAATAGTCCTATCCATTCCACCGCAGCTTTGGAAACCTACCAGAGAGAACACCCTCAAAAAGGAATGATTTCCCCCTCCCCACCTCAGTTATCAGCTGTCAATAGATCCTTTATAAAGGATGGGACTTGGGCAGCATCTCCTCTGGGTTGGGCTTGTGTAGCTCTTGAACAGTAACTGCAGCTGCTGGGAGTTCCTGAGCGCAGTGCCAGGTTATGTCCTGAAGGCAGTATCTCACAGCTTCCTCCCCATCCTCTGGCTCTTCTATTTTTTTTTAAATTATTTTTAAAGATATTTGTTTATTTATTTATTTATTTATTTATTTATTTATTTATTTAGTATCCTGCTTGTAGGCCAGAAGAGGGCACCAGATCTCTTTATAGGTGGTTGTGAGCCACCATGTGGTTGCTGGGAATTGAACTCAGGACGTCTGGAAGAGCAGTCAGTGCTCTTAACCGCTGAGCCATCTCTCCAGCCCTCTTCTATTCTTCTTGCATTCTTTTTCTTGAAGTTCCTTGAGCTTCGGTGGTAGGCTGGTGTTGATCATGATGTCCTCTTTAGGACATCTGTGCACATGGGACTTATTGGGTTATTAAAAAAAGGGCATTGTGTTGGGAGGGATCTGTGTTGAGGGAATTAAAGGAAGAAAATGGAGGTTGGGTATGATTGTATTTCATTAAATATGTGTATGAAGAGATAAGGACAATTTAATAAAAATAAATAATTAACTAAATAAAAATAAATACTCTAGGTATGAGTGTGCCCCCTTTGGGTATATGCTTAAAAGTGGTCAGTGTTGGGTATTGAGGTAGATTGATCCCCAAATTTTCTGAGAACTCTCCATACAGAATTCCAAAGCAGCTGTACAAGTTTGCACTCCCACCAGCAATGGAGGAGTGTTCCCCTTAATCCACATCCTTTCTAGCATAAACTGTCATCTGTGTTTTTGATTCTAGCCATTCTGAAAGGTTTAAGATGGTATCTCAGAGTAGTTTTGATTGGCATTTCCCTGATGACTAAGAATGTTGAGCAATTCCTTAAATGTCTTTCAGCCATTTGAATTTCATCTTTGAGAATTCTCTGTTTAGATAGGTACCCCATTTTTTGATTGGATTGTTTGGTATTTTGGTGTCTAGTTCCTTGAGTTGTTTGTTTATTTTTGAGATCAGCTCCCTGTCAGATGTGTAGTTGGTGAAGATCTTTTCTGATTCCGAGGGCTGCCATTTTGTCTTGTTGATCATGTACTTTGCCTTACAGAAGCTTTTCATAGCATCATTATTCATAATAGCCAGAACCTGGAAACAACCAAGATGCCCCTCGACTGAAGATGGAAAAAAAGAAAATCATGGTACATGAACAGTAATAAACAACAACATCTTGAAATTTGAAGGTAAATTGACAGAAGTAGAAAAAAACATCCTAAGTGAGGAAACCCAGACCCAGAAAGACAGATATGGTATGTACTCACTCAGAAGTGAATATTAGACATAAAAAAGGATTATCAGCCAACAGTCTACAACACCAGACAAGTTAGGTAATAAAGAGCACTCTATGAGACATTCATGGTTCTATCTAGGAAGGGGAAATATACATGATCTCCTAAAACCTTCACCCAGTAACTGATGGAAGCAGATGCAAAGCGGTTAGTTGTAAAACTAACCACAGGACAGAGTTCCTGGAGTCCTGTTAAAGAGAGGGAGGAGCAACAACATCAGCAAAGGGGTCAAGATCATGATGGGGAAACCCACAGAAGCAACTGACCCGAATTAGTGGGCACTAACTGACTCAGGACTGACAAGAAGGAAACCTGTATAAGACCAGTCTAGGCCTCCTAAAAGCAGGCGTCGGTGAGTGGCTGGGGTAGATTGTGTGGCCACTGGGAGTGGGATCAAGAGCTATCCTTAATGAATTATCTGGTTTTTTTGGAGCCCATTTTCTATGAAGAGAAATCTTGCTCAGTCTAGAATTATGGGGAGGGCTTTGGCCCTTTGTCAATGTGGTGATGTGAGAGAATTTGTAGACTCCACATGACACCCTTACCCTATCTAAGGAGCATATGGGGGGTGGGGTGGGGTGAGGGGAAGGTGAGAGGAATGGGAAGAAGAAAGGGATGAGGAACTGGGATTAGTATGCAAAATTATCTGTGTAATAAATACTCATACTTCCTAGTTACCTAGGATGACGTGTTGAAGCAACTCTAATGCTACTGTTGCCAGCAGTATGTAATCATGTTTTTTTGGGGGGGGGGATTTTTTATCCATTGGTTGAATGTGGGACTATGCACTACCACAAAGGCACAGAAGATGGGGGAATAAAGAAACTACATTTGTATTCAAGGTGACTTTTAGTGGTACCTAATGATTACAAACTTACTGTCAGAATCACTGTTTGTAGCTGTATCTACCCATGTTAAGAACTTCTTTTAGAACTGAGAGGTCTCTAAATTAATTTTTATTTTATTAATAGGAAAAAGGAATGCACAGATTTGAAGCTCATGTCTACATTCATAAGATCCAACAGCAGTCAAATCAATTGTTGAGAACTTGAAGCACTAACTTTAGGGACCGATGCATTAGTTGGTTGACATAATTTACAATGTCAGTGTGTGCTGACAATAAACACAGGTTGACATTTGGCCAGAAGTGTTTTTGTTTTGAAATTCTCAATGAGAATTTGCTTCCATACAGCACACAACAAGGGTCACCAATAACCCTCCAGCACCTCTCACCAGTCCTGTCCCAGGTGTCTCAAGATTAAAATTTTTTTTAATTGAAAAAAATTATTGACATATACAATCTAGTATGATCATATATACCATTCATTTCCTCTTGTAACCCAATATTTCTCCTCATAAACTCAAATCTTTAGAAAATAAAATTCACTAAGTTTATTTTGTGATGCCTGGTGCATGGATAGGGAGCATTCACTGTAGCACGGGAAAGCTACCAGTGATGATACCCTAAAAATAAAGTGATTCTCTCTCCTTCAGTAATTATCCACTGGCAATAGTTCCCCAGTAAGGGGTGGGGCCTGCAGCTCATCTACCTTATCTAGTTCAGGGTTTTAACTGGTTTGATCTTATGCATGCAACCATGACTGCTGTAAATTCCTGAGTGTGACAGCCTGCCATGTCCAGAAGATAGCACCTCATAACCTTCCTTCCTATCTCTCAGCTCTCTCATTCTTTCTGTTTCTTTTTTCCAGGAATCCCCATGAGCCTTGATAGTGGCTCTGTTTAGATGTGCTGTTTAGGTCTGAGAACCCAATCTCTCATTCTCAATACTCTGGTCAGTTATGCATCTCTGCAATAACTTCTGTCCACTGCATGAAAGATACTTCTGGAGTCAAGGCTGAGAGCAGCCCAGGTCGATGGGCAGAAACAAAAATACTTAGAAGGGCATTTGCTACAGAATCTTTGTGCATGGATTCAAGAGCTAAACAAGTAAGTTCAAGTCATATCTCTTTGCGTTCATAGCTATGCAAGGTTTGGCATGTTCTTTTCTTCTACAGTTTATGCTCAATAGTTACAATAGTAACTTTGTCATAAGATTGCAGTGGAGGCTGAGTAAGTTGGTATGAAAGGTGTTCAACTGAGTTATTGTAGAATAATTAATCAACTTTTTCAATAATCATGTGTTAGAGGGTGAAATGTGACAAAAAGAGAGAATGAGGCATAACAGAGAAAGGGGCTGGAGTGCAGGTTTACCCAATATTAGGGCAGTCTTTTTCTGGTCTCTTGATAATGTATTATTATCATTATATAGACAAGTTGAATGACTGTTTAACTGCACCAGATGACTCAGAACTTTGAAGTCTAAAGACAATGTCTTAGTAAAATTGTTTTATGGAATCGTTATGTTATTAAAATATGACCAATAACATTCTTTATTATTCTTCTTCTTGATTATGAGCTATAAATGTAAGTCACCTATATAATTTTAATTTATAGTAACCACATTTTAAAATGCAAATGATTTATATGAAATAAGTTTTATTAATATATTAACACAGAGCAGTCAAAAAGTATTAATACTATAATTAATATAAAATTTGTAATTTAAGTCATGCCTAGTATGGCAGGCCTGAAATACTAGCTACTCTGGAGGGTGAAACAGGTGGTGTGCAAATTCAAAACTGGCCTAGGAAATTTATTAATAATGCTTCTTTTAAAAAAGTGAATAGAGGAGACAAGACATAAGTTCAGTAGTAGAGGGCTCTCCTACTATACTCAAGATTCTAGGTTCAACCCTCAAGTAAACACACACACACACACACACACACACACACACACACACAGAGAGAGAGAGAGAGAGAGAGAGAGAGAGAGAGAGAGAGAGAGAGACATCAATAGATATGACTTTTTCTGGCATTTATTGCATATTGTACACTGGGGTCAGTCTCAAGTAACCGTATCACAATTGCTCACCAGACATAGACAGCTAATGGTCACTTTTCTAGATGGTAGAGGTAGAGATCAATATCCCCAAAGGTGACATATACTAAAATGTAAAGCAACTTCAACATTCTTTGGTGGTGCTACATGCTGTATTATACCATGTTCAGTTGAGTGAACACCCCAAGACAGCCAGGATGTCAAAGAGATGTCATGAACCTTGAAGTATCTGCTATAATCTAGATGTATGCCATTCCAATGATGTCACGGTGCTATTTAAAATGTACACTTTAGAGTTTTGTGCTGAGAAAAAAAGATGGGAATATGGCATTTACCCCCTGGCAAATAGGTATGATTTTTGGGTTATATTTTAAGATGAACAGCTATCCCAGTTCATCATATTACTTTTTCTGTCACATCATCCATTCCACTGTAATAATTTTGTTTAGTAACATTGCTGGTGTCTTTATGAGTCTTGGCACTTATCTTATTGTCCCAATTATTTTTTCATAATGACTTCTGTCAATTATTTTTTACTGTCTGCTAAAAATTTGAGGAAGATAAATAATGCATGAAGGAATGAGGGAACAAAACATTCTAAAAGGCATTTCCTGATACTCACTTCTGGTAAAGCATTGGACTTAATGAAACACAAGCAGATATGACACATGACTTAGTTGATCTCTTATAAGAGTAATTAAACCTCAAATACCAGATTCAAAGATCATCAGAGACTGGCCAAGCTAAGGGATAACCAGGCTGATTTTCATGTTTTGTGGAGCCTCAGAGAAGCTTATTGACTTTCTTGAGGGCTTTGAGATGCTTGATTGAAGGGAATCTACAGAACAGCCTCCCTCCCAGCATACGAACTGCCTCTAACTCCATTTCAGTACAATTTTCATGAGCTAATCTTCAAGGAGTTGGCTCTCCTTAAAGGGTAGCAAAAAATAGGATAATTTAACTTTGACCTTTGCTGGAGCATGAGGAGGAGGTAGCAAATTTGATGAGTAAACTTTGCTGGATCAGAATGATTTATTCTATGAAGCAGTCTTGATTTTCAGTTCTTGATAATAGAGTCATTATTTTTTTCGAGATAGCACTCCCTTGGAAGTTAAGACTATGAATGTTGGATTTCATCAAGCATGCTTGATAAAATCACAACCACGTTAATTGCTGAAATGAGTTAATATAATCTGACACTGGCTTTGGAGAAAACACAGACTTTCACATTCACTAGAGGGAAATTGTCTGTAGCCTTTTAAAAAGCATTTTGATAATATAAATCAAAAGCTTTCACAATGTGTGTAGCCACTGGACCAAAACTATAATCTCTAGTTGATTCTCCCTAGTCAGCTTGGGATTTCTATGTATTTGCATTTCATGAAGTGCTTTCTATCGTGCTGGAAAGTAAACACCCTTATAAAAGCAAATCTCTTGCATACTACGTGAGTACTTTATCACTGGACCAACCTCTCCAGCCCTTGCCACCATGTCTGATTCTTCTGAGGACCAGGAATATAAGGTACATCCAAATGATACCCATTTTATAGATTAAGGTCCTGAGAGCTGAACAAATTCTAACAACTAGATTGTATCTGTACAATCAATAAACCGAGGATTTTTTTTTGATGATCTGTCTTCAAATCCAGAAATGTACACATTATGGTGAATGTTCTACAGTATTTTATACATATTTCCTGTTAAGGGAGAAATAATGCAATTATATTAAATCTCAAAAATGTAAAAAAAAGAATTCAGTTAAAAATACAAAATACTCAATTAAATTTGAATTTCATATAAATGAAGAATAATTTTCACTTCATGTTTTCAAATTGCCAGGAAATCTGCACAGTACAAGATGAGTATCCATCTTTCAATCTCATTTGTTTATCTAAAATTGAAAGTTAGTGAGGTGCCTAATATTTCTATGTACTAATTGCTGTGAGCATCAGAATCCTAAACCTTAAGAAATATCAGAAGAATGAAAAGGACTGTATGTGGAAGGATTCTGTTCAGCCACAACCTTAATCCATCAGAATACAGCAGTTACCAGAGGTTATAACAGACACAATTTGTAGACCAGTTACCTTACCCAGAACCTTCTTCTAGAGCAATGCTTCCCAACCATCCTAATACTATTCTTCATGTTGTGGTGGCCCCTAACCGTACAATTATTTTCATTTCTACTTCATAGCTGAAATTTTGATGCTATGAATCACAATGTAAATATCTATGTTTTCCAGTGATAGGATCATTCAACTCCCAAAGAATTATCGAGAGAGATTGCAAGAATATCTTATGTTATATACTAATGTAAAATCAGTTCTATAATCTCTAAGAGGGTTATTTGAATTGCTGAAGTGTTATGAGGGAATTAACAGTGTCATATACCTTATAAGTAGAGAAAGCATACTGATGGTGGTGAATGGATAGATACAACATATTGAATTAATATACTGGCCAAATAATTGAAAGGGAGAATGGAATAATAAGGAAAAATATAATGCCAATCAATGCCATTACTGAAATTGATAAGAAATGAGCAAACATAATATTGATAAAAGATTCTTACCTGGTTTCCTAGAAACACATCTGATATGTGTGCTAGAGTTCATTTGAAAATAAATTATAAGGATGTGAGGAAAGGCAGGATTCAACAGATGGGTACGTTCACCCAGTAAATACAGAGAACTCAGCCCAAAGGGTGGGAGCATTAGAGACAGGATGGTTCTTTAGAGTTGTCCCAATCTGAAACAAGAAGCCCAGGTTTTATAACTCTTCATAGACTAGTTATGGGATGCAGGCTGCCCATGAAGTTATGTAGTCTTGGTCATGGTACATCTGTCTGCCTGAAGGCAATTTCTAGAGACTAAAGCAAGGTGGAGCTATCTGATTCCATTGTGAAGAACCCCCAGGAGCTGGGAAGAAGAATGCATCAGTATTTAAGGAGACTTAGGACAGGGTGCTGTTCAATACAACACGCTCTATAGCTTATCACTATCTATACTCAGATCTACTTGTTTTCCATTTTAAATTTTTCCCCACTGGGACCCCAGGATCCTGGATGGCATCTTATTGGAAGAATTACAAGGAAAGATTAGAACAATGAATACTACCTCTTTCCTTTGTAGCTGAGTTTAGAGTATAAATGTCAGAGCTCTTGGCCCCTATGATCTTGGATCACAACTTTAGTAATGGGCCACTTTTTGTCAAATAACCTACTTGTATATCAGATTAATTTTTATTTGTACTTAGATAAAATGGAAGAGGATCTTTTCTGAACATTAGAGTCAGTTACCCAACTAATCCAGATGATTCACCAGTCATTTCTAATAGCATGAATTCATTGTATGTTGGAATTCTAGCAAAAGGGATATGAAGCAACCATTTGGTAGTCACAGCCTAAAATTCTAGAGGGTGTTTACTCTGTCTACTTCTGGGCAGTTGGTGATGTTAGCAGCATGAAAAATATAAGGTGACTATATGCAGGGTTAGCTCCATATGTGTGGACAGTTCTCAGCCACACTGGTACCATACCCAAATCATTAAAAGCAGGTTTGGAGGGAAGCTCATGACATTTGTTGCTATGGATTCATATCAAGAACATGATTAACAACTGAAGAGTATAAAAGTCAGTCCTAAATCATTGAGATTGAGTAGCAAGACCAAAAGCAGAGCCAAATGCCTCCGAACTTCAGTCAAAGAAGCCAAGAGGTTTATTACCCTCGCACCATAAGAAATTTAATGAAGAAACTGTTGAGTAGGTTGTGCTTATACAGCGAGGAATATATTTGTCACTAATAATAAATGATATAAGTATGTTATATATATTATATTTGTAACTATAGGTATTTATACATATACATACATATTGATATTACAATTTAATCATACCATCTCTCTCAATTCTTTTCTCTTCTCAAACTCCCCCATTTTCCACCTTATGATTCTTCTTCAAATTCATGGCTTCTCTTTTCACTAATTATTTTTACATGGATATATGTTTATATATGTATGTATGAATATACATATATATTCCTTAATATAACCTGCTCAGTCCTTATAATTTACTTATACGTGTGTTTTCAGGACTCACTATTTGGCACTGGAACATCTTCCCTAGGGAAAACTACTACTTCCATTCCCAACTTTCCTCAGTTGCTTGTAGTTATTTTTGTAGGGTTGAAGTTTTATGGGCTTTTCCCATCTACTTTGGCATGTCCATTGGCATTGTCCTTGCTTAGCCCACTTTTGGCCATTCAAGTTCATGAGACTTTGTGGGTATAGCTTCTGATATTCCTGGGAGACAAAATTGCATAGCAGATTCTCTTATCCTCTGGCTCTTGCAATCTTATTGCCTTCTCTTCTGTGATGTTTCCTGGTCCATTGATGCAGAAGTGCTTTGTAGATGCATCTATTGCAAATGGGTTCCAAAACTCTGTATTTTGATTGGCTATGTTTTTCTGTAGTGGTCCCTGTCTGGAAATGGAAAAAGGGAAATGATGTTACTATATTTTAATTTAAAAATATTTTAAAATTTAAATAAATCTTGCCAATGGACAATGGATAACAGAGACAGATAATTGAGAGGGAGGCTGTAGCCTGGGAACTTGTGTACAGTGTAGAATGCCCAGTGAAAGTAAAGTCAAGCAGGTCCAGCTATGCAGTGTGGCACTTCTAGCACACGACTTGTTGATTTTCTCATGCTACTGTATGCTACTGTGCTTGTATACTGAATTATGTCATTTATAGGTCTTGTATAGAATGTACATCCTAATATTTGGATCTGTCTGGTATGAAATGTATGCCTATTGTTTACTTCTCTTGTGCTACCAGACAACCTTTGAGGCAAGCACTTTGAAAGAATCCATAACTATGAAATTACAACAGGAATAAAAACAAAGCAGAGAAAGGCTCTGCTCCATAAGATATCATTTATACTTGATCTTTTATGTGTTTGATATGAAAATGGGAGAGGAACAGACACTGGATCTCAGACCAGAGGTCAGTAAACATGCAGACTGCAATGAGATTATGACACATTTGGGGTTTCTATTGGTACAGTGACCAGGTGTGGGAACAGTCCTTGTGGGAAAAGGCATTGGCAGAGTGGAAAAAAGAATGAGAGATGTGCTCTGTTTTTTTTTTTATCAGAATTAAAGCTCATCTATTTAAAACTAGATAATAGAACCAATGATCATCTTTTATACTTTAAAACAAAATAATATTTAGAAGATCCAGAATCAACCTACCATTTACTTACCTATTGTTTTTTAATACAAAGAGGAGAGAGAATAATTGAGACAAATGCAGGAGAAGCAATGTTTCCTGCATTGCACAGCTTGGCAGAGCTGAATTTGCCAATTCCCATTTCATTACCTCGTTCCTTGTTTCTTAATTTTATGCTTATAGTGAGTGCCCTGTAAACATTTTTTACTTATTTATTAAAAATTTCCACCTGCTCCCCACCTCCCTTTTTCCTCCCCCTCCCACCTCCCCCTCCCTTTCTAGTCCTAAGAGCAGTCAGGGTTCCCTACCCCGTGAGAAGTCTAAGGTCCTCCCTCCTCCATCCAGGTCTATAAAGATGAGCATCTAAACAAACCAGGCTCCCACAAAGTCAGTCCATGCAGTAGAATCAAAACCCAGTGCCATTGTCCTTGGCTTCTCAGTCAACCTTCATTGTCAGCCACATTCAGAGTGTTCAGTTTGACCACATGCTCCATCACTCCCAGTCCAGCTGGCCTTGGTGAGCTCCCATTAGATTAGTCCCACCGTCTCAGTGGGTGAATGCACCCCTCGTGGTCCTGACTTCCTTGCTCATGTTCTCCCTCCTTCTGCTCCTCATTTGAACCTAGGGAGCTAAGTCCAGGGCTCCAATGTGGGTCTCTGTCTCTATCTCCATCCATCGCCAGATGAAGGTTCTATGGTGATATGCAAGGGATTCATCAGTGTGGCTATGGGACAAGGCCAGTTCAGGCACCCTCTCCTCTGCTGCCCAAGGAACAATCTGGGGACCTCTCCTTGGACCTGGGAACCCTTTTAGCACCTCCTTAGTGATCAGCAAATCAAAACAACTTTGAGATACCATCTTACACCTGTCAGAATAGCTAAACTCAAAAACACCAATGATAGCCTATGCTTGAGAGGATGTGGAGTAAGGGGAACACTCATCCATTGTTGGTGGGAATGCAAACTTGTGTAGCCACTGTGGAAATCAGTGTGGCGGTTTCTCAGGAAACTGGGAGTCAACCTACCTCAGAACACAGCAATTCCACTCTTGGGAATATACCCAAGAGATGCCCTATCATACTACAAAAGTATTTGTTCAACTATGTTTATAGCAGCACTATTTGTAAAAGCCGGAACCTGGAGACAACCCAGGCGCTCCTCAATAGAAGAATGGTTAAAGAAGGTGTGGAACATATACACACTGGAGTTTTACTCAGCAGTAAAAAACAATAACATCTTGAATTTTGCATGCAAATGGATGGAAATAGAAAGCACTTTACTGAGTGAGGCAACCCAGACCCCAAAAGAGGAATATGGTATGTACTCACTCATAAGTGGATTCTAACCATAATTAAATGACATTGAGGCTATAATTCGTGATCCTAGAGAAGCTAAATAAGAAGGTGAACCCAAAGAAAATCATATAGTTATCCTCCTGGATATTGGAAGTAGACAAAATTGCCAGGCAAAACTTGGGTGCCCTGAGGTGTGGGGGTGGATGTAAGGGGAGATGGGTAGAGAAAAGGGAGAAGTGGAGGATTTGGGAGAGTTTGGGGGAATGGGATGGGTGGGATGGAGGAAGGGTGGATATGGGAGCAGGGAAGTAAATATCTAAACATTTATTTTTAAAGAGAATTTAAGAAACAAATATTTTCTCACTGTGCTATGTGGTCTTTGTTTTCTCTCCAGATCCACATATCAAAAGCCCCAGAGTAGCACATATAGCAGTTGGAGGAGGACTCTCTCTGAGATGATGAGATGTGTGTGTGGAGCCCTGATGGGAAGGATTGGTGGTTTCATAAAGCAGGCCTCAAGGAACTTAATTCTCTTCTATCACCAGAACCTAAAAATGGGCCTCCTGAGACACTGAATCTGTCTTTACCTCAACGTTCTCAACTTTTGGAACTGTGAGTAAAGAAACGTCTCCTGTGTCAGCCTTTCAGCTATCACGTTGGCCAGAGCTGATGAAGACACAGTCACTAGGGTTCTGTAAGGCTGAATCAGGTAGAGCAGTGAAAGATGACTAAGAAGAGTATGAACTAAAGGATCAAAACAAAGAGAACGCTGATGATCATATTCACAAGTAGTTACCTTTCACCCAACAGTCATGGACTGAATTCCACACAAGTCCTTTTGGGACCCTGTTTTGTGTTCTGTGAGTCATTATTATGAAATCTGAAGGATAACACATTTTATTTTTCATGCAAACAGCTCTTAAATTGTTTCCAAAATTACTTTCACGATTATTCATTGTATTTTAAGTAATTAAATTAATCTAATTTAGTTTCTCTTTTTAATGCCAAGCTTATTGCATGTCTACATTGATTTTTCTCATTTTCATTTTATTCTCATACTCATTTCAATCTTCTTCACTTGTCATTGCTATTATTTATTCTGATGATTATAAAATTTTATTTATTTTTACTGAAGTTGCCAATTTTTAATTATATAAGTGTATGGGACAAAAATGATGTCATGATTTATGAATTTAATGTATAATAAGAAAACCAAGTTAGTTAGCATATCTGTCACCTCAAACATTGAATATATTTTTCTACGAAGTCATTTAGAATTTATTGTCTTAGTAAGTCTCAAATGTATCCTATTATTAGTTATATTCAGCATTTTGAGACACAAAGTGATATTACAGTTTATAAATACAATGAGGGAAAATGAAAGCAAGATAATTAGCATAGGTTTTGGTCATTTCAAATAACAAACATAATTTGTCATGAGAATATTTAAAATTTACTCTCTGCAAATTTAAATATAACTACTCTATTATCAGTGCTATTCAGTGTGTTGTTGAATAGAGATATTTATATAAAATCTAAATAAAATTTAGATATATATAAAATATATATTTATATATATATATATAAATAAAATATATAAATATTTTATTTAGTCACATATCATGTGACTGACTCTAGTCAATGGAACAAGAGGACATAGTGCTTGTTTGTTTCTCAGTTGAGGTGGTCAAAACCTTCCACAGAACCTCTCAGGTTGTCAATAGTCATTTCTCTCAGAGATATTCATGGAGAAGATCTCATATTGAGTTGGGGGAAATCTGAAGAATTGTCCAAATGCAAGCCAACATGGAATGAATAGGAAAGTAACCTCTTGGTGTGGTTCAGATATCAAGAGTTTTGCCCAAGGCTTCACAAGGTGATAATTCTAAGGATTCTAAGGAATTCTCAGGAATTCAGGAGGCTGCCCCCTGAATCTCTACAGTACTCTCTTCTCACTTTTTATATGACCTCATTTAGAGCCTCTGTGGTTCACAAAAGAACATCTTGACCCCTGCTGGTCTTTGCTAAGACATAGCTTTTTTTGCTTAGATTCTTTTCCTGGTCAGAAAATGTTTTGATTCATGTTGGAAAAGTTAAAGTGTAACCCTGTGACATTCTTTTTTCTGACTGTTTTTATTTTTTAGAATACCCCAGTATGGCTGTTGATAATCAGCATCTCTTCATCTCTCTTAGGAATAAGATAATAAATTTATAATTATTTAATTCTCAGGATCACTTACTAATTAGTCAACTCTTGGTAATTTAAAACACAATATTTCCACTGCTCTGATTGTGAATTGATAGAAGTCACTGTCCTACGATCAAGGACAAGCTTAGGTTTACATCAAGCTTATTCATTTTAAAACAGTTAAGCTTTATAGCATAAATCTTCCTTTTGAGTGTCCTAAACTTATTCATGAGGTACATTCTTTACTAATTTGTTGATGAATATCTATTAATGGCTACATCTCTCAAATTATATCTTATTATGTCTATTGTATCATTTCTCCATCGACAGTTTAAGTGGGTATAAAATTTCAGACTGACATCCCTTTGCTTAACTATGTTCTGATGATTTTGCTTTATGATACATTAATTTTAATATCTCTATCAATAAGTTAATACTGGTCTGAAACACATTCATTTTGTTCTCTCTGACAGCTTCCTGTCCTTTACTTCCCTGCATTTTTCACCAAACTTCCTTGATTCAGATTTGCTCTTATTTATCCTGCTTGAAACTCATTACTATTCATATAGACATCCTTGCTTTTGTTCAATGCTTTTAATAGGATGTTTTCTAGGATGATATGTTGAGGAGCTCTTCTATAGTTATTTTTTATTTCTCTCTGAGAAATCTTAGCATATTTTCCCTGTGTAATATGATATGCATTCTTCTTTAAGATTTGTGTCAAACTATGGTTATTGTAAAGTGAACCTGGAAACATGTGATAAGCAGGTTAATATTAAGGTTTCAATAATTTTAATATGAATAACAGTAAATTAAAATGGTGATTATCCTAAGAAACTTCACTGTCTGTTCTTAGACATCACCCACCTTGTGTATCTCTATTTTCTGTGTTCTTTGCTTATGAATTTATGAATAGACACATTTTGACCCCTATTGGAACATCACATTCCTTTTATTCCTGTTCCTCTTGTTCTCTCTGTTTTCATGGGTATTTTTCTCAAATTTATTACATCATTTCTTTTCTAAAGTATTTGTTATAGCTATTTTATTGCTTTACTCCCTTGATGGAATTTTCTCTTTTTATATTTTTTCAATTTATGGAAATTCTTTGTGTCCGTTCTTTCATTTATATCATTTTTATGTACTCAAATTATTCTTTTATGTCTATAATCATTCAAGACATTTATTATATGATCCTAATTTCATGTACCCATTATTTAGAATCATTGAAGTTCTAAGCAAATTTGGTTTTTATTCTGACATTTTCCACATTCTGCTTGCTTGTTATGCAGATAAGGAATTCCAAAAAGGGTTATGCACAATTTGAGTCCAGAATTCATGGGTTTGAATCTTGACTTTGTCATTTATAAAGTGATCTTAACTACTTATACTGATTCTCTGTGCTTCAATTTCCTTAAATATTGAGCATATCAATATAACCTGTTTTTCATATATTGTGTAGTAATGCTATAGTTAAAATAAATAGAGTCTAAACTGTAGTCATTACCTGAGGATTCTGAGTGTCAATATCATCTCCATCACATTTGTGAACCTGCGTTTACCAGGCCTCATACTTTTAATTCAATGGATTTTGTTGGAGATTGTGTTCCCTAATGGTGGTTTTCCATTTTTTTTACTCCGTAATTTCTAGAGATTCTACAGTGTGAAACCAGGCAGAGCACAATTTCTGCTGAGGCTCAACAGGCTCACATTGGGGTTTGAGAGGGCCCAGTAAGTAGAAATGGCCAATAGATTAAGGAATTTTGCCATCCAGGATACACAGCACAGACCTTGTCGCTACTTAATTTACAGCATGCATAAGTGAAGGGAAACTCATGTTTTCATTGATGGACAGATACTGAAAGAGGAGAGAGAAAGCTGTGAAAGTTGAACACACCCCATTCTATCCTAGGCTCATATATAAGCTGCCCTAGTTGTCGTGAGGGATCAGGGAACTGGAACAGAGACTAGAGCAACACTGAAAGAAGCCCCTCTGTATGGAAAAACGAAGCCCGGGGAAAGAAAGGTTTCCTTTCACTACCTTGTGCTTTCTCTACCATTGACCTGTTAAGAATTCATCTGTATTCCAGGCCAAGTGGTGTGTGTGTGCACGTGCGTGTGTGTGTCCATGCACTTGCCTATGGCAGAATGGGTCACATGTTTGGCAGACGTCTCAGCTCCATCTTCCCCTTTCCTTTCCCAAAGCTCAGGATAAGAACTGAACACCAGCCGACTGTTGATAATTGAGCAATCCAACATTTTTTTTCCAATTGAAAACCCACCTGTACGCTTCAAAGGGTGTGCTATTTTCTCTAGGAACTGTGGGCATTTTGAAGCAGGTAGTTGGGTTAGCTGGCCTGCTGTGTCAGGCCCTGTAGACCCCTATGATAGACGTGAATGATAATGTCTGCCTGTTCAATGTGTCGTCCTTAGTTGTGTCTTCTGGTTCTTTTTCTCTCTTCCCTTTTGTTTGATGATCTGTCTGCTGACCCATCTCTCTGTCTTTCTGCTACACTCCTCTCTCCTTACCTCTCCTTGTATTTTACTGATGGTTTCATTATTACCAGCTACATGCTCATGCTCTCATTAGAAAAGTTTGTTAGTTCATTTTCAGAATCCAACTGCATTCTTGATATAAAGAAAGAACTATTTAATATTGAATGAATAAAGACATTCATTTTCATGCCAGTGGTGATGGCATATACCTTTAATACCATCACTCAGGAGGAAAAGATAAGTAGATCTCTGGGAGTGTGAGGCCAGCTTGTTCTACAGAATGAGTTTCAGGACGGTCCAGACTACACAAAGAAACCCTGTCTCAAAAAAAAAAAAAAAAAAAAAACCAAAAAGAACAAAACAACAAAAAACCAAAACAAAACAAAAAACAGAAACAAAAACAAAACAAAAGAAATCCATTTTCACCTTCAGACAAAATGCGATTTGTTGCTTTGGACTTAGACTACAAATATGCCACTCACTAGAAGACAAGGATAAGGCCATGTTTTGTAGACTCTTGCTCCTCTTACCACTGCTATTGATGCAGTATCAGCTGTTCTGATGCTTTGTTTCTAAATTCAAGTATCAGTCGGACTGAAATTGGGAAACCCTGGGGGTAAACAGCATACACAGGTTTTTAGAATTACATTTTGCTTCATAGAGGCTTTATTTTGCATACTCTGTGATCCAAGAGATCACCCTAATGAATATCGGTATTTGTCGTTGCTCTTGGTTGCCTGAAAGAATTCAATGGTTAAGAAACTGTTGCTGAAGACATCATAGACTTCAATCACAGGACTTGGAGAAATAAAGCTGGCACTGACTTAGAAGCCACCCCTGATGGTTTGTTCTCCTAGTATGACAAGGTGCTACAAAATTTGCCAGATGGTAAAAAAAAGTTATCAATAGTCTTACCAGGCTGTAAATTCTTCCAACTTAAAAAACTACTGTTCTGGAGAGATATGCCCAATGATACAATAGTGGCACTAGTGTCTTGGGTTAGCCAACTGCTCTCTTTTTGTAGGTAAGGACCACTAGCTAGAAGAGGGCTCATTCCTGATATTTTAAGCATAGCTAAGAACCAGTTGCTGAATAGGTCATAGACCCTGGAGAATAATTTACTACTCTCATTGTGCTAAATTGATAGACTATCCAGCTTCATTCTAAATACTTATCTAAATACTACATAGACTAGTGTAGCTCTCATCTGGCACTAAAGAAGTTTCTTTTGCAGCAGAGGGAAGTTATTTCAGAAAACCACAATTGTTCAAAGTATAAAGAATGAACAACTATGGAATGTCCCTATTTGGGAAATCTGATATAGTCAAGGCTCGTGAGACATTATGGGAGAAAGAACAGAACAATGGTAAAAAGCCAGAAGACTGAGAGTACTGCTATGAAATAATGTCCTCTGTACTTGACCGGGCTGCTAAACCCATCACTGCTCAACAGCTTTGGGTGGTTACATATGATCATCATCTAGGACTGCACCCTAGTTAGTGCTTTGGGGCTCAAATTATCAATCAGCAGCATTCTCCCTATGGCTCAAATCTGCCATCACATGGGCTTCACAAATCAAATCAGGTTATTTGGCTTCTAGGAATCTCGTCTGAGATTGTTACTGAAAATGACTATTCCCAACACGTCAATTGTTTTGACTCTGAATTCTTTCAATGGCTACAGAAGAGTTAGAGCAGTGAGGGTACTTAAACACTGTGCACTAGGAATAGGCAGGAGTGCTGTGGTTGATTCTGAGCTATGAAGGATATCATATCTTAGAGGGAAAGGTACTCTGGCTATGATAACAATAGTCAATCACATTATCGGCTAATTCTTAGGTTCCTGAGTGGTCTATTAAGGATTTTTTCATAACAAGTAAGCTTTTAAAATTTAAGTGCCTTAGAATCTCACAGAAGACCTTTCTTAGAATGACTTAAGCCTTTTTTTTTTTTTACCTCGTCACTCAGATTATTTAGAAAGGGGGACAATTATATGTCACCTCATAGAGCAGCTCTGAGTATGAATGTTTGTGTAAGCAAAATGCTTGGACAACCTGGACATATAGGGAGTCTTCGAACCTTGTCATTAACATTTGACCTTATCATATAATTTAGCAGATTCCTCTGTTTGCTCACTTTCTCCCCATAAAAGCCAAGCCAAGTCTGAGGCTGATTAGATATCCAACTAAGATACAAACTCATGCAATGTGACTCTGGGGCCTGGATTTTGAGCTGCTGGATGGAATTCAATTGTTTTCTTCTAATTCACAGATTCTTGGGCTGTGACTTCACTTAGAAGTCTTTGCATGTATTAGTTTGGATGACCCAGAGTAGAAAGGCTCAAAACCTGAAAGACTGGAATTTTCCCGAGAACTGAGAGGTGAATTCATTGCTCTGCCCACAGTTTGAGGTCATGGCTCAGTCTCTAGAGCTAGAATAGGATAGTTCTGTGGTCTTAAACCACCCATTTTGTGATCCTTTTCTTTGGTGGTCCTAGAATGATCCTTATCATTGATGATAGCACCAGTCCTGGCCTCGGACAAAGCCTCTGTTTAGGGAGGGGAAGGTCTGGATTTCTTGAAGCCTTCTCTGTGCCTGGATGGCAAGGCTATTTTAAACTTTAGCATGTGAAAGTTGTATTGAGGAGTTCTCTCACCTTTCAGTAGGAGTCAGACTTTATACATCAATATGCATTTTTAAAATGGTAGATTGCCAAAAGGTCTTCTCAGGCGTCTAACGGGTAAGAACAGATTTCACTTAAAATTTATATGTACTTTTATTTTCATGTCTGTAAATGTTTTGCTTACATGTAAGTATGTGCATTACATGTGTGCCAGGTGCCCACAGAAAACAGGAAAAGGCACTGAATCCCCTGGAGCTGCAGCTACAGATGGTTGTGAGGCACCATGTGGGTGTTAACAATTGAAACCAGGTCCTCTGTAAGAGAAACATTTGGTCTTAACACGAGTGATCTCTTCAGCCTTCACTTTTTGATGCTTGTAGACTACAGGCAAAATCTATCACCACCAGCACCACTACCACCACCACCATTATCACCTTACTGTGATAAAAATTATTCACAGTGTTATTGTGCCAAGGTATGCAAATTATATTAAATGAGTTATATTATTTAATTTTTCTTAAACTGTATTGGGTAATAATACCATCTGTTTTTGAAGTGTGAAAATTCCTTAGCATATACTATGTCACAGTGGGATGGAGCACAGGAAACTTCTTGCAGGCCTTTAAATATCATCTCTGGTACACCCACATTCTCTAGAAGAAGTAAAATCATCTGGATACCAACCTCATTTGAAATAATAGTCTACTTTCTCTGTCATAACAGGTGAGGATTAAAATCACTCTGACCACCTTGAGTTTGGTGCCCTTTAAATGGGGCCATTGATAAAATGAAATTACTGATTTCTGTGTGAGGAGCTACAAAAGAAAAGGAGAGGAAAAGAGGAAAAAAGAATCTGAGATTAATTTGGAATGAGATATTGGCACTGTTGATTCAGAACATTATCAAAATACAAACCCTACAAACTTTAAATAAAAAAACAGAATTTAGTGAAAGCTTATTAAGTATCAGACCCCATGTTATGCATATTTCACATGGACTATTAATATAACTTCTGAGGTAGTCATCAAATATCCCCATTTTGAAGTTAATAAAGGGAGGCTTGAATGAAGCATGTAAAAAAGAAATGACCGCATATTTTGAACTCTTTACAACACTTCTAATTTACATGAATTAAGAAACTTAGGTATTAGAATATTCTAGAAAACATTTTGAAGGATTTAGCATAGATTGGTTCACTTAAATCTCACAGAGACCCTGAGACATAGTTTTTATTTGACTATTTAAAAAAAAGGGAAAGATAGATAAATCTGTGTTTCAAGTCACCATGTGGAGGAGTTAGGATTTTAAGCCAGGTTTGGCCTGGTTTGGTCCTGGAGATAATTTATGTTCTCAAACAGCACCAATTGTAGTAATGATTGATAGCATTACTAATACTACTTTTACTACTAATACTTATGATATTTAATTGCTACTAAACTATTCCTGGTGAGAATTTCTTTCAAAAGGCCTCTTCAGATTTGAGCTGATGGCAGAGGAGTATCTGAGACCACTGAGACAGAAGAGCTAGGATTAGACAGGGAGACGTGGGAAGAGAAAAGGGCTCAGGGGGAGTCCAAGAAGAGGCAGTCAGATGTCCAATAACTCAGGCATTGGAAAAATATTTAAGAGTCTGAGATGGGGTGGTTTTGGCTCAGTTGAACCTCTGGCCAGATCCCATACTCTCAAGGGTACAGGAACACCCATAATTCAAATTCTCAACTTCCTGGACTTCATGTGTTATGTAGATGCAAATCAGAAATACACAGGACTTTGGCTATGATTTTTCACTAACATATTTTTTTTAATTTGAAATACAATTTCTCTTTAATCTTGCCCTGGTTCTTCCAGCCAAGGACTTGTCCTGTGAGATGTCCTTTTGTATGTGTGTTGCTTTATTGGTTGATGAATAAAGTTATTTTGATCAATGGCTTAGCAGAGTGAAGTCAGGTGGGAAATCTGAACAGAGATCAAGTGAGAGAGTGGGCAGAGTCAGAGAGATGCCATGTAGCTGCCAAAGGAGAAAACCATCACTGCCAGAACCTTCTTAGTAGGCCATAGCCTTGTAGCCATACACAGATTAGTAGAAGTGGGCTAATTTAAGATGTAAGAGTTAGTCAATAAGAATCCTGAAATAATAGGCAAACAGTGTTGTAATTACTATAATTTCTATATGATTTTATTTGGGTCTGCGCTGTTGGGAAATGAAAAAGCAGTCACCACCTATCGACTTGTGAATAGGAAAGTAGAGAGTGAAAACAGTGGATTTCCAGTGAATTCCATGCACTTCCATCTTTGATATTCTGTGTAATTCAATTTTAGAGCATCTAACTCCTAAATGTGGGTGATTATTGCATTTAACAAGTGAGAATAATAATTCTTATAAAGTTTAATTGAATTTCCCAACCATAATTCAGGAAACTTAGCTACCTCTTGGATTAAATAACTTCCCAAGAAACTGGCCAGTGGAGTATCTGATCTTCCATGTCATGTAGATAGATTTTGGTTCTTCTAATCTCCTCTTTCCATTGTTGTCTCTAATATCTGAGTCTTCTTCATGAATGCATTTCCTGATTGAATACTGAGAGGTGACCAAGAAGGGATGAGTTTATTTTCAAGAATGGGTCCCAGATACCCATATATGAAAGCCAAAGGGATCTCTAACTTAATTTGGGTAAAAACTTTATACACTAATACTAATTTCCAATACCGCTCTTTCTCTTCAGGCCATAGTCTAAGGCTATACTTTGGGCAGTATCATCTACGCCTATTCTCCTGTTAGATGTTCTTTCTGGGTGTTTCAGAGCTATAAAGGAGCCATAATGGTCAGCTCAACTGTTGACCAGATGATTGCCAAGCTACTTTCCCACTCTATAGTTTCTCATTGTATCAACAGAAAAGGAGTATACTATTTCTCTGGGCCTCACTTTTCCTAAGTGAAAATGTGTATGCTAATGCTTTCCTAAATTTAAAATATAGTGTTACTTAAGTGGTTAGTAGAGGTTCTCCTTGAGGGGGGTACTAATTATAAGCCTAGTGGTTTTTTTGTGATAGGTTTATTAATGTATTATAGATATTCAAAGAACTATATACTTAATGCATGAGGTTTCTGAGTTCAGACATTTGCCAACACTTATGATAGCAACACTACAACCAAGATAATAGGTATATATGATACTGCCCAAAGTATTTCTACTTGGTGCACACTAAAATAAATAGTTTTGAGCTTTAGAGACACATATTCTTTTGTTTAAAAACCTTATTTTGTTGTGTATATTGTTTTCATAAACTTGATCTTGGAACACACATACATTTTTGTGGCTGTTGTTGAGACAGTCTCTGTAGACATATCCAGTAATGACTGCATGACAATCTTGCTTCTACCAAGTTTTAGAATTGTGCCAAGTCTTAGAGTTATATGTGTGAGCTACCACGCCTTCACATATTTACTTAGCATCCTATCTGTATCTCTGTTTGTCTGTCTGTCTGTCTTCTTCCAAATCTTTTATTTCTTTAATTGAAACTGTGAAAAAAAGATAAAAAGAAAGACAGGTAGTAAATACTGCCTTCTGCACTGCCCGGTAAATAGTTCCCCCTGGGGTTTTGCATTGACAGAACCTCACCACTATTTCTAGCCTCAATTCTCCAGGGACTTCCTAGGTGGACTCCTCATTATTTAAATTATTCTAGGCACCAGGGTGCATGGCAAGAGACTTCTAGAATGTCCAGCTAGAAGTCGTTAAGAGTGTTTATCTTTGAGACTTGACTTGCCTAGACTGAGAACATCTATCCTTTCCTGGTTGTAATGGGTACATTTTCTCATACCCGTTGACAGAATACTTGTCAGAAGCAACTCAAAAGAGGAGGAACTTATTCTGATCCCAGTCCAGGGTTATAACCCACCAGGAGAAACATCACATTAGGAAGAAGCAGCTTGTGGTTGTGACAGCTAGAACATGAGGTGGTCTGGTTCCTCTCATTGACGGAAACAGAAAATGAGGTAGAAGCTGATCACCTATAACCCTGTGAATTATATTTGCTAGCTGAAACCCATGCTCAAAAGGTTTCAAAACCTCCAAAACAGCACCACCAGATAGTGATCAGTAATCAAACATGTGAGTCATTGAGGGACATTTCACATTCAAATCATCATACTGGTTGTGTAAGTCTTTGGAAAATTCATGGTTTCTCCATGCCACAGTTTATTGATCTATAAGATGTCAGTAGAAATGCTTCTTTCAGGAGCTTGTCACTGATCCACTGAATCAATTGTTCTTTATCTTCACTACCTCTTTTTCTGTCTATTTTCTGTGTGATGTCCCATGCTGCAAAAGAGCAAGGCAAATACAATATTAAAAATGACTATCTCCACAGATACATATTGTATAGCCTGAGCCAGAGTAGTGTACTTTAGATAATTTCTTGAGTCCTTGATGTTCTCATAATGTTGACTGGCCTACAGTATACAACCAGTAAATGATAGGATACTTGCTGAGTAGATAGATATATCATCTGCCTCCTACATTATGTACTATAAGTGTGTAGTGGGCACACCCTTGTGCTTTTTGAGTAGCATCTCTTTAAGTGGATTTGCACACCACTAATATCTATGATTGGGATCAATGCATATAATTTCTGTTCCTAGAGGCTAAGGCAAATTCTAGCATGAGAGAAACTTCTTGCAGGTGGTGTTTGCCTGGGAGGTGATATGGTTCTTTATTTGACCATTGCAAATCCTTTAGAAAGGGAGTGAAGTTTGATATTAAATGAGCTCAGGAGAGGAACACAGAAAACAATCCGTCATTTGTTATTATTCTTTGGGAGCCATTTCTAGGGACCAATGATTTAAACAATTGTTAGAGTTTTCTAGAGTAATTTCTCAGTTGCTTCCTCTATTCTGTTCTGGAAATGGTTTCCATTTCTGAATCTCCACCAATCCTCTGCAGTCAGCCTGTTTAACACTTCGGATGTGACACTGCTTTGTTTATCACCTTGTGTCTCCAGTGTTTTGCTAGAGATGATAGATGTGCAATGAATGTCTGTCTATCAATCTCTAGGCATAATATTGAAACACAGAACTTTTCATTTTATTAAAGGATAAACAGGGATTTATGAATGCATGATGCCTTGAGACACACTATTTAGTTGATTCATAACGTCTGGATCAGGGTTCTTGATTAGGTACAAAATTTTGCATTTAAAAATAGGCAATCTTAAGAAATGTTTTTATACTAAAATGTAGTGACATAGTTACCTTGACTAACAACAAAAAAGAACTTTTATTATATTTATATATACCCATAAAATGTCATTAAAAATAATATAGTCCACTGAAGGAAACTATTAAAGTATGGGAAACTTGCATAAAATATGCATACTTAATTATGAAAAAGAAACAGTAAAACATGAGTAGAAAAATGGAAAGAAGAAAAGGAAAACCTAATATGCGAAGTAGTTTGAACACTGAGAGTTAAGTTTCTTTGAATGGAACTTATAAATGTATGCAAATTGGCCTGCCTCGTTAAGAAAAAGTTATGCAAATAGATGCCCATAGAAATCTGCTGCAATTTGAATTGAAGTTAGAAGGCAGTGTACTTAATTTCACTTAGACTAATTTTCTGCTTTCTGGAATGTCCCTCTCAGGGGTCCTTAGAGCTGAATTCTTGCATTATAACCACCTGTTCACCCACATGTCCATCTTATATGTTCTCTGTGCTAGGTGTGCTATAGGATGCTATAGTTGTAAAGGTTAAATTCAGAAGCTAGGAGTCCTTAAGAGCATATAAATGACTTGCATGTTTTTTTGTTTCTGATATGATATTGAAATCCTCTTGTGCCTGAGATACTTTTCTCAATGCTCACTCTTTGAGGGTACATATATGCCTAAATCCCCCTGAAATAAAAATGCAGTATGGACAAGATAAGGTTGAGAACTATCTCATAGATACATCTTGTGTCATTGATGACCAACTGTTGTGTGTGAAGGAATGGCTGATACAGAGTGGTAGAATTTAGCTGAAGAAAATGTCATTAGCCTGTAAATCTGAAACATTTCAATCTTTCTACAATATTGAAATTCTAACCAGGCAATCAGTCAATACAAACAGATTCCTTTTGGGAATTTTTTTCCCCTGAAACAGGGTTTCTCTGTGGTGTTTTGGTGCCTGTTCTCCAACTAGCTCTTGTAGATCAGGCTGCATTCAATCTCACAGCGATCCACCTATCTCTGCCTCCCCAGGGCTGGGATTAAAGGCAGGCGCCACCACTGCCCAGTTTCTTTCAGGAATTTTTATTCATACTTTTTTTCTTTCCTTTCCTCCCTTTCCTCCTCCTCCTCCTTCTACTCCTACCCCCTCCTTCTTTTAATAGCTTCTTTTAGTGGTTCTCACCATGAAGACCCAGAAAGCTTGAAACTCGCTAAGTCTCTATGTAGACCAAACTGACTTTAAAGTCATAGTTCTGCATGCTTTTCCAACTCTGCCTTTTTAGTGTTGGGATTAAAGGAGTGTACCACTGTGATCGCCTTCATTATGTCAATGAGATTAGATTTAATATATAAATTCAAACTATAGCATCACCAGATATCACTTATTTGACAAACTGCTGATGCCAAGCATTTAAAAGGAACTAAAAATAAATTTCTTTAAGGTCTTTATTTTGTAATAATGGAAGTTTCAATAGTGATGAAAAGAGTGACCAAATCTTACTTCATTTTATCTAGCTTACGTACATATATGTGTGTGTGTGTCACATTTTTTAAATTGTGTCTTTCTTATTGATGATGTCTTTTACTTAATAGAAACATTTTTTAATTTCAGGAGGCCCCATTTATCAATTATTGGTCTTAATACCTATGCTACTGGAGTATGATTCAGGAAATTATTTCTTATGGCTATAAGTTGAAGTGTACTTTCTGTTTCACTTCTAACAGATTCAAGGTTTTATGTTTTATGGTGAGGTTCTTGATCCTTTCAAGTTGAATTTTTCACACACTGAGAGAGAAGACTCTATGTTAAGTACCAGTTTAATCAGCATCATTTGTGGAACAAGAAAAAAATTATACACTCTCTACATTATTGTTCATACTGTATTTCAAATTTTAACTAGAGCAGTAAGACAGTGGTGTGGGAGAATTGTTTGTATTCTGTCAATCATATTTTAAATAAATGCTGATTGGCCAGGCAGGAGGTGTAGGCAGAAAAACCAGATAGGAAGTGGAAATGATGCAAGGAGAGCAAGAGAATTCTTGGGAGGAAGAAGTTGATTCCTCCCACTCCTGCCTAGATCACCGAAGCAGCAGGATGTGAGCTGCCCCACTGAAAAAAGGTACTGAGCCACATGGCTAAAATAGATCAGAAAAATGGGTTAATCAAGATGTGAGAATTAGCCAGTAAGAAGCCTGACCTAACGGGCCAATCAGCTTTATAACTTACAGAGATCTCATGTGTGATTTTTCTCTGGGACTAAATAGCTGGGGGACGGGGCAGAACAGAAAACCCCACAAACAAGCCAGCTCCTTTCATGTTACAAACTGTCAGTATTTTCTTATATCAACTCCCCTCCTTTCTAATTCCATTTTTCTACGATCCCACGAACTTCAAGTGCAACTTTTATCTTCATGCCTGACTGAGCTGTCTGCGGCCTTTGCAGCACTATCTATCTAACTATAGCTAGCACAATCCAAATCAGATGGACAACTCTAACAGAAACAAAGAGAGAGAAAATGGGCACTGATTTCACTTGAAGAATTCACTTTCAGATACAAATGTATGGTTCTATCTGATCTTTTTATGAATTATGTGATCATGAGTAAGTCTCAACCACTTTGGAATAAGTCAGAGGAAGTAGTGCCTAACTTGATAGATTGTGAGGAGGATGAGATGGTGTGGGAAGTCCTTCTGTATATGCGTTGCTTTTATTGATTAATGAATAAAGAAGCTGTTTTGGCCTGCGATATGAAAAAAATAGAGGTAGGTGGGGAAAACTAAATTGAATGCTGGGAGAAAGAAGGCAGAGTCAATGAAAAGCCATGTAGCTGCTCCCAGAGACAGACACACTGGAATCTTGCTGGTAGGCCACAGCCACATGGATATATACAGATTAATAGAAATGGGCTAACCAAAGATATAGGAGCTAGCTAGCAATACCCTCAAGTGTTTGGCCAAGCAGTGATTTAAATAATATAGTTTCTGAGTGATTATTTTGGATGTAAGTGACAAGAAATGAATGAATAGTCTCTTCAGACTCTGCCAACAATAGGATAAAATGGTATAAATGCAATATATCTCACTTTTATCAGATACTAGGCTTACATGTACAGTTACCCTTGTTACATCTATTTGAACAGATACCAATTTTAAACCAGATGTAAGGGGAAATTTCTAATCTTCTTCCCCCAAAACACCCATATGCATCCCTACTTTTGTCAATGGATGGTCATGCTCTCTATGCTTCCTGCTGTTAAGCCCATACATCTTGACCCATTTCTGTACTTTCTCTTCTTTTTATATTTGGCATTTAAAAGAAGCTTAAACCTTGTGTCCTCATTCAAAATATAATCCCAACCCAACCATTCTAATGTGCTCCACTTTCATATCCTGTTCCAAACCACTGTTGTCTATGACTGTACTGGTTGCAGCATTTTTCTGATATTGTGAATTCATATATGACCCTTCAAAGCATTCTATTCGATACAGCATTGCTCAGTCCTGCCACACTCCACTTCACTCAGAATAAAAGCCAAAGCTTCAGAGTGACCAGTGTCCCTGTGTGGAATGACACCCATATTCTCTCTGACCCCATCCATCTGCTCTTTCCCTTGCCTTCATTCTTTCTTATTTATCCCCTGTGGGCCCTTTCCACTGACTGTTCCTTCTTCCTGGCATCCCCTTTCTCATGTACTGCTCATCTTCCCTCATTTCCCAGTCTCTGCTCAGATGTTGCCTTCCTAACAATCTTATATGACATTTTATTCCATCCCCAGGACTATGTTCTCCTTGCCTGTTTTATTTTTTTCTCCTTTTCCATCATACTTAATCTTTTCCTAATGAGATAGGAAACATGTTTCTTCAGTCTGCTTTACTTAGAAACTTCCATTTTCCATAACTGACTACTTCCCCACGTACTGAATGCAGCAATCTTGCTTATCTTCTTGCCCAAGCCTCTGTCTATCTAGAACAAAGAAGCTCCACAAATACTAGTCAGGTGAGAGCACCTGGCCCGACATCAGGGCTTCATCATCATTTCCTCTTTCCTATTTCAACTTCAATTGGGAGAGAAGATATCAACCAGCTCTACTGATCCCGACCCTTGTTCTAGCAAACATCATTCAGTCTGGGAGATCATCAATGCTCTTGTGATGAAACTCTCTACCTGGGGAGATTTGTTGACCTTGGCAGGGGACTATCTCCCATTAAGACAAGGGCTACACCCCTCTCCTCCTCAGTGCCACATGCCACTTTCTGTCACCCCTCATGAACAGAAGCATTGTTCTCTCTACTGGAAAGCACACACTCTCCCTTCTGTTTCCTCATTCAGAGGCAGACACCACGTCATTCAGACTCTCAAGTTTCATGGATCTTCTTTCTTGAAAGATTTTCTTTTTCTTGTTGTCTGTCAGCAAGAGAAATGTCTGCCTTTTTAGTTAGATTCATTGTGGCTTCTCATGCTATATAACTTAATGGTTGACCCACACCTCACAAAGGTAAATATGAGCTATTAATAACAGTACATTGCCCAAACAATGCATGCTGTGTTATAGTTAATAAAACACCTTTCTATTTGTTGACTTATTCATTCTCCCAGAGGCATTGGTCTTGCTGTAATGATTGAAAGTCAATGACATTTAGCAATAGACAGCCCTGCATCCTACTCTGAGCTTGTACATTTATCAGGTATGTGATCTTGGATGTCCTTCATAGTCTCCTTGTTCATCATAACAGAATGATCTTAAAAATTAACACAGTGATCATAAAATTGTGTCATCCAAATATAGATATAAAATATGAGTTTGAACTTGAGGCATGGCAAGGTTTAAGCATACACAGCTCTATTTTGGACCTACCAGATCACTGTACTCCATGGTGATTCTTCTATCATTTATAAAGCTAACGTTAATACTAATACCAGGGAAACAGCCACTAATGATAATAGCAGTGATAAACGTGTCTGTCACTAAGTAATTATGATAACTGAACACACATGATAAAACACATAATGTTAAATTTTCTGTAAATGTCAGTTGTTTAATTAAAACCTGGAGAGAAGTATCAGGTAGATCAGTAAAGTCGAGTTTCAGAGACACTTGGCTCTAGGGTCACGAACTGGAACATTGCAGGAGAGTTTTTACTGTTTGAAAGGCTTGCTTCTTCTTTTTTTTCTGTATTATCCAAGGCAAGTGTCTCTATGGAGCTGGAAATTAGTCATTCCTCTTTGTTCAGAGGAATTCTCTGGTGACAGGTCCTGTGTTGTGATTTCGACATGAGAGGGACCCTTGAGGCAGGTCCCATGGTGGGCGAGGACCATACCATTGGTGGGAGACAGATATGCTATGCAGACAGAGGGCATGTGGACTTTCTGAGATATCTATTGTGTACACAAATGCCAAATATGTTTCCCTAACTGGGTGAGTGTATCAGAGAATAAAGTTCTAAGCTATTGATAAAACAACAATTGATTTCTTTCCCCAACAGGACAGGCAGAGGAGCAAACTCAGAGGACAGGAGAAATGGCTCAGAGATTGAGAGTGCTTTTGTTGCTCTGCCAGAGGACCTGAGTTCAGTTCCCAGTGCCCACATTCAACTGCCTACCACCATCTGTAATTCTAGCTCCAGGGAATCTGACACCATCTTCTGGGCTCCAATGTCTTTGTACTCCAATGTCACATGCTCCAATCCTTACTCAGACTTATAGTGTACACAGAAGTAAAAGCAGAATTGTAATTTTAAAAATGGAAATGCGGGCACAATCACTGTGTCAGATTCAGTCTGGGCCAGTTGTCAGAACCCCATATAATGTGAACCTTAAGGAAGGTTTATTCAGTCTGTTTATACTTGGGTTGCCAAGTTTTAGAACATTTGTACCTAGGAGATGCCCAATAAATGTAGAACAAATGAGCAAATCAATTAGAGCCTATGGTTTCTGGTGTGAGAATAAGATAAATAAATTAAGGTTTTTTTTCACAAATAGTCTATTCTCGCAAACCTTACTTAATGCAAGACAGTGAAGCTAAAACATCTTCTCCCAAGAGACTCTGGCAAAACACAGCACATGGAAGCAGATAGAATGCACAGTATAAGCACTAGTTTCGGACGTACTCCCTTTCCTGCCACAATTTGATTGGTATATTATGTCTTACTAACATTCCCCTGATGGTTTTAGGCAGCTAGTAAATGAGGCAGTTACTGAGTTTCTTCAGTGATATTTGACAACCCTTCCCAAAGCTTCATATGCTATTTTTGTCCACGCTCACTTCTTTGTGTTAGTTACTTTGACTCTTGCTCTGACAAAATACCCAACAAGAAGCAACTTACAGCTACTTACTCCAGCTCACAGTTGAGGGGATGTCCATCAGGACATGGGAGGGAGACCAACGTGAATGTAAGGCTGCTGGTCACATTCTATTCCCTGTGAGAAAGGAAAGAGAGAGAGAGAGAGAGAGAGAGAGAGAGAGAGAGAGAGAGAGAGAGAGAGAGAGAGAGAGGCTAGTTGTCAGTCAGATAATTTCATTTCAGTCAGGACCCCAATTCAGGGAATGAGGTCTTCCACATTTGGAGTGTATCTCCACACCAAATAGATCTCCCAATCTAGAAACTTCCTCATAAGTATATTCAAAGGCTTATTTCCTAGGTGACTCTAGACCCCTCAAGTCGACAATCCACATGAACCCATACCCAAAGTCTCTGACCTTTAGCACTTCCTCTGTTATAATCCAACATTCCAAAAAATTTCAGCTAAAGCATTATCTATAAAGCTTAAATTCTTCAGCTTAATCCTCTTCCTTATTAGTTATTTGTGTCAAGTAACAGTAGACATGCATATCCAAGGTCGTTGTCCTATGGGACACTAATCTAGTGAGGAACTCCAAGAGAAAGGGGTTTCCAGGATAATGGGCTGAGCAGGTGTGATAAATTAGGTTCCCTGTCAGGTCTCATTCAAATACCTCCAGTACTCTGAGAAATCCTCTGAGGAAAACTGATCAACTTTGTGCAATACAATCTCCTTTTTACTGGTTATATCATCATCTCTTTATGTTTTGCAACTTAGTAGCATCTTGCAGTTCAATACACATTGGAAAATACTGGGCTTGGGGAATTTTTTAATATTTACAATTTTAAAATTCTACGGATTTATTTCCAGAAAGTAGGCTGTATCCTACCTAAAATATATATCCCCAAGTGAATGTCATTGGTTCTGGACTCACATTTTAGATATTTATTATTATTATTACTGTTATTATTATTGCAGTTGAACTTGCAGTGTTAGGAGAGATGAGCTAGAAAGCATGAGCCATTCTCATGAAGTAGGTCTTGTGAGGGCAGTATTCTCCAGGACACTGTGGTCAGGTGTGGGTGTGTGGAGGGCGTCATTGGTGAGCCTTTGGACCATCATCAGAAGAAATGAATGTGAAAGTAAATTGTATCCCAGAAGGGAATTGAAGAAGCATGGGCTCTCTGCTCCTGAGAGTTCAGCAGAGACTGAGAATGGAGAACCATTTGTTACATTTCAGTAGGTGGCTGAAGCTAGAGACTGTTGGGCTTGTGATCTTGCCCACAAATCTCTTGGGTTCCCATAGGGTAAGAACTGTACCTTTTAGGAATGAGGCTTTAAATAACAATAACAACAGCCTCAACGCTTTTCCAGTATCATGCTGTGGGGTTTCAGTGGTAACAGAGTGCAGAGGAGGTGAGTATTCCCCCTTTTTTTCCCTCTCACTTTATACATCAAGCAGAATGGCAGCGGCACAGCACTAGCCAGACTTTTGTAGTCTTTTCTGCAGAAGCACAAACAGTCACGGTGACCCCGTGGGATAGCACGCAGAACTACTTTGTGGGAAGATAAGGATGATGGGAAAAAGCTGGCTACAGTGAAGACGCAGGGCAGGCTGGACTCCGTAGTGGAAGCTGCCACCTTTCCCTTTGGGCTTTGGGCAGCGTTCAGGCACTGGGATTCAGGTAAACTTTTGCTCTCCAGAACATTATTACTTTCGGAAGAGGGAGAGGGAGGATGAGGAGCAGATGAGAGAGCAGATGATACACAGATGAACAGAACCATTTCAAAGGACTCGAAGTGTTCTAGCAAAAACAAATGGAGAGAGAGGAGAATGTGTTTAGGTGGGGGTAACAGTAGGTGACCAGAGGAAGCCCAAGAGAAAGAAAGAGCTCTCCTGGATGATTCAGGCACAGCATCTTCCACTGTGGCAGCTGCCACAGACTGGGGAAGAGTCTGGCAGGTTCAACTAAGACAGGGGTATCCAGTGTGATTGGAATTTATGCAGCAGGCTGAGAACAGGATGTTTTCCCTCTCTGTGTTTAGTCACAGACCATTTGGACTTTTGGATAAAGGCATTATGGGATGTGATCTATACCCTAGCAACCTGATTCTAGCTGTTAGAAGATAGAGAGTAAGCCGGGCGATGGTGGCTCATGCATTTAATCCCAGCACTCAGGAAATCTCTGTGAGTTCAAGGCCAGCCTCTGGTCTACAAGAGTTAGTTTCCAGGACAGGTTCCAGATACAGTGAGGTGAAAAAGCCGTGTAGGTGGCTCTATTTGCCATGCACGTCATCAATCAATTTTGGTTAGCTGCTGGTGTCTTCCTTGATTGCTAACCCTCTAGCACCATGCTCCACATAGGTCTGTGCTGTTCTCTTTCTTACACAGAAAGGGACAGGCAGTGACCAAGTAAAGGGGTCAGGGTTATTAAGAGGGAAGCCAATTCTGGGTCAGAAAAGCTCTAGGAATCTACAGTAGACCATCTGTTTGTGATGTGTATGAACTTAGAGGAGGGGCCTTTAAAGAAAGCACATGAGCTAATTGGCTCAAGAAGCACCAAGGAAGCCTGTCTCTTCCAGGATATTCCCATCTCTGTGGGCACTGCATGGGATTATTATAAGCAAACAGCTTCTTGGTCATTTCTCACATAAGAAATCACTTTAATCTGCACCGGATCTCGCATCCCTTGGAATTTTTCATGAAAGGCTCCATTTTAAAGCACTTCTTTTTATCTGGCTCAAAATTACACGGGCACAAATTATCTTTTATGTAGTCTCGCCCTTGATTTAGCTGCAATTGGTTGAGTCCCAGGACCTTCTTAGTAATGAGATTGCATTCTCTCACCATCTTCTCCCTTATCCATCAGTGATAATTGTGCACTTTAATTCTTAGGCTTTTTTCATGTCTCTTTCCCTTCATGTATCTGTAGAGAAATGATAGGAAAGAAACTACATTAGTGTAACTCATGGGAGTTACATTAGCCACAGGCCATTGCCTCTTTTTTTCAAGAAGGTTTTAGCACCAGAGCCAATCAGCTACCAGGTGATGTTCCTTGCAGAGTTATTAGATAGGTTCTAAATTATTGGTTACTGAAATACTTATAATAAGATATGGAAACACTATTCTCTCGGTCTCAATATTGTATGTTGTCATCGCACATTTACACAACTCTGACCAAGGAGTTACAGTGTGTCGAGTAGCTTTGTAGTTGTCACTGAATTTGAAATGTCCTCGCTTACCATTTACTAATTACATTAATTTAAGATAGAGAAACAGTGAGTTTTTTGGGAGGAAAAACAAGTGTAGAAGCCCCACCTTTAGTTTTTAATGATCGAATAAACTGCACACCCTCGATGTGTGATTTTTCTCCTTCCATATTTCATTTTTCTTACTTTAAATAACTCCTTTTCCATGAGGGCTCTCTAACCCCTCCTGAGCGTGTTAACACAAGTAGTCACTTTTAGTAATGACACCAGGGGAACTTTCTCTTTTAAAGCATTTATTAGGATGTAAAACTATATTTTTATGATACCAATATCTCACAGAACTCCAGGAAATAGCACAGTATATATCATTGCTTTATTGTAAAGGAAGATTTCAGGTTCACCAAGCTTGTGAACTTTGCCTCATGTTGAGATAAGACTCAAACCCACCACTAGACCCAAACATTATTCCCCAATAATATGCTGCCTACTTCACAGTGATAGACTCCATTGTACTTACATAAATTATCTTACATTTATTTGATGGTTATATAGATTTTGCTTGCCTTCTTTGTATTATTTCTCTCAGAGATACTTATTTGGAATAGATATGTCTCTTGTACCCTTCATAATATTTGAATGCCAAGGCATGAAATAAGTGCTGAGCACTGTAGTAAATGAAAGCTTCTGGTTGGAAAGCCTTCCTATTAATACCTCTGTCCACACCGAGTGCATGAAGCATACTCTACTGTGCAAGAGTTAGTCTCTGTATCTCCAGACCTAACGCAGGCTGAGGCACAGAATAATTGGTCAACAAACCTTCCTGGAATGAGGAACTCAACCCCAGAGTCGTTATATTATAGGCATCATTTCAACATTTCTGCAATGGCCTCTACAATCATTTAAAAATACTTTAAACTTTAAGACTCGTGCCAGGAAGTTATTCTAAATTTAAGAGTGAGGTAATACATTGCAGGGAAAACTTCAACTGTTGTTGTATTGCCTTTGAGGGCATGATGCCTTCTCTTGGAGTAATTAAGAGCAAAAGACGTCTCCTTTGTCATTTGATAGCATGATGAGTGGTATATGTCTCTGGGCAAGAACAAAAGAGGCTCCAAAATTTCTCTTAGTGAAGAACAAAATTGCCTGCTGCCTTGCCAGTATATGAGAAATCATAACAACGAGTGAAAACCGAGTATAAGAGAGACCGACCATTACACTCCTGCTAGTAATTCATGAGAACTTCATAACTGGAAGGGATTCATGTCAAATCTGTTTATCTTCCCGTTGTGCGGCCAGGGACGGCTTGGATGGCAGCGATACTGAGGCCCCTGCTGATTTCTGGGTAATAGCTTATGTGGAGGCTTGCGTTACAGCAGAGTCTGGATGAAGGGAGACACCTGGACTGAGGTACCAGGATGACTGAAATGGGGGGGGAGTCTACTTTCAGAAGCTTGACTGTTGCTTTTACTGACCGAGAAAGCAGAAGTGGAGGAAGGCGGTTAACCTATGATGCTGTAAGAAGCTTGCTGTGGAAGTTTGTGGGCTGGTTCCTGAATGTGTATGTTTCCAATTGAAAGATGCCAGAAGACCAAAGGTGACAGCAAGAAAGAATGCTATTCACAGCAGTTTTTATCACACCACCCTCAGAGTTTTCTGCAATTTTGTTTGGCCAAGAGGAGTTCAAAGGTCACAGAGTAGACCTTTTAGACATAAAAAATACTGTCTTAGTGAGAACTGGAGAGAGTGCCTGAGTTAGGGAAATGTTGGCATTCACAAAGTAAGCACTGCTCCTGCTTTTCATTTTGCTTTTCATAGAGAAAGGAGCAGGCCCATTTCTATTTAGCATAATAATGTAACCACCTGTGGTTGCTGTAAAGTGAGATCTGTCCAAAAGAATAAAACATCACAAATTTTAAAGACTTAACAAGAAATGAATACAGAATATCTCATTAATAGTAATCAATTCATTATTAAATGTCAATTATTTGCGATGAATACACATTGAATTAAAATAATTAAAAGTAATTTCACCTTGTTCTTAACAAGATAAGATATTTTTATCTTGTTTTGAATCAGGATATCACGTGACCCCTGCTGGCCTCAAATTCTTGTGTCACCAAAGTTGGCCTTAACCTGGCAATCCTCCTGTCTCAGTTTTTGTACTCCTCAGTGCTGGGATTATAGGCTTATATCATGCCCTCTTTGGTTCTTCATATTTTGATAATTCAGTTGCTACAATATCTTAAATGAATGTAGCATGTTTTCTATTTCTGACAGAGGGACTCAGAAGAAGAAAATTCATTTGCAGCCATGAGGTCCATGAAAGCAGGAGTTGAAGGTCAGATATCCTGATTTGGACTTTCTTTCTCCTCTGCATTTACCCAGGTTCTTCATGTGCTTGTCTCATGCTTAATTCTCACCACTGGCCCACGTGGGGCCTCTCCTGAGTCTGTTCTCATATGTTATTGCCCGCAGTTTGTTTCCACCATTGCCCTCAACATTGTTAACATATCTTTTTATAAGATGAGATAACACTATCCCTAGAAACCAGCACCTTCCTATAGTTCAGGGATGTTTGGTACATTTTTCTGTAATAATGGGGTTCCTTCCAATATACATTTAAAAATATTTGTTCAGTATTGAGTCACTAAAGTAAAAACTGATGTAACATCATATTGTTATTTACTACTTGTTTTTTAATCCGAATAAGGACTTGAGATTTTATATACAAGATTGTGAAAGAAAGCTGTGTCTTTTTTGAAATATTTAATATCATAGATTCTAAAGATACCCAATAGACTTTAATTTAGAATTACAAATAGCATGAAGTACAACATACATCATTCTGAATGTATCAAGCAGGGCCAGGGATTTACCACACAAATGACTCAAAATATCAAAAAATTAAACCCACAATGAAAGGTCTTGAAAGGTCTTTTAATTCTCTCTCTCTCTCTCTCTCTCTCTCTCTCTCTCTCTTCTTTTTCTCCCTTCCTTCCTTCCTTCCTTCCTTCCTTCCTTCCTTCCTTCCTTCCTTCCTTCCTTCCTTCCTTTCTTCCTTTCTTTTCCCCCAAAACAGGGTTTCTTTATGTACCCTGGCTGTCCTAGAGCTAGTTCTATAGAATAGACTGGGCTCAAACTCACAGAGATCCTTCTGCCTTTGCTTCCTGAGTGCTGGAATAAAAGGCATGTGCCATCACACCCTGTCTTTAAACTTTTAAGTCTATAAAATTATTTTATCCTTGTACAAGTTTTTCACACACCACACACATTTTTTTTTCTCCATGTATGTGTCCCATTGTTTGTAGCATATTCACGGGCATGTGCAGGTGCCACCACCATCTCTTTATAACATTCCATCACCACAAAAAGAGTGCCTTTTACTGTCACTTGCCTGCTCTCATTTCATCTAAGCCATAAGCAGCTCTCTGTCCCCATAGGTTTCTTCATTCTGCACTTTCATATCTGTGAAGCCCCATAACAAGTAATATCTCATAATTTTCACATCACAGAAGGAAGATTCAGGTCACCCGTACCATTATGACAGGCATGGCATGCGAAGGAAGTTATTGCTATTACAGCAGCAATCTTCTTTGCATTAACTGCTTTTAACAGTTCTGTTCTGCCAGCTAGCTTTCGGGAACTGTCATTTAATTTTCAATGCTAAGCCACAAATTTCCTGATCAGAGATAAAGATGGCACTGGTAACAAGTGTTCTTTCTTCCTCCACTCGTAGCAGAACTCCACGAGTGGATGTGAAATCTGCAGTTTTCTCCAGTCCTGTAAGTTTTGCGTGAAGACTTGGATTTAGGGACTCCATTTTACTTGAGTTCTGTTCAAGCACCTTAGGAGATGGGCATTCCAGTGACCTGCTTGTTCTTTCACTTAGTCTATTCTTTGAACTTGTGTGTCTATCTTCCTGAATTGTCGAATCTGTTATCATTTCCCAACATATCTTTTTCATTTGTATCTGGGAAACGAGAGGCATTACGATATTCTGTCAATGAGGTTACAGATCTGCTTTCACCTCTTGTAGAGGATTGTTTGGGAGGAACCTTAAAGTAGCTGGACACAGCTACCAAGAGGAGGCAGTTGCAACAGGATGGGGGAGGGGTACTTTTAAGAACGAGAGCAGAATTGTTGGCAAATGGTCACATGTAAGAGACAAAGTGCCAAGGCAATTTGTTGATAGATGGGCTCTTTCTTCAGTGTGGTAGGACCAGAAGACACACATCTGGGGTAAGTGATAACTCATTTGTTCAGCCCGAGTTACACTGGCCTGAGTAACATTTAAGGGGTGTTGCATTGGCAGTTCAGTGTAGTACATGGCATAATTCAGTTTATTCTGATACACACATTCCAAGGATTAGTGTATTGAAGGTAATGACCTCAAAAGAACAAGGAGATCATTATGAGAAATGTGTGGGACTCGGGTTTAAATAATGTACAGAATAACACACATCCATGAAAGAGATTGAAAGCAAAGAAACTTGGAGAAACTGCTAGAAAGATGCGGTGTCCTGGAAGCCAAGGGAAAAATTACTTTCTAAAAATGGCAAATGGTCATGTAGATCTGGAAGGGATGATAAGATTCACAGGCAAAAGAACCAGGAAGCTATTGGTGGGTTTGCTCAGGGATGTGTAAACAGAGGGAAGGTTAGATGTCAGATTTTAGTGCACTGAGGAATTCCAAGGGTGTGGGGAAACAGTGAAAATGAACAGAAATGAGCTGGCTACCAAGGCAGTCGCTTGAGGGAAAAGTGGAAGAAATGACACGATTTTTGAATTGGGGGAAAATGCCAATAACTCCCTATCCTGACTGCTGTTGCCAATTTACCACACAATATTTGTGACCCTTTACTTGGCATGTGATCTTGCACTCATTAATAGGAGATGTATTGTGTTCAACACAGAAGCCCAAATCCCCTGACACATCACAGGAAGATACTGTTGTTATTAAAGGCTGTTTCCCGAGTCAACGAAGAAGGCATGCTAACTAGTCGTATTCTCATGGCAATGTATTTAAAGGGAGTATCTCTCAATTATCAAACGGGATTGCTCACTCAGGGAAAGTCTACTGTGATATCATCCTGAAAGTACTCGATCTCGTCTGATATCATATTTTCATTTCTTTGTGCTCAACACAGTGCCAGACACAGCAGGTAGTTTAAAGACATTTCAGCTTAAACATCAGGAAAGTGTTTAAATAGATAATGAATGAGCATATATATTTAATTTGTGTTGGATGTGGGGAAGAAAATAACTTTTTACATAATATTTGAAAAATTGTCAGGTAATACAGAGACTTGGTATCTTTCCATGATCCCAAAGTATAAAAGTCAAACA